>NW_012026905.1:1869255-2008509 GCF_000956235.1 Wasmannia auropunctata | reverse complement strand
GTTTCAGTAACGTTTGCGTCTCGTTTGCTCCGTCAAGCGATGACTTATTGGTGTTTCATTACTCAACAGAGGAGTGGAGGCCAAACAGCCGAACTCTGCCATTCGTAAGTGCGTCAGGGTGCAACTCATTAAGAACGGAAAGAAGATAACAGCCTTCGTGCCGAGGGACGGTTGTCTCAACAACATCGAGGAAAACGACGAGGTTCTAGTGGCAGGTTTCGGTCGTAAAGGCCACGCCGTCGGTGATATTCCTGGAGTGCGATTCAAGGTGGTGAAGGTCGCGAACGTTTCCCTACTTGCTCTTTACAAGGAGAAGAAGGAGCGACCTAGATCTTAAAATTATCGGCAATCAGAAATGTATTTGACAAATATAAACACATAAGTTAAAAACTTACATAATTATTTTATTTCATTCTTATTTATCAAAACGTCTCCCTCCTAAATTAATAATATCTATGACACGTTTGTGGTACAATTATATAAATTATAGACAATTCCGTTCTTACATTACATAAATCAGATTATTCAATGCTATTGCAGATTCATAAATTCCTCGTTACAAATTACTATATCTTCTATAATTGCATTTAAAGGTGCGACAGTCTTCGGCAATTCCTTCGCTAATTTTACATTCGATATCTCTTCTTTCGCTTGCAGTATCTGTAATCAAAGACGTATTTTGAAACTCGTGAAAATTATATCAAACAATAAATAGTGACTAAGACTCGTACCTTTTTCAAAGAGGAAAAATCGGAGCATATACTCTTAATGTTCGAACAAATAGAATCAGACACATCTTTGTCTAAATTCCTGACTTTCATTGGCCAAGATGAAACTGTATGAAACGCTTCCACAAACTTCTCTTTCTCTTTGTCAAATAATTCATCCTGTTCTTCGTTAATCAGTCTATCATCAGTCTATATAAATTTTTGTATAAAATATCAGTAATTTATATAATTGTTTAAAATTTTATTTTAAAAAATCCTGTTATACCTCTACATCGGGCAAGCCATCGGGCAAGTTGGTTCTAATTTCTTCGCAATCATTATTCAACGTTTCTCTCTCGCTTTTTTCAAAGTATTTAATAGCTTCTGCATAACTTATTTTTGGTTTAACGACAGAAAGAGAGGATGTTTGGTCAGCATCAACGCATAACTAAAAATATATGTTGAAAAAATATTTTTTACTTTATATTACTAATATATTAATTCAAGAAAATAATATATTTAATATTGTTAAATATTAACCATACCTTAACGTACCTTAATAATATCCGTAAGTTCTTCTGCCTCATTTGTACTTGCAATAGGTTTCGCGTATACCTTTCTCATAAAGTCTAGCAATAATCTTAAAGTTGGCAGTTGCTCCTTCAGGGAACATTTACCCTAATAAAATAATTGATTATCAATATAAAATCAATGTCAATAATAACTATACAGCATAATAGAATATTTTACAAACAAACCAGTAATACATCCTTGTTGCTGCAAATTCCAATCTGAGAGTAATACTCGAACAACTGATCTAAAAACACATGTATAGACATTTCAATACGTTAATATTTCTTGTTTTTAAATATATCATTTTTTTTTACTGTACATATAAACTCATTGATAATTGAAAATATAATTTCCAGATTTGCTGTTGAATACAAATTGCACGACCGACAAAATAGGAATTACCTTCCAAAGCAGCATTCTTCAACTTTTCCAAATGGGCGACAATTGCCGGCGATTTCTCTGTCAGGAGCCAGGAAAGTAGACACACTCGATTTTCGCCGCTGAGAATCGTCGCCTCCAAGTCCTTTGACTCCGCGTTAGTGATGTGTGGATATCGTAAGTGCAGCAAGATATCGTATATACTTGTCATAACATCGTCCGCGTCGTTCATAGTAGCAAATTGTGAGGTGCACGCATAAAACTCGGGGGAAAAATTTAACGCCAGCCGAAAATAGAAAATTTGAATTCCGTTATTATCTCGATTCAGATATTCATTTTTCGTTATTTTTGCAAAAATATCGCTAGACTGAGCAGTGCTTCTGTCAAAAAACGATGTTTGAAAGTTTCAAACAATAGACATCGATAGCGAAATTAAGCAAGATGGTAGACTACTCTCACATTCGTAGTAAAGGTTATGTTCGGAAATTTCACCCAAATGCTCCCGTAGTCCCGTGTATTATTTTATCCTTGTTTAACACTCGGTGAATAAGAATATGATACACGAGAGCATTCGGGTGATGTTTCCGAACGTAGTTGAAAAGGAACACTAACGAACACACTCACATTTTTATATTTTTAATTATTGTTTGTTTTTATACATAAATTGGACTAATTAAAAAATTGTATATAATATTAAATGGCTAATTAGTAATTAACGAGGGCAATTGCTCATTCAATTGTATATTGCAAAAGTTTTGTAACTATATTATTTGTTTCGATAGGTAATGTTTGTAAATTTAATATTTACAATATTTACAAATAAAATTAAAAAAAATTTAATGTAAATATATTACAAATATATTTATTTTAAGAAAAGGTTAAAACTTTTTAAATTATAAGGTTTAGAAATTCACAAAAAAAATTGCTAAAATCCAAGGGATAATGCATGGCTCCACATAGAAATGGTCCATTTATAATCGACACAGAGTTCGAGCCCAATTCTCATTTCATATATGATTTGGTTTGTCAGAGCTTAATTAAGGAATTAAAGGAAAGTTTTTTAAAGCTGATATTATATGTCCTAATTATCCAAGTAGGTATAAATGCCAGATAAAGTTTCATGAAATTTGTAGGGGCATACCTCAGCATTAAACATTTATGACAATTTCAAAAACTTAAAGATACTTTTATACATATTTTTTATTATATATGAACGCTTTATTATTTAAATATACCTTTAAGCTTAACGAAAATACATTGATATATATTCGAGACAAAAGTATCATTTGCTTTATTCTCTTTATGCCAAGGAAAAAGTATTACTTTTCTTAATAGCTAACATAAGATCAACAGTGAGAATAAATTACAATAAACATGAAGTAACATGAATGTACGTGCGTTGTTTCTTATTTAATATAAATGTAGATCGTAATCCTTAAATATATCGAATTTTTTAGAGGCAATTCGTGACTCAGGTAGCTTTAAAGAAATCCTCTGAACTGGTTGTATAAATATGTCCTTCGGAGAGGAGAAAGTCTAGGATCTCATCTAGACGGGATACAATTTGTTTCGGTATTTGCGCCAGAATATTCCGTTTCTCGATGCCGCACTCAGAATCGTTCGCTGATCGAACAACCTCGAGAACCGCTATTTGCTCAGGCGACATTCCACTCATCGTACTGTCAACCATCAATGAATTGTTGGTAGGTGGTAAGGACTCTTCCGTGGGTTTGCTGGCCGTCAATATGAAACACATGACCTCCATAAAGTGGCACGTCAGTTCGTTCAAGTCCTCCAGAGGATGCATACGTAGGATCAAGACATTTCGTTTGTTATTTTGTGCACGAATCAGCCCGTGAACTCGCACGTATGTGTTAACTTGTATATCATTGTTACTTTCCGCAGGATTCTTATCTGCTTCTAGCCACATGACAGCTGTAAGGGTACCTGTTAAACAAAATCAAATCTAAGTAAATCCTTTGCTCCCCCAATAAAAGTAGCTTGAAACATTTTTAACAATGTACAAATTATATTACACACGTTTCTGAGATTTTCTAATTATACAAAAATTTTATGTTGCATATTTAATTTTCACATACATATAAAGTTACAATGTTTTCCATAAAAGAAATGGTTCAAATGTATTGCTTATTTATAACAACTCAACATAACTCAATATAATTTACAGAAAAAATACATACAAATTAAAAAGACCACAAAAGATACACTTTTATTCCCTTAAAATCAGTTGTTACACTAAAATTGCATTTCAAAATTAATACTACAAAATTTTAATGATTCAGAACTCATTTTCTGAAAAACTTTTTATTTTTTAAATTATGTTGTAACAAATAAACGATATATAGGTATAAAAACATAAAAATTTGATGTGTAACAGATATTTTCGTCATACACAAGTGTGTGAATTTATTGAAAACACGAGATATCGGTTTATCGAAACCTTTTGTGACGTTGCGTTATTGTACATACATAAATACGTTAATTTTACGCGCGAGATCGAAACAACATAACCAAAATACCTGTGTCATCCTGGATAGTGTACGAGATTTTTGTCGTGTCCTGCTCGATGTGACGTACGATTCCGACGATCGACAGAATATTCACGGTTCTGCCGGCGATCTGCAGGTCTCCCGTGGTGGACGTGATGTGTTTTATCAGCACGGGGACGATGCTCTTCTCATTGTTTGTTTTCTTGGCGGTACCGGCCTGCGTGGTGCTGTCGTCCAGAAATCCACCTCCACCGCCCGCGGAGCTCTCGTTCCACATAATGACGAACACCGAGAGACCGAAGAGAAAACCCAGTGGAAGACTAAATGAGCGAGTCTGATTAGTCTTGAAAGTCTGAACTCTGTAAGCTCTGAAGTCGGAACACTCTGAACACGCGCGCAAAGTGTAGGTTAGGTTAGAAACTCGGTTTAGTGATTTCACTTCTTCTACCTGTAGATCAAAAAATAACTAGGGGTTTATTCTTCTCTTTTGCCCGGCGGCACGATGCAATTAATAAGGTATCCTTTCATGTGGATGTTCAACGCTCATTTTTAGCATCATCAAAACAAGACGCGGTCAAAATTAACGAATAACAAGCGTCAATTTTGATCAGGTGATCTATTTTGATGCTAAAAATGAGCGTTCACATGAAAAGTTACCTTCTTTTTATTGTATTATTATATTAATTTTTTTATTATTCTATTATTTTATATTATTAAATAATGTTAAACGAGAATAAATGATGCATTATGCGTATCACACGCGAAACGGAATGCATTTATAGTTGAGTTAGATAATTTTTTAATTTTAATTCGTATTGTAATTGATTAAAGTTTAATCCGCAGCCTACAATTCTCAAATCTTCACTTATTTATCATAAATTTGAGATGCTTTCCATTTAGCGACAAAAATCGATATAAGCGTCAGCCTGTCTTTTTCAACATTCAGTGATAACGAAGATAGAATGATACTTTGTGTCAATTTGTGCCGCTAAATGCAAAGCATTTTAGAATATGTATGTCCGAAATGTACGTACAGACAGTAATCTATAGAACACGTAACGTGAACTATAGAAATTTTTGGTACTGTCGGTATGCATTTTTCAGAACGCACCCGTCAATAAATGATATATGTGAATCTTTTAATGATTTAATCGAATATTTAATTTTGCAAGACGAAAGATTTTTTTTTTTTTTTGCATTTTCTAATACATACTTCGTATATTTGAAAAGAAATGAATACGAATCGGGTATTAGAAAGAGAAAGAGCGAGGAATCTGTGTGTATATACAAAAAAAAATGCAAGTAACGCATATAACACGAACGGACCCCAAACATGTTACAGGGTGAAGTATGCTCGATTGGAGCAGCCAGTCAGGTTCGCTACGTCCC
Organism: Wasmannia auropunctata; assembly: GCF_000956235.1. NCBI lineage: Eukaryota > Metazoa > Arthropoda > Insecta > Hymenoptera > Formicidae > Wasmannia > Wasmannia auropunctata. Next base: position 2,002,952 of record NW_012026905.1, on the reverse strand, counting down.
TTCCACCTCGGTTACTTCGTTCACTGGTTCACCAAGTAGAGACCTCGCGGCAGGCCGGCCCGGTCGTGTTCTCTTCGCCTCCGCGATTCTGTTCCGACGAGCGGGATAAGAATAAAAATATTTTTGTGCAATAGCGCGGCTCCCGTCGCGTCGTGGCCCGACCCGGCACGCGAGGTGTGCGCGCGCGAGGGTGTCGACGGTAAATCGCGGGAATCGTATTCGCGATCGTCGAAGATGCGTCGAGGTGATCGGGGCTCGTGCGTGTCTCTGGTTTGTTGATTTTATGCTACCGCAAAAAGTATCATGGCGTCCAAGGGCCATGTGGACAACACGGTGAACGAACGTCGCCTGCGACCGATTTACGGTACGTATGTCCGGCGTCGAGGACACGACCGTCGGGCCCGTCCCGCGACACTCCCGGCGGGCCGCGGTCGTGGCTCCGGGGACGAGGTTATATAACGGCACTCGGTACGAGGCTCTTCTCTCTGGCTTTTCAGACTGGCTGGACAATGGGAATAACAAGAAGGCCCTCCAGGAGGCGGACAAGGTGCTCAAGAAGCACCCGACCAACCAATGCGCCAGGGTGCTCAAGGCCCTGGCCCTGCTGCGTATGGGCAAGGAGAATGAATGTCAGGTCATTATGGACAAGGTGCGCTCCGAGGTGCCCTGCGAGGACTCCACTCTGCAGGCGATGAGCATCTGTTACAGAGAGATACATCAACGTGAGTTCTCGCGCTTTCTGCCTTGATACACGTAGTTTGCACTTGAATCTATACGATTATGTTGATTGTAAATTTACCCACGCAGCGGACAAAGTCAGCGAGCTCTACGAAGCTGCTGCGAAGGCTGATCCAAACAACGAAGAGCTCCTAACGCACCTCTTCATGTCGTACGTGCGACTTGGCCATTATAAGAAACAACAGCAAACCGCTCTTAACTTGTATAAACTTACTCGGAAAAATCCATATTATTTCTGGAGTGTTATGAGTATAGTGATGCAAGCTATTCATCATTCTGATCAGAAGCTGGCGAAAGGAGTTATCTTGCCTTTGGCAGAAAGAATGGTTGGTACCCTGATTGTTACTTACCATTGCTATATAATTAATTGCATGTGTTTGTGGAATTATAGAGTTTTTTTTAAATTTGTACATACAAATGAATATTGCAGAGATGACTGAAATAATTTGTTTTTTTTTCTATGAATACATCAGGTCCTAAAACTAGTAAGGGAGGGAAAAATAGAAGCGGAACAGGAAGTGCAACTTTATCTGATGATATTGGAATTGCAGGACAAGAATGAGGAAATATTAAATGTACTGTCTAGTCCTTTAGCTTCATATGTCTCATATGTACCTCATCGAAAGGCTACTTGTTTATTGAAGCTAGAATGTTTTCCTGAAGCGGCTAACGCATATCGCGCACTTATTGAAGAGAAGTAAGACCAATCTTGTTAATATTCTTTTTCACTATTTTACGTGTTTATGGCATTTTGATATAAATAATTTTATACCTGCATTTTTATATTTATTTTTATTTTATAGCATTGATAATTGGGCATTTTATCAAAATTATCTTTCGGCGGCTTTAAAGTTTCAACGTCTGACAGAATGTTTGGACTTTTTCAACCATATTATCAATATGTCAGAGAAGAAAATTCGCGCGCCGTATTTGGCCCGTCTAGAATTATTAAAACGATGCCAGACCGAGGATCTACAATATAGTATGACCGCCATGAATTTTATGCATCAATACTTTTCTCAATTTGGAGAGAAAGGATGTGTGGTTGGAGATTTGCGATTGTATCTAAATCTACTTACACCCAAGTCGAAGGTAGAATTATTTGAAAAGGTAAGAAGAAAAAACTTAGAAATGTATTTTTAGAATAAAGGGATAAAGTTATTTTGTCTTGCAATAAAATTAATCTCTTATTATTTAATATCTATGTTAATTTAAATATAAACGAGGTAATATATATTTAATATGTATGTTTTTTTATTCCAATAGTATTAAAATGATTATTGCAACTGTTTAATTTATTTATTTATGATATAGATTGAGGAAGATATTGGTGTCGCGCCGAATGAGTTTCCAACTACAGTACAACAAATGCAAAGGCACATACATTTGGAGCAATTGCGGCGTATTTGTGGCTTCCACCATTCTCCCTTAGCAGACAGAGACAAACAGGAGCAATTGATGAAGCGACTGTGCGATTTGTACGAAAAAGGCAACGAATTGTGTCCAATGCAGGATAGATTGCCAACTGATTTCTGCCCGGCGGATCCATATATCCTATTGGCCACGCATTTGTTGCACCAATTGTGGATCGACACTAGTGACGCGTCTTTTCTTTATAGGTAATAATATAACGTATTTTCCTATGATACATGAGACAACAAAGCTAATTGATATTGATGAAAAGGTGCTAATGACTATTTTTGAAAACATGCACATTTTTTAAAACAATGGATTTACAGGGCAATGTCATTATTGGAACACGGTCTTCTATCGAGTCCTGTAAATTTTCACATCAAAATTTTGCTTGTGCGTATTTATTTGGAAGCTGGTCTAGTGGTCGCGGCTGATCATGCGTTCGCATTGCTCGATGTAAAACACCTTCAACTAGACTCACTGGGTCATCTCCACGCGCCACTTCTCGCGCCTCTCGGTAACTTGCCTCTGGCCTCGACAACTCTTGATCATACAGTGAAATTTTTCATAGCCAACTATAAGGATGTATGTGTTTTCAAGCATACTAAAATTAAAGAGAATAAGTAAGACCGTTTATGCTTAACTCATGGCCTTTATGATTCTCTTTTAGAGCGCGGATCACTTAACACTCGCTTACAAATACGGCAGTTTTATAAAAATTCAAGATTTTGTGGAGTTGAGAGAACGCCTAGAAAATTCGTTTCACTTCGCTATGACAACTGTGGATAAAATGCTGCTCGATTTGTGTTGGTGCGACAGCACTGCTTCTTTATTCTCTACTTTGAACAATATGCATATTCAACCTCATCTCGATTCCATTAGATGGGCACATTTGCGAGATAATCGTGATTTGGTGGTAAGTATTTTTGAGAATATTGCGACAACAATACGACGAAATGAAGTTCTGATTTAATATCATTGTTGAGTTGAATAAATTATTCTGTTAAACAGGTCGTTCGCGGATGGGAACCAATTAATCAAAGCGAGGAGGATCCGAGAATGCAGGAAGAGACACGCATGTGTATGTTAAAATTACTCTCGGCGAGAAATGCCATATTGCGCATCCTGGCGGCGAGTGTCGCATCGTCTTCTATGTATCTTTCTCAATTGTCCGCTGAGCTTAAGGAGCTAGCGGAAGAAAGTGTACCGAGTATATTGCAAAAATTTGACACGGATGGAAAACGGAACAGACCATGTAAAATATTGGTTCCGCTTGATGCTGTCGAACGATTACGCGAAGCTTATCATTCTGAGCAATTAAGGACTATAGCGTGCCTTGCAAAATCACTCACTCACTCTCATTGTCCGGACTACGATTGCATACAGATGCTGCGAACGACCCCTTGCTTGCAGACGTTACCTATCCCTGAACGAGATGTGCCGGTGTCCTTCAAAAACTTCTTACTCAGAGCCTCAACTTGTAGCGAATCTTTAGCGATTATTAGCGCTATATGTAGCGCATGTGCGACACAATCGGAACCACGCGCAGAATCGCAAAAGAAAAATAAGAAGAAGTATAATAAGAAAATTGTGTCAAACATGATAAACGAGACCAATGAGACCAAGGTAATTTTTTTCTTATTGATAATTTCGCAATCATAAATGATTATTTTTGTTATACTACTTTGTAAAATATTAATTCTATACGTATTTATAATTTCGATATAATGTAATTTTTATCGCGATTATTTATTGTATTCTAGACTTGGAGAGAAGTAGCTGTATTACTATCAGAAAGAGTGGAAAATTTAGATGCGGTCCTAACAGAATTCGAAAAATACGAGTTACACACGGGATTGGATGAGAAAGACGATGTATGTGCCACCATTACGAATCGCGGGCAAGCGAGTCTCCGGCAGAGTTGCAGATCCCTCAAATCACGCACCCAGTCCATATTAAGGCTTTTAAGTAATTTAAAGAGCTGAAACTGTTCGACAGTATTTGTACAAAGAACATCTATATCCGTCTACTTTTCATAATTTTCAAAAAATAACTTGAGAGTTCTGTACATAATTCTTAGCCCCAATTCAATTATAAATGAATGAATGAATGGTTTAATGCTGATTAAAATACCTGAGCCTATACCTTCATTTTTATGAAAAATACTGTGCAGTCATTTCAATACACTGCCATTTGATCAGCTTACTGATGATACATTATTGAAATCAAGGAACAAATGTAAAAATTGAAACGATAATAATACTTCTAAAATTTCTAAAATTTTTAGAATTAAAGAAGGCATTAAATTTATCGATTTATAACACGGTCTATCTACTTCTATGTGCCATTTTTTTTTCCTTAAAAAAATAAAGTTATTTTATATATTATATATCGCAAAAAGTCTGTCGTTTCGCGCATAGATCAACATCGTGTATTTTATGCATTATTTTCGTAGACATTTTAAGGAATGATGCTCATGAATAGCATTTAATTATATTTTGTAACAATCTGTGACATACATATTGTTTCTTTTCCATAATTATATATATTAATAAATTTATTATTAGGTAATTGGTTATCAATTGTTAAATAATCCGATAAAATCGGTAAAAAATGATAAATTGCTTGGAAAGTGGAAAGGAATAAATTGCTAATACGAGTGCAGAAAGTTACGTATTTATTTTACTTGCGTAATTATTTCAGTTAAAGTATAAAAAAAATAATATACTGTCGATTGTATCGTTAATGTGTACATTGATAAACATACATCAATTTTTGAACGTTTAAAGTTTATGCGTGCCTAATAATGTCCACATTAATGTTATGATCAATCATCGATTGGACTAACGCTTTTTACATCTACGGCCCATTAGATAAGCACCAAAATTTATCTATGAGTAAATGACTACAGGTATGACTAAAAACATTTTGTCGATATTACAATAAAAATAATTTTATTTACAAAATATCTTATACATATCACATTCAACGATAGTTTATACATATAGTATATATAATTTTATACAATATTAATAATCGTCTAAAAAATTTTAATTATCACATATATATTTATTTTTACAGTCAAATTAAATTATTACCTAATCTAAAAAAGTAAATACTATAATGTAATTGTACATTGTAATTATTGTATTGTTTGTGCTGCAAGAAAGACAGAAATTCAATAAAAAAATCCAGAGATCATTAAGATTATAAATTTGATCAGTAACGCTACAGTTAGCGATTAATTGTCAAATTATGCTATTTTTTGCTGTTTTTTTTCCGTTATACTATTTACAATAGCAACTTCTCTATATTACAGAACTCTATTAGGAATAAATGTCTGTTTCATTAAATAAATTTGCTAATTTAAGACATTATACATAAAAAAATACGATTATAACCCTAATCTTCCGGGTGTATTACGATACGGGGCAGGGGTACCCGGTTCCCTAATACCAGGCGTTAAAATCTCCTTCTTTCGGACTGACGCCTGTTCTCGCTCGAGCTGCTCCTGAGCGCGCGCCTTCATCTCCTCCTCGGCCTCCTTCATTTGATGCTCCATCTCGTGGAGGTGTTGCATCGCCTGCCGTCGCTTCGCACGACCGCTCCGGCCAGTCTCCTTCACGCTGAAGAACATTGGGCCCAATTCAGCCAACCAGTGGCCGTCCACCGCGGTGACGCACTGCATGTATTCCTTGGCGGTCATCACGAGCTCGTGGTACACGACGTAGTCAGGTGTGAAGCCCATGCCGAATAGCGCGGAGGTGGGATGGAGATGACAAGGCATTCCGGTGCGGCAATTGACGTACTCGCCAATGCCCTTCAAGCGCGCCGCTTGGTGAAAGTAGGCGGAGCAGATGCATTTCCGTACGATGTCCCAGTCGGTGCCACAGCTAACGACATCCATCTTCTGCTGCTTCAGAATCTCCTCGAGCTGCGACCGTACCTCCCGCACCTTGCGCATCGCCTTCGCGTGTATGAAGTGGTCGTTACACCAGGAACTCGAATAACCGTTCGCCTTCCACTGATTGTACACGTTCAAGTACGTCAGATGATCCGACTCCGGTACCTGAAACTTCTCGCGTGCTGAATCTGAATCTTCCTCGCGTCCCTTCGGCCGATAGAAGATCGACGGTACCGATAGCATGGAGACGATAATGAGAATGTCCGCGGTACAGCCGAGACGAGAAGCGACTATGAGCATCTGACATTGCGGTGGATCCAACGGAAACTCGGCCATTTGTCGTCCCAGGGGGGTCAAGCGTCCGGTATTGTCAAGCGCCCCCAGGATCCACAGCTGATACAACGAGTTCAGTATATTATCTTGCGGCGGTGGATCCATGAAATGGAACGCCAACAAGTCTTGGACTCCTAGCGATTTCAGCAGCAGTACCGTGTTAGCTAAATTCGTGCGTTGTATCTCGGGAACGCCTGTGAGTAGTAATTCGTCCAAGTATTGTCTTCGCGTGTACAATCTGAAGCACTGACCGGGACCGGTACGACCGGCTCTGCCCTGCCTCTGATCGGCGTTTGCTCTCGACACGGGATACACTTGCAGAGCGTCCATACCTATTCGAGGATTGTACACTTTCAATTTGCAGTATCCCGAATCGACGACGAAGACGATACCGTCGACTGTCAGCGACGTTTCCGCTATATTGGTCGCGACGACGCATTTACGGAGACCACCCTCGGATCGTTGGAAGATCTTCGCCTGCAAGTCCGACGGCAGTTGGGAATAAATCGGCAGTATGGAGAGAGGCGGGGCCGATTCGATTTCGGCTAAACGCTCCTTCAGAGCTTCGCAAGTGACCTCGATGTCCTCCTGACCGGGCATAAAGACCAATACGTCGCCGCTTTTGGGCTGCAGGTGAATTTGCAAGACCTGCTTCACAGCCGCGTCCACGTAATCCTCGACCGGATTCTTCGCGTGCAGCACCTCGACGGGGAACGTGCGTCCGGGTATTTGGAATGTCGCCGCGTTGCCGAAGAAAGCGGAGAACTTGCTGGAATCCATCGTTGCGGACGTGACGATTAACTTTAGATCATGCCGTCTGGCGACAACCTGTAAACATTTCTAAATTAGGAAGACTGCACGGTATGGAAATATTCGAATATGTAAGATAAAAGATGCGATCTCTCTGTACCTCTCTAAGAAGGCCAAACAACACGTCGGTGGAAAGTGATCGTTCATGAGCTTCGTCCATTATAATCACGCTGTAACGATCCAAATCTCCCTCCCTCAAACTTTCTCTCAGTAAAATACCGTCGGTCATATATTTGATGACCGTCTGTAAAACATAAAATTTACACGTCGAACACAGATCAGAATTTTACGACAAAGTATACAAGATGTTAAAATTATATTTAAATTATTGTTTACTTACATCCTTCGAAGTGCAATCTTCGAAACGTATCGCATATCCGACCTTGTCGCCTAGAGCAGTAGCCATCTCGTCGGACACCCTTTTCGCGACGGACATCGCGGCGACCCTCCTAGGCTGGGTGCAACCAATCATGCCGTAGCGACTGTAGCCGTCCTCGTGAAGATACTGCGTGAGTTGCGTGGTTTTGCCGCTACCGGTCTCGCCTACTATTACAACGACGCTGTTCTCCCGGATGACGTTCAGCAGCTCCTGTCGTACCGCGAATACAGGAAGAGTCCTCCTCTGATGCTGTATGGACCTGTGCCTAGCCTCCCCGGTTACCTCCCCCGACCCTATGTGCCGAGCGTATTTTTGCCCAGCCTTGAAGTCCGTTTCTTGCCCGGTGTGCTCCTTGTCGTCCTTACGCCGATCGTGCACACCCATGATGTTGCCGATGTGCGTACCGGCCAGCTCCCAATGCTTCTTCTGCGCCCTACGTCTCTCCTTTTGCTCGCGGTACGCCTTGACCAGCGCCGAGCCCTTCCTCGCCACCAGGGCCATGTCGGAGGTGGGGTCGCGCACGGGCACGACCGGCTCCGGCTGCTTCGTGAACACGATGCGTCCGTCCAGGAACGGCGGGACCACGTTGTGAACCAGCAGGTGAACTCTCGCCTCTCCCTCGTCGTCGGGATCGTCGTCGTGGTCCAGCGAGCTCACGACTCCGGACGTTAGCATGCGGTTACGCTCCCACAATTCGTTGTCCTTGTTTATCTGTCGTTGCTGGGCGGAGAGGCGTTTCTGTCGCTTGGCTTCCAGCTCCATCTCCTTCTTCTGCGTGTACTCCTCGGACACATTGGCGAAAGCGTTGTTCTCGCCGTCGTCCAACGCGTACCACTCTCTGTCCAGTCGTTGCTGCTCCTCCTCCCACAGCTCCTTCTCCTCCCCGTCTATCATCGGCGTGGCGCCGGAGCTCTTGAAGTCCTTGTTCCACGAGTTGTACTTGTAGGAAGGAGTGAATTCGCTTCTGATGCTGTCGCGACCGTCCCGGCTGCTGTAAAGATTCGGCGTCGGATGGTCCCAGCTCGAGCGTTTCGGCTCCTCGTCCTCGTCGTCGTCCCAATTGCTCTTGGAGGTCGGATCCTTCGTCCGAAATTTCGGCGTTTGCGGCTCGTCTCTGAATCTGAGTGGCGTCTGCCTCGCGCTGCTGTCCCTGCCACGACTCTCCCTGTCCCGATCTCTCCGCCTGTCTCTGTCCCGCTCGCGATCCTTGTACGAATTCCTCGAGTACCTATCGTCCGCGCCTAATCGCTGACGCTTGAGTCGCGACTCCAATCTCTGTTGCGCCTCAGAATTGACACCGCCGGTGTGAGTAGGGGTCTCCTCCTCGTAGGATCGGTATCGCCTGTCCCTCCCTTCGGATTTGCTGAACTTCGAGCCGGCGGGCTCCTGCGACTGCTCCTTTCTCTTTCGTTCGGCGAGCTTGTCGAGGCCTAGTACGGAGGGTTTCTTGAAAGTGTGGTCCGAAGCTTTCTTACGTACGATCAGACCACCCGCTTGATCTCCTATCGTCCCCTCTAATCTGTACAAACTCGGATCGTCTGACATTTCTCTTTTGATATATTTAGCCGAATATCAATAGAATATAGTGTTATTTTCTGAAAACAGACGAATCACACACATTTTAAGAATTATTGAATAAACGGACTACATACGTTGGAGCATTTATAAAATTGAATGTATAACAAATAGATTATTATATTTAGAATCTTAAAAGGACGTAATGCATAATTTTTAAAAATAAAAAAACATCTCGAACAATCATACTAACCTAAACGATTGCCAAAGGCGTAAAGAAAATGGCGTTTTTATCACGAGATCATAGCTCTCGCATTCGTGAGCAAGCAATTGGTTGAAACGCGCCGTACGAATATGCAAATTTCAAAATTCACGTACGGTATATATGATCTTAGGAAATATGTAAAATAATTTCCAGCGAAATAACCAAAAAACAAGACACATCGAAGAATCACCGTAGCGTCATTGAGTAAAAAAAGAGTAAAGACTGAAAGCACAGGAGGGAGTGTATGGCTCTGAGCAAGCGCACGGAAGTGACTATATACAAAAGCGGTCGGTCAAGATGGCCGTTCAAAGGGAGCCAATCATAGACAATAGTGGCCAGTCAAGATGGCTGCCATGACGTAGTTCCGTTCGCGGATCAGCCTATCGATACATTCCCTCCTGTTGCTGTCTTTCTTTTTACTCAATTGAGAATCACCATAGCGCAGAAAATACATAGAAAAAATGATTGAAGTGATGAAGCCTTTACTGCAAGTGCGCCATCTAGGGAGTTGAATAGGAAGGAATCTCCAAATACACGCATCCGATAAATACTTGACCGTCGATATTGCAAAATGTATTTGGTATTAATTATTATTTCATTATGATAATAAAAAATATATAAATTGATAATAAAAACGTATTCAAATTGTCGACAAATAATTAAATTACTTAATTCTCATGTTGAATTTAATATCTTTAGTTTTATTTAGATACTTTGTATTTGCAGACTGGCACTTTAATAGTATTTTTTCAGCATCTGTTTTTACTTCAATTTTATATTTCAGTAACGTTGGGACGTGCATAAACACTTGCAGTGCAATGGCTTTATTTTCTCTTTTTTTTTTCTATTGCGCTACAATCTCCAGATTCTTTTACTCTAGGGTCTTCAATCCCAATCTCCGTGCGCTTGCGCAAACGCGCTGTTCGTTTCGCGCCGCGGCGTGGCGAGTTCGAAGCGAGGGACTCACTTTGCGTTGAAAAAATAAATCGCGCGACGGATAAAAATTGTACTCCTACAATACGGCTGTAAAACACGCTCTTGGACGCACTGTCGAACATGGGACTGTCAAACGGATCGTCGGGTAAATTCATTGGCGAAAGCGCAGTTATAGGGCGACGAGTACAGTCGTAACAGAAGTACGGCGCGCGCATGCGCGGCACGTTTATTGCCGCTGCGTATTCTCGGAGTCGCGCATGCAGCGAGATCGTCCCGCGTTTGGTATGTTTATTACGTACACGAACTCGCGTAAAAAGTAATAAAAAAAAGGATACATACTCGAGCCGGCGCGTGCCGGCCAAACGGCGGAAGTCGAGTGCGCGCGTCGCAACGCCGTGTCGTTAATTAATATCCGCTCGCTCGCAAATCGTCGATTGATCGTCGCGATCATCGTTGTCCGCGACGCGCGTTGTCCAGCTCCAGCGTCAACGTGTTGCTCCTCGCGGTCTCGTGCTCCCACGGTAGTCATGATCGGCGTTGAAATTGATTAGGAAACCTCTTTCTTAACAATTCGATCTCGAAGACAATATATATCCGAGGTAATATTTCCTATAGTTATGTCTGGAAAACAGAATTCTTCTAATCAGCGATACGCGTTCGGATTTCCCGAGGATCTCACAATCAGCCGTTTTAACGGTAATCGTGACGTACGAAATGTTATACGTGAATCGGGTATCGGGAGTGCCGTGTGAATCATTGGACGGACGGTTGTTGCAACGATTCATCGGTATGTTGTAACAATCATCTCTATTTTCCCTCTTATCGAGTCGCTTTCCTACGATATTCTTGATGTAGTCGCGTGAAACGACGTACATATTGCGAGTAGAGAGGTCGTTGCTGTACATATATGTATGCCACATACGAAATTTATATTCTGTACATTTTTTAATTACTTCAAGAAAAGGCCAGAGAGTAATGAAAGAAAGAAAATAATATAATAAAATACGATGCAATACTGAAAAAAGAAAGAAACAAATGTAAAAATTTGATTAATCATACATTTGCAATAAATTTGCATTATATTTCAGGATTTTTACTTTCATTCAATTACGATTATGTTTTTGTGAAGACAAAATAGTATATTTTAATAAATTATACATATATAATAAAATACAGAAATTGGACTCAAAATAAAGCTGCTATGATTTGAGCTAATTGACGGTTATATGTGCATATAAAATACAATTTTAATTGCACTATTACAGCATTATTATATTCTTTTTTGTAAACATTTATTAATTTTTTAACTTTTGCATTTTACAGTTATTATTTTATTATAAAAGTCGAGCGAAGAAAACTAAAAATAATTTAATGATACGCCGATATTAATGCATTATTAAATTAATTTTATATTTATTATGGAATGTTTTTAATTTTATAATCGTTATCTTTAATTTTTATATCTGACTTTGATAAAATTATATCTGAATCTATTTTTGAGTTGAGAATTATGATTAGATTTACATTTAAAAAATGTTGAGTTATTTCTAACCAGTCACCTCCGTAAACGGGTTTTTGCTATGACAATTTTTAATCGATACATTGTTTTCCATAGTTTTTGCAAGCTCAATAATATCATGATCATTAAGTTCATTAAAATGAATTGGATCTTGCTGATCTGTCGTTGATTTTCGTGATATAATTTCTACACTTTCGTCAAGGCTTTCTTTAACCTCGTTGCATAATTCTTCTTTATTTGCCGTCCTTGTCAATTTTGTCTCCTCCTTCAATTTGTTATTTTTATTATATTTTGTCCAGCAATGTTCGAAATTCATAAAAACGTCTCTCCAGATACACAGCTCTTCCACTAAGAAATAAAATTCAAAAACAATTACTGAATTATTTGACTCAATTATAAATTGTAAGTTTAAATCAGTAAATTATTTTTTAAATTTATTAACCTGATATTATCATAATGGAAAAATATTCGAAGTATTTTATATATTTTATACTTTTTGCCAAAAAGTATGTTACATTAATATTGAATTACAATTTTTTAATTTTATGAAGCATTTAAAAATAAAAAAATTAAATAATTTTTGTCATATTTATGAATAAATATCTCTTTAATCTCAGTTACACTTTTAACTATCTTACCATATAAAAGCAGTGTTATAAGCATAAATAATCCCGTGGACAAATTAACGTTCGGTAACACGGTATATGCCAATCCGAAAAGAGCTGGTCCTTCGTGAATAGCCATTCCTTCGATAGTGTTGACAAGCCACGGCAAATAAAGATACGGAATTCCGTATATGTCGCCGATCGTTAGCATTATTGTTGATACCAATGCTGCAAGCACGTCACCTATCATTATCTTAATCCTCAAATCTGCGTTAACAACAAGGAATTATTTTCTACGCGTTACCGTGCTCACGTTTAATTAATCGTGTGAGACTAAAGCTTAGTTACTGTAGTTTCGGCGGAATAAATGATTAAAAACCACAGATCTTGTTGGCGAAATAGAACGAAATGCACTGCGTGAGCCAGCTTCCAGAACGATTGAGCTTAGGCAGTTGGTAGCAAAGCACATTATGCCTAAATATAACATCTTGAGCTGAAATAAATATATAAGAAATATATATTAATTGTCAAACAATCAATAATTATTAATTAATTGTTTAAACTAAATGCCAAAAATATATAGATTATTTTTTTGTATTCTTACAGTAATTATTTTAATTAAAATTATTTTGATTAAATGATAAAAGATACAAATTTTCGGAAAATAATAATAAATGGTGTCAGGACTAAGAGAACTAACCACTTGTTTAATTAAGATCGATGGAAAGCTAATTATATATTTACCTTGGAGTTTCTTATCTTATGATCATCTTTAATTTTTGTATCTGAATTCGATGTTCCCGAGTCGAGAATCATAATTAATTTGAATTTGCTGTTAAATTTCCCAAAAATTTTCTTAGTTATTATTGCATTAACTGCTTTAATATTAGCTATTTGTTTGGTTATAAATTATTACAAATGTGTCATCCATAATTTGTCTGAAAGTTCAATGGCACGAATAAAAGACGAAGCAAACGATAATCATTTAACTTCAGTCATTTAAGTCTCTTCTCTCTCATTGTCTCTTTTTTTCTCTTTATCCAACATATATATTTTTTTCTTGATTTATATTTATTATATCTTAGTTATGAATGTGTAAAATAAAAATATTATATTTTTATTTACGCAAAATTATATATTGTAGCAAGTATTGCAATTTACTGCCTTTTCTTTCACTTTTGCGTATTGCATTCGTACTTTAATTGTATTTGTTATTTTTATATCTAGATCATATTTAACCTTTTTCTTAAATAAAAGCATTAAATATTGTATTTATCAGATATTTTGTTTCATTTGACATTAAGATTTACAAATTAAGAAATGTATAGAAATAAATTTTGTTACATCAAGCAGTTTCCAACAACGTTTATAACTGTAAATTATGTAGCTTTCGCCGCTTAAAATCTCTGCAACGTCGCAGAAAAGACTGTCGGCATCGTGTGCGGCCTGCAGATCCGCTCATTGTTTGTCTAATGCATATTGACTATTAACAGCAAATCCGTTTGCCTTATAGGTCAAGCTGCGGATACGTCACGTCCTTATTCGCTAAGCAGTCTCATCGCTCCCGGTCATCTTCGGCTGCCATCCATATTCGGCGGTCTCACCCACAGGCAATGCCAGTCGCATTCATAAAAACGTCTACCTGTTTGGTGAGTAGAACGCATTAAATACCCATGCATTAAGCGAAAGGACATACGTTGTACACTTCAGCGTATATGACACCTTGCGATGAATAGTTCATTCGTACCCGTGAAACTCCACTTATCTTAAACATATTGTTTGTCAAAACCATCTAAACCTGTGTTAAAAAAATATATATTTGATCACATAATCGCTGTATAAGTGAAATTATTAGTATCAAATGAGAAAAATAATAGAAATAAAACGATAATCAATAACCGATGTACAATTTACGACCATTTGCTTTATGATATGTTATAGATATCTTTATTAATTTCCTTCTTTCCACTGTTATTGTGGCGGTAAATAGAATAAAATAAATAAGTATAAAGAAATCTAAGAAAGTTATTAAAAAAATGCAAAATCGTATAATTGAAATTTGTTAAACAATGAATTTTTCAAAAACTAAAAATTCTACATCTTGCATTCTTAAAAGTTTTTCTTAAATAAAAATATATGCATAAGCAAAACCAAAATCATTACAACGCGCGAATAAAATATTTCTAAAAATTAATATTTAAAAAATTATCTCGATATTTATCTATATATTCTTAATTATATATAATATTAACTTTCTGCTTTATTGAAATAAAATACGAATAAGATATATTATTTTTATTGAGAGAAATCGTAATAAAAATGGGAACAAATCATTCTCTAATGCCGATTTTATTGATAGAGTTTTGATATTCGATTTTGATATTCGAACAATTTGAGGATAAGCCTGGAAGCAGCTCGATCGAAAGCAGGCGCGTTCGAGAAGACCTAGGGCGTGCCGGAGATTACGATCAATCTGCTCTTTAAATTCTTCGCGAAAGCCTGCCCTCGATATCGCCGGCGCGCAGATTCCCGTCCGACATCCCGGCCGGCCGTTTCGGCATCACGCACCGTGCGCGTTCGTGGCCAGCCGTAGCGATGTACACCGAGCAGACGACGCGTACACGCACCGGCGCGGCGCGGCGCGGCGATACATACCGCGCGCGTCGTACACGCGAGGACGTGTACGGGGACACGACGAGTACGTGTCCTGCGAGCGAGAGGTGATCGAGGGATAGATGCAGAGAGCCGTGGGCTCTCTGCTTCCGCGTGGACGGACAATCGCCTTTTGACGTGCGTAGCGACGTGATTAGCCACTTTCGCGCCCCGGACACGAAATCGCCTTCCTCTACGGAGTTTGAAGAATCTTCGTGAAAAAAATTCATATAAAACTCGTAAGGGCGGTATTCCGAGATATATTTCGATCCTACATTCAAGATCGTCTCGAGTCTGGTCATGAGCAGTCTTAAAACTCCATCTAACCAATGGAATGACTGTATACAGCGTCTCGAGATCCGTACTTAAAACGATCTCGAATGCAAAATCGGGCTGTAACGTAATTCACATAAAACTCCGCGACAAGCAGCCGCTGTAACGCAACAAAGATTTGCTTATCTCGACAAAATTCTCAATAAGACGTTGAGAATGGTAATCACGCGCGCGAGATAAATTACCACTTATCAGATATATTTTTTCCTATCGTTATTATCCGTTATATTTCTCTATTGAATGTAATTATTAATTCACGTTGCCGATTTGTAATAATATGTAATATTTTTCGGGATATTTTTTTTACCGTTCGCTCGCCACGGCTATACGGCACTGTTCACGCGTGCGTGTACGTACGTGCGTGTGCGCGTCCGTCGAAGAAAGCTCCTCCGCGCTTGAGTAACGCTACGGGACTCTCGGCTGAGTCTCTCCTCTCGGCTCTGGATGACCGCGGCCGATCGCCACTCGCATGAGCATTCGGATCACGCTGCCGGGGCGAGCACGTAACAATTTCTGTTCTTGGGACTGGAGCCACCGGATCGTCGATCTTTTCGTTCCTCACTTCGACTTCGCGACGCGCATTCGGCGCGGCCGAAACGCGATTCCGACCCTCTCTCGACTCTTTAAGCCTCGACTCTTAATTTAGGTAAGAGCACGTCACGTGAACGTTTCGTGCAACGAAGGAAAATTATCATATACTGTTCCGAAAAATTTATGCTGATTAATTTACGTCTTGTGTGTAATATTCTTTGTGTATCACATAGTGGAGATTTATTTTAATATATCATGCTATCTTATACTTATTTAATGCTATACGCTTGCCATCTGAAAGAGGGAGTAAAAAAAATAAATGAGACTAAAATAAATACGAATGAAAAGTGATAAAATATAAATAAGAAGCACAGCAGATTTTTTTAAAGTTAGCTCGCCCTTAAAATTCTATAATGTTTTACGGTTGAAAAATGATCGCAGGCCGCGCGCTCGTCACTCTCTAATGAAGTCACAGATAAATAACGTTCTGCGTATACGTCGCAAGTCTTGCTCGCACATCTCTGCGACGCTGATATTCCATTCCGGTAAAATCTTGTCGGTTAATGCGACCATTAAGAGTCCCAACCGTGATAAGATCAATCCTCGCGTGTCGCAATGCCGTTGTACTTTCCGAGGTGTCGGCCATTTGAGGCCAAAGTTGTCGGTTTTACGGGCCAACGTGTTTCAGATTTCGATCGATGATGACGACGTTTCGACATTCGGACTGTCCGGTTGATCATGGTGCAAGATTTAAGTCTTGATTCATCAGCGGGGGGAGGGAGAAGGAAGAGAGGGCGAGGGGGACAAAGAGGCGGGGAGGGGGAGGGGGGAGGAGGGATCCGATTGATAGGCGCATCAGGCACACGCTGAATTCTTATGCTAATGCGAGAAAGGAGCCGAGAAGACAATACATCCACACGCGAACTCCCGCGGCATCTGTATACACCCTGCGTCCCGTATTCTGTATTCCGTCAAGTGAATTAATACAATCACGAGGACCGTCGGGTGATTTTAGATGCGGTGAGATCGTGTTCGCCACCCGGTGCTTTTTATTGAGCTTTCTCATCGAGGAAGGGGGATCGTTGTCGTCAGCGATGACGACGATGCGAGGAAAACGCCTCGTAATGATTTGTAACGGGTCCAGAATTACTTTTTTCGCTGAAGAGAACGTATACCGTCAGATCGAGTCGGTCGTTCTGTTACAAGACGTGTGTAACATACAAAAGTATCTTTTCGAATGTGAAAATGAGAAATCATTTTCATAGAAAAGTTGACTCATTGTCTTCCTACAATGCTGATTCAATTAAACATTATACATTTCAAAACGACTGTATAATCTGCAGGATAATCTCATTTTCTAATCTTTAATCTTTTAACATCGATTTTAATTAAAATTTAAATTTAATCAAATAGTTTTAATTAACCCGAAGAAAGATCCACGCATCGATTTTTAATGTTTTCATAAATGGAGTTAGCGATCCACAATTATTATATGAAAATTCTTATGAAAAATCACGTTTACGTTTTTCGCTTTCCTAAAACTTTATAATGTGATGCTAACGCATGAAACAGGTCAAATTAGGTACTGCCAATGAATTCGTTTAAACTAATGTCCGCGCATGAATATGCAAAAAAACCATTGCGTATACGTTTCTTTTACGTGATCGATTTATTGAGTCGCTTGCTAGGAAAGTATAAAGCCGTCCCTTGTCTCCTTTCTCCTTCTCTCTGACGGCTCCGCGATGCACGATACACGTGGATACTTACTTCCGGTTCGTACCCGAACATTACGGTATCGATAGCTTCCGTCGATCATGGACAGCATTAAATTATGATCCGTCTCAAATTATCTCCTAAAATTCCAAAAGATTTCACAGGAATCCTCGAACGATTATTCTGTGGAGACAACTCGATATTCGTTCACGCGTATGTAATACAAAAATAATATCAATTAATTATAACTATTCTTTATAAATGGGATTGGAAGCATGGGATTGGATATATGTATTGCATCTTATTTCACGCGCTATCAAAGCTCTTAATCTTAATAAATACGTGAACAAAATTTAGCTACAAAATTAATTAAACGTTTAAAAATATATGATGAGAGCAGTACTCAGACGATGTTTAAACTTGAAAATCTGCATTTATTAATTAGCTTTAGTCATTCTCTGATTAACTTATACTCCCTAATCCCCTGCTAGATCATGGATCCAGCCGCGTGCATGTAACGTATACAGGGAAAATTAGCCACGATTAACGCTAATTGACGACTGGTGCAATCCGTTCTAAATGAGTACATTTCACTCGAGCGTTCGGGAAGTGCTTTTATCGAGAAATACGCAACAACTTTCCGAACGATCGCGAACGAGGGGCATATTAGAGACGCTCATGCATGGTTTTCTTTCTTTGATCGTTGATGCAGAAGAGAAGTCTGGCTGGCAGAAACTTAAGGCCGTCGCACACAAATTGGCATAACAGTAACAGGCGTATAGCATACAAGCGTTCGACGAGACGCTCGAGATGTGAACCGCCATATTGTTGCGTAGAATTTATTTTGTGTGTTTCATTAGTCGAGACGCTTATACGCTGTGCTTATGCACTTATGTAAATTTCTGTGCGGTGGGCTTTACGATGTAACGGTCGTTCTGCTTCGCCAGGGTGGATGAATGTAGCATTTCTCGTATTGCGATCGTAACTGTTCGCTAAATGACAAACCGCTAAAGAACAGATTAAAGTTTACGAGTACTGTATTAATCTCTTTACAGAGATTGTAATTTAGTTATTATTAAACATGTATAGCATTTCTCTTACAATAATCCCTTTGTATGAAACAGAGACAATAAGATTGAAAAGGCAATAATTTTCGACCTTATAACACTATCAAGGAAGAGTGAGTCTATATTGAAATATGAAAAATAAGATTTTTGACTGAAGATATTTATTATTTTATAACTAGTTTATATTTTCAAAGAATTTAAGAAAATAGCAAGTATGCGTCTCTTTCTTTTATCTTTAATTAATTTATTGATATTTAACAGCATCATATTTATTGTTGATTCTCATACCGTATATTGTCGTATATATCGTATATGTCGTATATGTCGTGCTATAGAATTTCTCTAATAATAAGTGCACAAAAAAGATAAGTAAAGTATAAAAAAATTAATCTGTAGGAATTATGCAAAATTTTACGTCGAACTTTAATAATATATAACTTAACAATTAAATTAATTTAAATTCTATATAATATCCGCTGTGTCAATTATATTTTTTGCAAATAATGATGTTTGCTATATGTATGTGAGTGCGTGTGTTTGATTAAACAAAAATAATTTATGTTAACTATAAAATCGATAAATGATATATATTATTTTATTAATCAATTAAAACGAGAATTATTGGAAATGATTAATATTAATTGTAAGAAAAATTTTATAATGTTGAACTTTTTTATTTTATTAATGATCAAATGAGTCGGATAATCGAATTTCAAAATATCATTTTTATATTTAAACTTCATAAATTAACTTAAACAAATTAATATATAAATATATACATGCAAAAATATATTTTGATATCATATTAATTTTTTTATATATCATATTAAATTTTGTTATATACTTCATTTTTCTCTAAAAAAATAACACATGATGTTAAATTAAACAAATTAATGTAACTTTTTAACAAATAATAACAAACATACGAGGTTATATTGAAAAATCAACCGGCCCGACCGGCCGCGTCCGCAGTCAACGAATTAGTCGACGCCGTGCCAAGCAAAGTCATCCCCGGTCGAGCGTCGGACGAATGGCCCTCGCGTAGGCTGGAGGAGGGAAACCGTAGAAGGTGAGAAACCTCTCGGAGGCTCCCGACTGACGGAGGCTCCGAGCCAGGAATTAGCATTGCTTCTCCGGAATCTCTTCTCGTCTCTCCTCCGCTGCGCCGCTGCCCCTTGTTCTTCTCGCGTCTCTTCTCGCTCCCTTTCCTCTTCGGTGCTCTCTAAACCTCGGTTTCCCGTAATTATTTTAGTCCCCCTCGTCTCTCTCGCGCGCGATCCGCCCCTCGTTCCCCGGTCGTGGTAACGCCGGAGATGTAATCGTGGCCTACCGAGAAGGAATGCAACAATTTAACAACTCGTTTTATTTTAATCTTTTGCGTGAAGATGCATTATGCGCCCGGAAAGAAGTACAATTTGTACCGACCGATTATTATGTCATTTTCCTTTTAGAAGCTAGTCTGTTGGGCGAATAATTATCTGATGTATTGTTATTTCACAAAAAACAATACGCATCAAATTAAATATTCTAAATATAATCCAGCTTGTCTTAAGCTATTAAATTAAAAATGTAAATGTTTTAAGCTAGAGATTAAAAAAAGATTTAAAAAAGATTACAATATAATCAAATTCTGTTTTTTCCAATACATTAAAGGTTTTAAGAAATGCAGCAATAGACTGTTGTTATTTGCGATCACGATTATTTGGAAAAATGCGAAATTTGCAGCGTATCGTAAGTAATATCATCGTAGAGCTAAATGATCAACTAAAAGGTTTAGATTTTTTTGCTCTCTCGTTTCAGATTTTCATTAATTTAGCATAGCGCGCAGCTTCTTCCACGCGCCTGCGATTGTAACCGTAAGAGTGAATATCTAAACAATTAAATTAAGCGCTTTTGTATCGTGCGTTATATGACTAGCAGCCAGCTAGTCATATATAGAGCTGGGAAGCTTGTCCAGCATGTTGATCTCTTCATCCGATTAGCGCCAGCCGGGGGAAGCTACTATTCCGCCGTACCACTCATTTCGCTATCTCGTGATATATTTTTTTTTCTTCCTGCTCTTTCTTTCATCACGCATCGCCAAGGAGACCCATAAACAAAATTGATACCATCTTTTTTTTTATGTACGTACTTAACTATTTGAACATATAAAACGAGCGGAAGCTTCTCAAAATTGCATGAACGTTACTATGACGTTCCCTCTCGTTGGATCACGATTACACATGATACTATTCCTTTATTCCTATATTCACCTTTTCTATCTTCACAAGTCTTTCTCTTCTTACCCTTTGTCTGTGCATTATCGCGTTTTGTTTCTCAAAGTTTTCCTTTCTATCTTATATATTTATCTGAAGCTCTAGGTACATAAATACACTTCGCGTACACGTTCAAATTTTTTATTAATTAAAACTTATGATACGTTTACACTTTTGAAAAATATGTCATATATTTTATATTTTTTTAAATGTATCTTTAAGTATCTTTAAGTTCTAAATTAATAATATTTTTATGAAAGAATATGCGAATATTTGGCTGCACATAAGATTTTAATGGAAATCGAAAGTTCTTCGTTAGTTTCACAATACTTTTTGTTCTCTTTTTTTTGTGTTGAATACTGCAAAGCCGTTTGCAACTAGATATATAGCCGTATCACGCGTCGTGCACTATCTCGGTATTGGTATATACGCACCACCTGCTACGCACACCCGCCGTTAACCGTCGCGCCGATTATCCGAGTACACCAGGAAATTTCGTTGAGTCGATGTCCGGGATACGAAACGAAGGGTGGCGCATCGATTATCTGATATCACGGAGAGACAAACCCTTGATAAACTTTTTTTTTTCGTGGATAATAGGATAAGGACGGAGATAAAGGAAACGCGCTGAATCATAGAGGTAGACGAAACAGAAAACTTTATAAAAACCTACATACATTTTTATTGTGTCCTTGGCACAAAAATCCTGATAAAATCGACAAGGATTGTGTACTTATTATTTGTCTAAGCTCTTGATGTTGTCGTGAAATATGTCAATATTGCTTATGAAATCCAGCAATTACTTATTAAAAGTTACACATACTAGAAGATAAAATTATTATTTTATTATCATTTCTCTTATCACATACAGATATCAGATATCTATTGTGTAGTAATGCATCGCCTTATATATACCTGCAGCTTCAGCGAATTTGTTATATCACGCGAATTACATTTAAGTAATTAAACATTAAGTTCGCCAAAAATTAAATGCAATTGTTAAGATATTATAAAGTTCACGATAAAAACGTCATCCTGTTCTCGGTCTGGGCAGAGATGTTTTTCTACCAGCCTGAGGAAGCCAAACGCATGCTTTAAGAAAGTGCGCTGCAGACAAAAGACAGGGGGAGAGGTGCGCTTAATGTTCCGCGATTAAAAACTCGCAAAGTCCAGATGATACCTACATTAAAATTGACGGCGCGTTCTGTCGCACAAGTCCTTTCTCACGAATTAGAGAATTAATGTTAACGAACAAAGAGCAATTATCGAGTATGGTTATGAAGCAATTTATTAAGAAGGTTGGCAAAGGGCACGCGAGAACAAGGAGCGAGAACGGTTCAGCGATTTCGTGAGCTACGTTACGTTGGGCTACGTGGGCTACGTGTACGCGCGCGCGCGGGCGACGGAGACCCGCCGCGTGCGTGGTGCGTGCTCGTGTACATGTGCGTGCGTGCGTGCTTGCTGCGCGCGCGCACGCGGGAGTAGTACGTACGGGCGAAGGGGACAGACCGACAGAGATAAAGAGCACTTCCGGACGCGCGCGGGGAGAGACCAAGGTCCGCGTATCTGTTGCTGCTGGCAAGGAGAGGCGCAGGAGAACCCGCGGGAGAGTCACACCTGAGTGCCCACGCTTCCTCTTATCCGTTCCCTCCCTTTTGTCTCTCGCTCTCGCTCGGTCCCGCTCGCCCTCACGCGAGTCCCACAGAGCTCTCCCTCTCTGCCCCTGGCCCCTGGCCCCCTCCCCCTCTCCTCACTCTGTCTCTTTCACCTTCTCGCTCTCGGCGGGCTACTCCCCATCCCTGGGGTACACTATCTCTCTTTTTTTCTCTACTTCCTCTGTCCTCCCCTCGTACAAATGGCGCGCACCATCTCTCGTCGTGTCGTGCCCCACGGTATCCTGCGCGAGCGACGAGTGTTCCTTTCGATAGGGACAATGGTGAACCTTTCAAAAAATTGTTCGCGATTGCCTCGGAGAAAGGAGCCGAGTGGAGTAGGATAGAAAAATTGGAAAAGGTTAGATTTCTAAAAGAATATCTCTTAAGAAAAAAAAATAAAATAAAAGATTTAATCAACATGGTTGATGCAACGATTGATGCAAACGATTAAAAATGTCATTGAAATTTTTCTGTATTTGATGTACGTCCTAATTTTATCGAATTTTATAGATTAAATACAACGGGCGAATGTTAGGTAAATCGTGCGGAAGACAACTAATGGGCAAGTAGATGAAGATGTCAAAGAGGTATTTCGCGTGCCGGCTCCCTACTTGACGTGACATTCTCGAGCTCTGTTATCGGCTTTCATACGAGACGTAATTATTTGCAAATGCTCCATTTAAGCAAAATCTGATGCATAACGAGACGTATATGGCTTTCGATCGACGTTTAGAGTTACAAGTCGTTCAACTCGCGCGTATCGGTTTACACGAATTACATGATCATGCGCGTGATACTAAGGCAATATTGTTGACTCGTGCTCGTCTCATTGATATCTTCCCTCCGCTGCTATATTTTCTGAAAGCGGGGTATTGCGTGCTCGCATGCGGCCGGTAGGTATATACCACGCAATTTTAGCGGATAAACTCGATACTAGCGCGTTTTCACGACAAGAAAGCTTAACCCGAGTAATTTTTCATGCCGACCGTATTACTAATTGCGACTTATTACATGGCAATGAAACTTCACTTAACAAGGGTGTTATTACGATAAGACGTTTTGATTACAAGCGCAGCAAACTGCACGGGGCAGACTGAGATTACCGTGGAAAATTATTGATTTCCTTGATAAAGTATATCGTTATTAATTTACGTTGAGAAAGCTGCAATTCTCATCGATCGATTTGAATTGATAAATGGCTTGCATTTCCAAACGGGTTTATTGAAAAATTTTAGAACGATAATAACGGAAGCTGTCATGTAAGTAAGAATATCGTAGATATCGAGTAGATTTAATCTTGTGTACAAATTGCGCAACAATGGCAACTCCTGTCTGACAAATTTTATATCGTAATATATCGTTTATTTGCAAGGATCAATCTTTTCGGCAAATTTCCGATTCAGCGTATATATATCTTGTCTCTGATTAATCAGACGATAGCAACCGCACAAGTGCCAACCTGCGGTGCATCGTTCATGTTACAAACATTCGCTCGGATTTCCAGTGTCAGGGAAAATATAGATGCAAGATGATCTTTCGTCACTCAGCAACTCGATTATCACGCGCTCTCAGCTGCTCGAAGACTGGCGATTGACTTTTTATCTCTGAGAAATAACTACCTGATTATTAATTACAACTTTTAATTAAAAAAATATATGTACATATGAGACCGAATTTTTTAATAACATTGCGATTATAAAACAAAAAGTCGAAAAGAAAAATTAAGAATTATTAAAGTGACGATTTGATATTATAATTACAAAAAATTAATGAAGCTATAGGACTAACAATAAGACGTAATCAAGATTCAGCGCCGATAAACTTAATTGCGCGACTATCGAATGAATCTTTGACACGCTCACAAATTGACAACGGCGAGGAAATGTACAATAAAATCGAAAATTCCGAGCTCAGCAAAGACCATAAACGGCCCTCTTTCCCACGCGCTACATATCTGTTTAGCGCGTACTTAAGGATACTTAAGAGGCTCTAGCCCAGCCATAATAATATCGACGAAATATAATTTGATGGCCTCCGCGCGCACACAATCCCCCCGCCGTCCTGTCCGTTCTCCAGTCTCTCCGGACGTAGTTCTCCTTAATCGAAGGAGGATGTGGAGTCGGTTAAGCCGAAGTCAGTCAGTCAGTTTCATTTGAACGTCAGCTGCCCGGATGTCTCCCCCATCTGTGGGACTCGTGTTGCAGGGAACAGAGGCACCCATGTGAGACACCTTCTCCTCCGTGCTCACTCACTCGTCTGCTCACTCAGGTGGACCCATACACGGCGTGCGCGCGCGTGTATGCAGCACGTAATGCGCGCGTATCACGTCGTATACACGGATACATCTGGACGCCAAGTACATCTGCGTATGTACTGCGACGGCCGCACTATCTCCTTGACGAAACTCGCCCGTTGAAATTATCGAGATTCTCGATACGGTTCTCGTTACCTTGGACTGTGAGATTAAAAGTCATACGAAATCTTCTTGCGTGGAATAAAACCGTTATACAACGTTTTCATTTGGTTCGCTTTTGAATAAAGAGAAGGGTGATAGGATCGATATCCCGATAAATCCGCTGATTAATTTCGGAGAAATCTAATGAATAATTTACACTTGGATCGAATAGGTGAAAGATCAGTAATCAGGGGGTCACTCTCCGCATTATGCATTCGCTCATTTATTCGATATCTTCTATCTATCGAATATATAAGCATGTTAATTTTTCGGCTCACGTCGTTTGTTAGTTTCTTCCCGGCAGTCTGATTAAGTTTATCTTGTATTAATGAATTTCTTATCTACGAAAATATAATATATAACATCTTTTTTAGCATATATTTTTAAGTTTAATTAAATACAGTTTAATTAAATACAAAAAACATGAAAAATTTGGTAAGATTATTTTAATAACATGTATAAAAAAAAAATAAATAAATAAATATTAATCAAGATCATTTTTATTAAATTTTTATTAAATGTTATTATAACCAAGTTTCTTATATGTATATTGTTCACTGAAATAATTGAGTATGTATAACACATAGTTGACGAATATCTTTTACGTCGATAATTAACATACATATATCAATCACATTGCTAAGATAAAATTGGATCTAGTTTTAGGAAAAAATACCATAATGTAGGAAAGTATCGTAAATCAGTCATAGTTGGTCTGATCTGGATCTGATTTCATGAGAAAATACGTATTATTTTTTAGATGTCTTGTGTGTGATTCCATTGCAAAACTGCAGGTGTTTATAGCGAGTTAAGCATTTTTTGCGTGGCTGTAAACAACACGTGATCTCGCAAGTACCTTCTTGCTACGTTCCTCTTTCTATATTATTTTGCCGCGGTAAGATATTAAGTAAAAAATAATTTCCTTATATAAAATGAGGCACCAAATAATCGCTACAATTACGAAATTATAGGCATGAATTAATGAAAATTAATGATATTATTTTGATAGCATCAGCCCGCGAATATTGTTAAGAGTAGCGTGAAGGGTAAATATATGTGACACACACATACACACAAAAAATCGTTCTGCCAGCACTCCATCAGCGAGATCCATATCTCGCGAAGCAAGTGGCATTCTATGTGAATTCGAGGAAGCCTTCTCGGATTATAGTGACCAGTTACGATGGCATTGCATATAGCAAATGTAGCAGATCACATTGCGCAAAGTCTAGTTGACAAATCAGAACCGTGTTCTCCGTCGAATCTTCGCTACATCCGTAAGCGAACGTGACATTCGGCGAATCAGATGAACGACGATTCGAAACGTTTGCAAGATCATCGCATACACAAGTGCACTTCTCTGCAAGGTGCAGGCGTCAATTTAAATTTTAAAAAAATTGTATCATTAATTTCATAGTCTTAAAACAATCAAAATTCTTCTTTGAGAATCTTCTACAAATTGAGAGTCTTTCAGCTGAGGCTGAGTCTTTTTTATTCGCAGCCTCTTGCCAAACTCTACATTTTGTGAGTTATGCGAGTTACCGGAGAATAATTATTAGTATAATCATTAGGATCATTACGTGGAATGAAGGTATTACATTTAATTATCTTTTTCGTTACACTGTCGTATTGCACCAGCTACATATAAACGAATGATTCAGTGTGATAAGCGCGAACACGATATCACCGGCACGAGCGAACATGGAAGAATATGAATACATACATATGTGCGTGCGACGCCGACACGCCCGGTACACTGCACGTTGAATATAATAAAAATGCGAAGCAGGGAAGATTTACAAGAAAAGCTCCCGGATGTGGGAAACTTCATCTTGATCAATTTCCCTCATTAGCGGCCGAGCGTGGATGTGCCGCGGAAAACTTGGAAATGCAAAAACTGCAGACTTCCACACAATGCAGAGCGCAAAAAATACGTGAATACGCTCAAAAGGTGATGTCGCGATATGTGAAAATATTTTCAGAAATACACTGAGCTTCGTGTGGTATCGCGGAAATTCTCGGCAAAATTTCTCTCCGAAATTTCATTTCAAATCTGTTTTTAGCAGTCCAATATGTATTTTGAAGAAATTTGCCAACGTTAACGTTGACGAGTTAAACATTTGATAAAAGCCAACTTTGAAATTTGTTAAAAAATGCAGCTCCGTTATTGATGTATAGTTTGGACTCTGTTTGGACACTCTGTATATTCGGCAGTCTTTTGCAAGGTATAATACATATATAGGAGGGGATTCTCTGTCCTGTGTCAGCGCCTCAGAGTTCAATGATCTCACGAACGAATCACGTGTCCATTCGTTGACGATATTTATGAAATTAAGAGTTTGAACAGCGATTAGATAGATATATTACTGGTACATCTCCACGTACGAAAACATCCGAAATCTTGAAGCTTTGTACATAGACGCTTTGTATACATAGTCAGTTAGTAACTTTATATCGCATTGGTGATTGGTGAACGAGAATCTGAGGTCGCTTAGTGACTATAGGAAAAAATTTTACGATCTTTGCAATGTATAGTTACATCTAACATATCATACATATTTTTTCCTTTATGAAATTACTTATTGCCTTTGGAACAAAGATGTCACGCTATATTTTCTAAAACGATAATCGATTTCGAATCGTTAAAAGGCGCGTCGGGTAACAGGAAACGAAAATATATGCCAGGAAAGGCTCCTCTTTCTTTTAACGGGATCGTATTAAAAACGCGGCGTTCGGCCGACGACGTGAAAACTCGTATATATGGCGCGGCGCGAGTCGCATCGTTTAAATGCAACAAAAGTAGAGCGCTGTCCACGTAGGGCAAGGAAAGTGAACGGAAGACAGGTGAGTGCAGGTGAGGAACGAACTCGAGGTGCGGATGTACACAGAGCAGAAAGAGAAGAATCGACTCGCCCGCGGGTAGATAACCTGCCGCTGTTGTAAAGTGAGCGAGGGGACCGTGTAAGGTAACTGAAGTTTCTGACCAAAGTGAAGGAAATATACATCCGCGAAACGTATCGCTATTACTTGTTGTTTTGCCAGAGAGAGAAGCGTGGGAAATTCGTATAATCATTCGATATGTATATGAATATATGTGAATATAAATGTTCGGATTATACGAAGTATAATTCGACAGATTATAGAAAATATTATTTTTTACATGCTTTAATATGTTAACGTGCGAAAAAGCTAAATTGATATAGAGTGCAGTATAAATAACTCTTTATAAGTTATGCTATTCATAAAATATTTTTGATAATATAAATTATGAAGTATTATAAGCTTATTTCTGTCGCAATGGTTTTCGTCGTGAGGAAGTGTCGCTTTCAAAATTGCTGGCCCCTCGATTATGTCACGGAGAAAATTGTCATTATTTCTACTCCGATGGATGCGTTTTCCACATCTTAACGATCACCTTGCCTCCGTAACAACCGCCGGACGGCGATCTCTTACCATCAAAAGGCAGTCAACGAGATTAGAAAGGTGTATTCAGCGTTCGAGTGCACGTAATTACTTAATGAGTCACTTGTAGTCCTTTATTATGCGGACATATTAATTGTTTCGTTCGCCAAATAGGCAATACGTCTCTATCACATAATTTGTATTGTATAACGCACAGCATCGTGATTGAATTGTCGTACATGTATGTAATCGTCTGCAATCGAACAAAGACAATTGACAAAATTTCGCGGCGAAACTTAAGTGTCACAAAGAGAATTTTTTTTTTTTCTTATCAAAGTCTCTCGAAGACATAACATTCTTCATCTAATCAGAATTCGGTCGGCAATTCGTACCAGATGCAAAATTGCGTTACTACTTCAGTAGAAAGGTTTATATTTTTCCTCTGCAGAAATGTTTATCTCTTAACTTTGTAATTACTTTACTGCTGTTATTATACTTATTTTATGGATGGTGCGCGCCTAATGTTAAATACGAGGAGAGCGAGAACAACCCCCTTCGGACGTCCCAGGGGCTTCCTCGCGCGGGGTGTCTCGTGGTTCCGAGAAGCGAACGGACGAAGAGGGTTAGTTCGCGATAGTGGGCAGGAATACACGCACGCAATGGACTTGTGTGTGTACTCCTGCCTGAAAGTTCAGTTTTCTCGAAAGAGCGAACAAAAATATGAGAGCTGTAATAAAATGATGAACTAGAAATGCGATACAGTCGTTCATTCGATACGTATCGCTGTCCAGTTGGGCATGTTTAAGAATGACTTTGATATACCGTTCACTTCTGCGCACTACACCAATACGCAAACGCTAATTTCGAATTTGTTTTCGAGAGAAGACGATGAAAAATATGAAATCCTTTTCTGTTGAAATAGCAACGCAGCGATTTTGCATCTCGTATACGTTGCCAACCGAATTCTGATTAGATAAGATGAAAAATGTTATATTTTTGAGAGACTTTGGAAAAAAAAGCAATAGAGTTTGTAACCGCTCGACTAGGTAAAACGAAGGCTTGGCAACCGTAAAATTTGGAAGTAGGCCATCGTGTAAGTTTATGACCGAAGTTACGACAAGAATTTACGTATGCATGCGGTACAGGCACAATGCATATATAAGCGGGGGCATGGCTACGTCTATATACACGTGTACGGCGGACGCGCGTACACGAAAATAACTCTGATATCTATTTTTATTAAATAATTGCCATTCGATCTCGGTCGTGCTTAAAAGAATATTATGCGCCGCCCCCGGCTGCGCGCTTCGATCTCTCTCGCTCGGCTCATGCCGCAGCGCGGACGTACTCCGCGAAAGCGTATATTTCCATTGCTCTTTTCGAAGTTGGACTGTAATTGCGTAAAAAAAAAAGAAGAGTGGACGGGTACACTCGAATATATCATTTAGAAACTGAGAATGTCGAGTAGGTTGCTATTCCGGGAAACGAGGGAGAAAGGTTGGCGGCTAACGGCGCGGTAGCGGCCCGACGACGCCAGGTACATCTATACAGATAACGCACACACGCACGCGCCGATCCGCATTGGGATTCACGAAAGCTCGGCCGTACTCGCGAAAATTGAAAACAACGGAATTACACCGTCTCATGCAAGTCGATGTCACTTTTAACAATTTCAACAACGCTTTTTTTTGTAACTTCATATCTGTCTTTCGCGAGCGGGAGGTAGATTTCATATGATATATCTGTCAAAAATTTTACCCTCTCTCTCTTAAAAAAAAATAAAAGAGAGATCTCTCACTCTTCCATGTATAAATAATATTTATACGTTGCGCTATGTCAGATTATGAATATCCGTCAACTTAATATAGAATTACTCGCGCATGTGTTCGTGAGTAGATCTATCGTCCGCCGTATACATTATTCACGAATCCTTAGTCGAATGTTCACCACGTGGCTGAATCCGCTCGTTCGCTCACGTCTACATGTTATGAAAAATCTATGCTCTGTCCTTGATATTATTCTCATTATTATCTACGTTGAATTTAGACAAATATTCAAATTCAGATCTTTTACAATCTTTTATTGTACACGTTTCCATTAAACATTATCGTATTCTGCTGATCGGAGAAAACTTCTCGAAAAAGAAATAGCGTTCCTGTTATTTTCTATGCATTAAAATATTATTTTTCAGATGTTTTTAGGATATTTTTAGGAAAATATTTATTATATACGTTACTTTTAACATTGACTATTTTATGATCAAATTTTATTATTTTAATCTTTGATATGAAATATACATCGGATAAAATCAAGTTTTTAGTCTATTCTATAGACTATTGACTTAGACCGTCGTATAGATTATTTTAAGATTGTCTCTGAGAGGATAATATGTCCGATGTCATCCATAACATCAGCTTATTATTACAGTCATCTCGAGACAAACGTTATCGGTCAACGAAGGGAACAACTTCCTCCACATTAATAGTTAAGACCCGGCCAGTTATCGGGAAACGTGGAAACGACGAGGCGGACAGAACCGCCGCGTCGTTATCGAGTATCACCGGAGGAGGTTGCGCCGGTAGACGTTACGACGGCCGGCGGAAGCGGCGGCGGCGGCGGCGGCGGCGGTGGTGGCGGTATGGTGGTCAATAGTGGGGGACAGCAACGGCGGCGGCACGGTGGTGGTGTTGCTGCTGCTGCTGTGGTGCCCTCGCCTACGTCGGGGCGACCCGGGGGTGATTCGAACGCGCGCGGGAAGCAGGGTGGGACAGGTGGAGAGAGCAACTCTCTCTCCGCCGCCGGTGACGTTTTAGCTCATGCAGAGGTGAGCCAGCAGCGAGAGCCCGTGGTATTGACCGGTTACCTCCCTAGCCGGTTACCTAGCAACTGTTTGTGGCCAACACACCTATGAAACCTTGGAGATCTGACTTTAGCCTACAGACCACCCATCCGACCATCACCCACCCATCCAAGCCAAGAGGTGAGCCCTGCTTCCTCCCCAGCTCCCTCCGCCTCGCACACCCTCGGCCGCCCCTCGCGGGCGCTCTCCTCGCCTCCTCCTCATCTCTCTCTCTCTCTCTCTCTCTCTCTCTCTCTCTCGCTCTCTTTCTCTCTTTTTGTCCGATCGAACAGATTCCCGGGGTTTCGGGGAAGAAGCGCTCGATCATTAAGGGCTTCCCCGTAAGTTCTCGCATTCGTACCTTGGCGCCGTCCCCATCCCGGTGATGATCGACAGCGGCGGACCGTGGGGACCGGGGGGACGATAGCTAGATGATCGGCCGCCGTTGTTACGACCACGAAAATGTACACTAGGGAGAAAAAGGTTTCGTGTCGAATTCGATTGCCAGACGCGGAGAAGTCATCATGATAATCTCTCTCGTCATTGCCAGCCGAGGCTAACCTTTTGGCCAGGGACGTGGCGGAGTCGTAATGTCATCGCATTTACGATGTCTCGAGTGTCATGGGTGTATCGATCGCTCTTCTCGTTCCTTTTTATTTCGTTCTCGGTTTTATTTCTGGAAGAAGGATGAGATATTATTCGCTTTGTAATTTGCAATTGTATTATTGCGTTTATAATGCAATTATAAAAAAAAAAGATCAAGATATAGCGCAATTCACTAAAGTATTAAGATAAGAGAGACTTGAATTTTCGAGTTCCTCTCAATTTATTTTTAACAAATATATAATTTTTTTCAATCGTGATATCATAATAAGATCATAGACTAATATATTCTATCCACCTCTTGTACTACATTTTTAAAATGCTTTTTTCTGACTTACAAGAAATATTCCGAAGAAATGAAAGGTCAATGCGTATTTCCTCGCAATATCATCTTTTTATAGTCTTTCGCCTTTTCATTATACTTTTAACTTCTCTTTTCATTTTGCTGCGCCACATCTCTAATTTCACAATCGGCTTTGGGGCTCAGAAAGAAGTCCTATCGCGCGAGAGAAATGTGTGAGGAGGGAAGCTCGCGCCCGCGCGCTCGCGAGAGCGGTCGTTAGATGAATAATAAATTGGTGAATCGAGGGTGTGGTTACACGGCTGGAACGAGCCCGGGTTGCCTGGCTACGAAAGCACCTACATCGGATCCTCCGGCGTACACGGCCGAAGTTGGGATCCCTCCGCCGCGGTCGGCCTCGCACGTGCACCGAGCGGATACGTGTGCGGCGAACGCGACGGCGGCGGGCCGACGCGGCTGTGTGGGTACATACTCTCTCTGTGTGTGTGTATGTATGTGTGTGTGTATGTGTATGTGCGCGCATGTGTGTGCCAGCAGCTATAGGCTAACATTATCCACACTACCATCCAGTATGGTCCTCCTCCGGCCGGAGTAAAATCAACCGGCTAGCAAGCTAAGCGCCGATCAATAACCGGGGACCTCGGCGGCTCTGCTCTGCGGAGTGTCTTCCGTGGAATACAAACGGTCCTCGTTATAGTTCGCTAATGCATTCTGGCGAAGGCGAGCCGCGTCCCCAGCTAACGTAACATTTCCGAGAGCCCGAGACGCGATGAAATGCAAGACCGAAATGCATATTGGGATTTCTATTATAATAAATAATGTATTTATATTTTTTTTTGTACATGCTATCGATTTAAAACTTCGCATTTTATCTTCAACCAATATGATCAATCAGAACACCTCATAACTGCAGTTTCCAGTAATTTTTGGATCATTTTTAAGATTTACATTCGCGCATTTACCTCTATATCTCTGTCGTGCGGCATTACGTATATCGGTTACATATATTATCTCAGAGATAATAACAGATAATAACGTCACGATTGTTATATTATATTGAATAACATTTAAAAAATATTCTTTATACATTAATTATCAGAATAATATACTGTAACATCAATGTCTGTCTTAAACGGATATCAATTTTAATAGCTGTTCCAAATATCTTATAACTATACAGCGCGAATTGTGGAATTGTCCGCGATGCATGCAAAACGTTGTACAATTAGCTTCTCGATTAATCGGCAGCGTGCGTCTCAAATGACGTCGAGAAGACGAGCGGAGCATGAAGCCATTGTACGTGCAGCTTTCGTGAAAATCGCGGTAACGCCGGCTGGCGTGCTGAGAAACCCGTGAGGACGATGACGAGGCCCGTAGCCGTAATGGCGCCATTGTTCCCCGGCTGCCGAGAGAGGAGAGATGTGCACGAGAATCGAGGTTACGAGAGGGGAGGGAACGAATTGGCATTTGCGTAATAGGAATACGAGAAATATTGCGACGTTGTATATCGTACGATGATGAATCTCGAGATGTCGCGGTCGAGAGGAAGATTCTGTTGCGTAACTTTGCGCGACTTGTGTGTCCTTTGGATGCTAGCGCAAAATTGAGACGTAATTCACGATGGTCATGGCAATTTTTTTAATCCGCGGAATATCCCTATGAAAACACTGATGCAAGAACAATTTATGTGTGTTAAAATAAAAATTATGTTACAATAAATATTTAAAAAACAATATAGAAATAACCATTAATATCTGATAAAATATTGAACTCATCTACTAAATATAATTTATATTCCATTTTATAAATATGTATTCTATATATGTATAATTCGCGAAGGTAAAAATTTATGTTAAAACTAAAAATCATGGTTTTCATGAATATTAATGAAATATTTGAAATGGAAATTTTTAGAACAGATCGTACAAAAAGAAATTATAGTATTTTTTGATGGTTTTAAATTATGATTTAATTTGATTAACAGATTTATATTAAAAAGGAGACAAGTTAAAAAGGATGAAAAATTATTGAACAATACATTTTAAAAAATTTATATTAGAATAAATTAATACAAAAATTTATATTAAAAACTTTATGGTGTTATTAACAAACTTAAAGTCTTTTATTTTAATATATATTACTTTCGATTAGTTCTTGCAATGTGTAATTATTCTATATACTCAATAGTAAATTAACAAAGTGTTCTCGTGAGATTTTGGCCACTATATAAATTATAATCATCATTACATTAATTATCTCAAGTTTCGATTTCAGAAAGTGTAAGATATCCTATCTCATTCTTTCTCGTGCCTATCTCGTCTTAATGCGACGAATACGAGACGTGACTCGATGCGTGTATCTCGTGATACGCTTTTATTTTTGTAATGCCGATCATTATCGGGCACGATGGTGCCTAATAGAATTCATAATCGAGCTACTCAACGAACATCCGCTGCGGCGCGGCAACAATTATTATCGTCGTCAAAGCCGCGGGATAGTTTCGAAGGTGACCATCGTGCCGGTCTCTTCTATCGGTTGTAACAGTAGCAACGGCTGCTGATGATCTCGTAGTCAGCAATGCGGAACGGACGCCGACAGTCCTGTGCATTGTTCTGCCTTCTGAGTAAACACTAATACTGCTAACCCACGCTCTTGAAAGATACTACACCAGTTCCCACGA
This sequence comes from Wasmannia auropunctata, assembly GCF_000956235.1. Lineage (NCBI taxonomy): Eukaryota > Metazoa > Arthropoda > Insecta > Hymenoptera > Formicidae > Wasmannia > Wasmannia auropunctata. Next base: position 1,968,049 of record NW_012026905.1, on the reverse strand, counting down.
GTTACGAACACGCGAATTCAAGGTACCGCTGTATTATGATTACGGATATCTTACACAACGTTTATCCGAGCTCCTCGGCGGGACCGCGACGAGATCTCAAAACTCTGGTGCTCTGTCGCGCGAAAAGAGAATTCTCTCAAGTTCTTTATTTCACAATTATCCTATACAATTTGTGATTTTAATTGGGACGGCTCTCATAGAAACATACGAAAAATACACATATAAATCTTTTGCTCCGCCGAAATAAATATCCTCTTTCTTAAATTATAATGTCAAGATAAATGAAACGAAAACGTGTAAGCCTAAACTTTTTCACAAATACATTATGTCATTATTAAATTATTGTATTTACTCGGATTCTTTATTTTTAATTCTTTCAATAAAACAATTTTTTAAAAATTAATATATTTTTTTAGATACATATAATTAGAATTACATTTTATTAATATTGTAATTATCTATAATATTAATAAATATTATATATAATTAAATTTAATCAAGTACAGTTTAGCTTTGAAATTTATAATTTCTTTAAAATTTTGAACAAATTGTTACTAAAATTTTTTATTGTAAATATACATGTCTTTTTAAACATGTATAAATTAATTGACATTATAATAGATTTTCGTACATATGTTTTTTCCAAAAACAAATTGATTCAGAAAGTAATATTCAGCAGTATAGCGCGAGTTTTGCGTTTCCTCTTATAAGCGACTCATTAGCGACATTCCACGTCGTTGTCTGACTCATCAGTAATACTTCAGTCTGTAGAGTTTTGCATACCGACGGACGCAAAGTCACGTTGTGATACCGATTCCACTTTACAATCCAGATCTGTCATAATGTCAGATTAAGAGATATGAAAGAAATGAGATATATATCATACTCGAATATTTCTATTACAGTATAACTCTGAGAATGTAGAATAAATTTAACTGGCACTTAAATTATGTTTGGTAATATATTTACGTATATGTATATTATTTATATTTTTGTGCAATCTAATAATTTATTTATAAAATATTTTATTTATAAAATACTTGTCATTTTACATTCAATAGAAACTTCTAATTATGTCGAATTGTCGTGGGAGTGTTCCTGATGGCAAAACTCTTGCGGCTTTTTATATACACCGCAAAATTATATATAATTATTCAAGGTCTCCTGTGACTTATGAAAATAATAATTTACACGTCACGTACATGAGAAAATCACATACGACGATATCCACCCGCGGTATCCACCTCGCGATCATCTTCGCGACATTCGACATGAGTATAAGTTAACGATACCGCCTGTATCTCGTGTCTTAAACAATTCGCACATGCGTGCGAGATTACATTCTTCGAACGAAACAGGAAACCCCGATTGATAAAAGAATTAGTTTGCAGGAGATAAGATCGCTTATCTATACATGTATCGAATCGGAGACTGAAGAAGATCTCTGCATCCGTCGAAGGCGTCGCCTTTTGCGCGTGAAACGCGATGCGTGAAACGAGATGTTGCCGCGCGCCGGCGTGCACCGGAATATCACAATGCGCGCGTTGTTATGGTTTTCGCGATGCACTGCTATTCTGCAGCGGGCCGGATAACAGGATATACGGTGTCCGATGAACATCCCGGCGCAATACATCGCGGCGCGGCCTCTGTGTCTCTCTCTCTCTCTCTTTCTCCGCCCGTTATCGACCACGCACGACACGTTTGCCACGCTGATAGATACACGCTCCTTTCGATACACCGATAACTCCGCTGTGGATGACACGTTCACACACGCGGAGCTTTACGATCGCTCACGGAGCAGGCGCGCGCGGTACGAGCAGCTCAATGCGCGATACGTCCCCTAAGATTGAGATACGTCTGGACCTCGGGCCCCCTTTGGAAGTTCAGGAAACACCATAGAAACCGTGGCACTTTGATTCAGTCGAATCAGAAATCCAAAGGGTCAAACGATAATGTCTCCTAAGACATTCTGCACATGCGTGCAAGAAGCATATGTACCATGAAAATCATATCCCAAATGCAGCGCGAATGGAAAGTAAAAATATGTAATTATTATTAAGAGTGAGAATTATTATTTGGAGTGAGAATGTGTATCAAACTCAAGTCTGCAACTCAAGTCTTCACAGTCTGCAGTTATCAGTAACAAGTAAATTTGAAATAACAGAAGTAAAGGAACTCAGGAGAAATGCCAGCAGGCCAAATTTTTGTTGAAACTTCTATCGATTTCGTTTTATTTCAATACGATATTTTTATCTCTTCGTACTAAAAAATGGAAATGCTACGATTATCTTACAGACGACCGCAGTGAAATTGGTATATAGTAAGAGAATCTTTTACACGTGCGGAACACACCTATACATGTGCACGATATAATATCTAACCCTCCCGTCATCCCACGGGGGATAAAAGTGACTTCGGACCGTGACGCGGTGCACATTCACTAGCCCGCAACGTGGGTTGGCGCCCGTGTTAAGTGGTACCGGTCTATTCGGAGGGATGCTGCCCTGACATTTGGAAACGTGTGGCATTTAGCTCCGGTCTTCCCCCTCGTTAAACATCCCTATGCAATTTCCTATCTGATCATGGGACACCAATATTAGCAGAGAACAACATCTCCCGCCTTTCCGGCTGACATAATGCTATCATCAAAGGCGGATCTATTAAAAGGACTAGAAAAGGATGACTGAAAAGTTCCATAACGTGTATATGCGACAGTTTTAATTAAGACAACTTCGATGCTATTTCTGCGTTTATAATACTGTATTTTTTTATATAACTTTTACAATTCTATCACATTAAGTTAGAGTATCGTGTTAGAGTTCAATTTTTATAAAAGATTATTTATTAAAAAAAAAACTGAAATATGCAAGACCGCAATATTTGCAACTTTCAGCGCATAAGAATATTCCTTTCTAGATTCTCAAATAGCTTGGCCTCGGGTCCTATTAGCTCTAGGGCCATATCTGAAGCTTATCTTTTAGCTCCCTTTGTATGCTCTTCTCATAGTCAGTTTTAATAGCTTGTGAGACTGTTGTTGAAACATATTTTAGACAGAATTGGATACGTTAGAAGGAAAAGATCTCCGATGACATAGATAGATAGTATCATCAATAAATTAATTTCTGTTAATGGATTATTATTTTAAAGATATGCAATTTTTAAATTAAATGAATTATTTTGCACAAAAAGAAAAAACAGTATCTGTTTCAGATACATCTTCTTTTTCTCTTTTTTAAACATATTATTAATTCCTAAAATGTTACTTTATAAATTATATATTTATTTAAAACTCTTTATTTTAATTATAAAGAGTTAAATATATAATAAATTATAAATAAAGCGATAAATATGTAATAAATTATATACATGAATAAATAAAAATACAGCGATATTATAGATATAATCATGATTTGACATCATACGTAACGTAAATTATTTTTTAAATATAATTAGCATCTCAAGAATCCTAATTTAATACAATAATTACAATTATAGAGATAGAAAAGTAGAACAGTAGTACATATCCATAAAACGAAGTATGAAGTTCTGATAAATGCAGTTTATGACGATCGCAATTTTTTATTACACTATTTACAACTGATCTTTTCGATCTCTGTTGGAGTCAGCTGCCTTTTGAGTAGCCACCTTCGATGACGATAATAAATATCCATTAATGTAGCCGGCGCGGGTAGGGGGATAGTTATCGCATCGCGAGCTACAGAGGCAGATGACTCGAAGAAGGTCCAGCTGCCTTCGATCACTAGCTTATTGTCGGAACCATCCGTTCAACGAAGATGTGAACGAACGGGGAGAAAAAGCGTTAAAAAAAAAACGGTCGATTCTTCTCGTCGCGCGTTAGAATTTTGATGATTGGGCGAAATTTGAATGAATGTATCGTTACGCGTGACTACAATCTGTCATTAAAAAAAAAAACAGAGCGTTTAATTCGCTGCTTTAAACGATAAATGATAAGTGAAAATTTCTATAATGTATAATTCACGCTATATATATATTAGAAATTTAAAGTTATGTATAACTAATAAGTATACGGAATATTTTATTTAACTATTGCTGATTCGAGAAATACAAAATAAATTCGATCTTAATAAAAAAATGCAATACATCTCTTGGTATCTCTTTGGTATAAAGCAGAGAATAATAACGATCTCGTCTCGGCGATGCTTTGTCTCACGATAGTTTACTTCACCTCATATATTATCGACCGCAGCAGGTGATATCTGTGAATACTGACTCACGTACACGTACACCAGCGCGAGTCTGGAAACATCGTATTTCGGAGAAGAAAACGGATGAAGGACGCGCTGCTGTTGATACTTATCTCCTCTTTCATTAACTCTTTTGCTACAGAAGACGGCTGTAATCAGCTTACATATTGCATCTCCTCCGCGTATTAAAAGTGGGTGATTAAAAAACTGTTTCTAAAAATAGCCACGTAGGAACCTATAGTTGAGAAGAAAACGGACAGACTATACGGGCTGCTTATCGATAAAGAGAACTTGTTCTTTTCTCTCTTACGCATTCGGATCTATTCATCTATTCTGAGAAAAAAAGAATAATATATTTGTGTTAAAAAAAATGAATATTTTTCGTTTAGTTTAAACATCAATCAGAACTTTCTGATTTTATTATTTAAATGGAATTTTTCTAGAAAACATAAATTTATCCAAAAGGATTATTCTGCTATTTTTAAATTTATACCTGACATCGTTTTGCACGACACAACTGCAGCGCGTGTTCCCATCCTCGCATTCCTCGCTGGGTTTATCGAGAAATCTAACAGCAAAAAATTTGTATAATCGGACTTGGCGACATATTTTAATAGATCATCATTTGAAATGACAAAAACGGAATACGTTACGTAGCCCGATCCGGCTGCGTATTGTTACCTTGGATAGCAGGTGCTACCTTGCTTCGGGATGAGCATCGCGCGTCCCAACAAGAACGTTCTTAACTCTTTACACACGCGGCAAAATGTATTCCGCATCTGCAAGATGGTACGGCGGTTGCAGATGCACGGACAGCTATCTCGCCCAATGCGCAAGCGATAATGTTGTTGATCTGTCGATTACTCGTTCTGAAATTACGCAAGCCAGCGAGCCAAACCAAACCAGGCATGTCGCGTATACCTGGCGTATACATTTTTTTTTCTTTACTCGTGCCCGTACTTTTAACACAGTTTTCATATACCATAGTTTCGAATACCGATTTGCAGCAGTCTCTTACAATATTCGAATTAAATTTGAACTTCGAACAAACGGTCCGTTTCTTTATAATAGATAAACTTCCGTAAACTTGAGTTCGCAAGCTCCAGCTATAGAGAGTGTTATTGATTTTTCTTTACGAGAAAAATAATATACGTCGGTACACGTTTCTTTGCAAAACGATGCTACATCATCGCGCGGCTGGTACGTGATGGATCGATTGACGCAGCAATTAACCGCGCGACGATCGATGTTGCGTCGCGCGTACGTCGAGTGTCCGGCATGCGGTGGCGACCGGCGGTGCGGTGCGGCGCGGCGCGGCGCGGCGCGGCCCGGCGCGCGGCGTGGCGTTCTGCCGGCTCCGATTCCCGGAGATAAAAGGGTGAGAGAGCAACGGCCCAGACAGACGGAGGTATCTCGCGGTATTCACATCTTGAAAGCTGCCGGCACGCGCCTGCAGCAAGGTGTGCCTCTCACTTTATTCATCCACCTCCGGTCTTCGGGCGCAGGAGCAGCTGTTGCCGGGGCCGGAGCGCATGGCGCGTGCCACCAGGTACCTATATAATAAACCGGGAGATAATGTCAGGGTGCGTGGCACTACGCCACCGAAGACCCTTCGCGGAGTGAAGTCGATCGAGACTAGCGCGCGCGAGAAAGAGAGCGAGAGAGAAAGAGAGAGATAGAGAAAGAGCAAGGAGAGAAGGAGCAGAAGAGAGGAGTTGAAAGGGAGGAGAGGGCTGAGAGAGAAAGAGACAGAAACTGCGCGGGAACTTTTTAGCTTCTACGCGCGATCGAGGGGAGATCGCCGACTGTGACGTGGCACATAGGTGGGTGCGAAAACTTGATCGCCTTGGATCGGACAACGTAAATTCGCTTGTCCGTCTCTAGGCCCAGGTGCAACGGCAGATTTTTCGCTCCTTTTTAGCTCTATGCCCTCACCTGAAGTTGAACGCGCGATCTGATTTTAATGCGTCATTGACTAACACTATCGACAATTGTAGAGAGAAACCCTATAGTATTTTTCGATTTATTCGCAATCAGCTTATTGTTGAAGTTCCTCACAAAAAATGAATCTTAATAAAAGAAAAAGAACTACACTGCGCTTGAAACGCAAATTATAGTGACATCAATGAGAGTATTATACAAACAGACAAATAATTTAAGTTAAACACAAAATTGAACAGGGTCAAATAAGCGTCACACGCATTGAAGGAGCGTAAAATACTTATAGCTACATATTGTATTTTGCGCCCCTTCAACTGCGTGTGACTTTTATTTGCCCTGTTCAATTTTGTGTTTAATTTAAATATATATTGTGAGTCCTTTGATTAATATAAATAATTTAGCTTTATATCGTAAATGGATATAGAGCAAAAATAATTATTTAAAAAAAATATGAATATTAATTTATACTTTTTTAAGATAACTTTTAATTTTTGTCCTTTACCTTGTTATAAAACAATAAGTTATTAATGCAAAGATTTAAAAAAAATATATATAATGGATGTTGATTTTCTTCTTCTGTTAATGATACGTGATAATTAGTAAAAACCATTTCTCCACACCCATCGTTCGTTGCCCATCTAGAATTAATTATCTAATGCGATCGTGACATCTGTCATCGTTTCGTCAACGCACTTTCATTCCCTACCTTCTTTCATCATCACCATTGTGCTGCATTTCGACACTGTTACGTACATTTGACAGTCCGTTACCTCTTTTAAAATCAATCCTTTTAAAATACATACAATCACAGGAGCGACGTTGGAAGCACACTATTTACGTGAATTTTATTCGGGAGGGTTAATATTTTTCTCGATAGAATTGTAAGTTTAACATAGACAAAGCTTGACGCGAATAAATTTAACATAAAAATTTGAGAAAGAAGATTTAACGATTCTAATATATACTTTCTACTTTTATCCCTTACTTGTACATATATAATTAAGATATGTGCACATTTTAATTAATTTTTCTCTTTACAAATGAGTGGATGATTCAAGAATAAAAACTTAAAATCATATTTCGCTATGCGTGACCCATAAATCGATTTAAAGATTCCATTTAACCTGAGATTTCGTGCTTCCTGCGATATTACTGCCTTCATCGGTGGTAGAGGAAGCAAAATTGCGGTATTATATTATATACGCACATCTCATATTATACGCGCGAGTACCAGCGACAATACTGTTGTTTAGGAGTAACTGTAATATTTTACCGTCTACGTCGAAGACCGATATTCGCTCTACAGCCTGCAATAATCATCTTCAGATCCCTGCTTTTCTTCGTCAATCAATCGGAATTTTCGCGTCGACGATTTTTCATTCTGCATCAATAGCAACAAAACGACAGAAACAACTTATCATATCTATAAAACTAGTTGACTGTTAAACAAATTTCCAATTATTTAAATCATCCAATATGATAATTCTTTCCACATAGTCTACAGTTTATATTAGTTTACTGATTATTTGAATTCTATTTCAATAAAGTATTTGTAAGATTTAAACATTTTATTCTGTATTTATAAAGTTTAAAAACTTGCATTTTTATACGTGCGGTTTTGTCCTTTTATTATTTGGCAGAATATTTGTGTAGGCTGATGTGGACCAATAATTTCACGATCAGGATTTGTTACCAATAATTTCGAACGTCGCGAAAACTGTTTTAATTGCCGGATAATGTTTCAATTTTCCCTTTAATCTGACCCCTTGACCAAGAATCGAGGGACCGATTGGTCAAGAGACTTCCGTTAGTATCGCGAAGTAGGCCTGGCGTGACAATAGACTCCTTCTAAGTCGCGACTGCCAGTCGACCTGCTATACAAACCAAGATATCGGGCTATGACTCGCAGCATTACATCTGGCGAATTTGCAAAATGATCACGCGTATCCTGTGCCCCGCGCTGGCTACTGACTCTCTCCGTGAGTTTAAGAGATAGAGCAGGATAATTCGCTCTTTACATGCTGCACCATGACCCGAGGAATACCGAAGCGTTATGCCAATATGAGCTCGTTTCGATTCGATTCATTCACTTTAATGACGTTTTTTCACGTTTGCAAAAGCCGCAACTTTCTTTTAAAATAGAGATTAATTTTGAAAATATTTAATATTGCGAAAATTAATCTCTCTTATAGAAATTTTTACAGAAATAGAAGTGATATAGGCGAAATTAATTATTTTAATAGACTTATATAAATTAATATTATATATATATATATATATAGAATATATGTATATATATATATATATAAACAGATGTTTCTTCTGCGGGTTCCATATTCAACGTAATATTTTCATATTCGGTATAATATTTCATTTCAAATTTGTAAAAAGAGAACGTACATGGATGTAGAAGACTCGTGACTCTTAAAATCTGTTAAGTAATTTTTTTGATTAATTATTAATTTTTTATTTTTTTATTTTTCAATTATAGACAGATTGTGATGTAAATTGCCGTAAATTAATGAAGGAATAATTGATACGACGAAAGTAACGTAATAAGAAGAATCGGCTTTTAAATCCCGTTAGATTTAATTTCGGACGTTTCGTTCGCCAGCATGGAGGTTCCCGAACGCGTGCGACGACCGTTCCATGCGGGTGTCGACGTTTACTGTCACATTATGCACCTTGGAGCCCGGTGTTAAATACATACGCGCTGTTCCAGCATGTTCCAGTATCCTCTACCTGCGAGATAATATAAAAAGATACAAAGTCGGGTGTTTTACATGGAGGATTAGAATTTTCTTTTAAGAAAGAAATAATTTGCGACAAATAATAATTGTAACAGAAAACGTAATCGTAAAAAAATGTCATATAGTTTAACAGATGTAAAAGACGTCGAATTCTTAAAATATTCTTTTAGTTATATTTATTTATTAATTTATCTTCTTTTTTTTTGTTTTTTTTTTTAGAACAGCGGAATAGTACTAGAATAGCAGATATTTTTGTTTAAATATATGTTCTTTATAATAGTAATAAATTCTTATGAATACATAGGTCAAAACGATCTACCAATATTATGAATAAAAAAATTATGTGAATAAAAATCTGCCGTTCTAATATTATTTCTATATGTTCAAAAGAAATTATAATAAATTAATACAAATTAAGTAATAAATATTAGTTAATTAACTAATGAAATTAAATAAATAAATAATATTTCTAATTACTAATGTATACATATACATTGACTGCATATACATATATACATTCAAAACAAATCGCCACGGTGCGTCGTCAAAACAAAGCCGGTCCCGCCTCGTTGTGCCGTTAACCCCGGGATCAACCGTCTGCGTGAAGAGCACGATCATTAATGTGAGTCCTCATCCTCCCGTCTCCACACCGATCCTTACTGCGGATTTAAGAAGCCGCCGAAGGACTCGCGTGCGCGTAGACGCTCGGCACGAGTCGCGTGGGCACACATAGGTGGAGATAGGTGGGTAGGTGGGTTAGCGGGCAGGCGAGCAAGCAGGCGAGCGGGCAAGGCGAGCTGGCAGGCAAGCAGGCAGGCAGGCAGGCAGGCAGGCAAGTAGGCAGGTGCAACGCTGATGTTGCCTGAGGACTGAAACAGCTGTCGTCTTGCCGTGCCCTACTGCAGGCGCACGCGCCGACCGCATCCGCATTTACATTACGTTGCGTTACCATTCTCTCCCCGTCCTCTCTGTCTCTCTGTCTCTCTTTCTCTCCCCGTCCCTCTCTCTTTTTCTCCCGGTTTTAATCGGCATCTTCGCGTAACGGTCGTCGATCCCGCGGCGGATGAACGTTTCCTAGAAAAACCGACTCGATCCCGCCCGATGCGTCGCGATGCGACGTGCAGAACTCCCGCCTGGTCACGGCATATATCGATCGACTGTCCGTATTTTCTCTCCTCTTTCTCTCTCTCTCTCTTTCTCTCTCTGACTGGCTGCTGTCCACTCACGCGAGATACCTACCCATGTATGCGGATGTTTTTAATTATGCACTGCGTCGTGCGGCTTTCAAATGAGATACGGCAAAGATATTGCACGCACGATTTTAGATAGACTGGTCGCCCTCAACGGAAATGAGAAAAGATGTACACCTTGTGGTTGTCGCGTAAAGTACTACCTCTTATTATTAGTATTATCTCTTGCGCATTTTTGTTGTTGTATATCTGTCTTGTTATATCTTTTATGCAATGGTTTATTTTAATGGTTATTTGAAGATTGGTATTTAATAACTTATCTTAAGATACCGTTTGAGAATATTTTCGTGAATCACAGTCCCAAATTTAAAGACTTCCAATTTAAGGGTGCTTCTACAGCTGTCACCATTGCACCTGTAGTCCTCCCTCGTTAGGAAATCCAGTTGAAACGGTTCATTGGCCGGGTAGCATTCCATCCCTCCAATGAGCGCCACGGGAGATGAGGGTGAATGAAAAAAAGGCAGTCCTTGTTAAGGGATCTCGAAAGCGTTCTTTCTGCGAAAAGGGATGAGAAAGGGGCGTAGATCAAGAGCACAGACATGCAATGGCTGCAAAAATGTTGTGTCTGGTAAAACTTTCCACAACTGCTGTTTTTTTTAATTTATTGTTTTTTTTTTTTTTTTTAGTAAAATCCCATTTTCAAAAAGGACACACAAGCGCTCATCTTCGTAAAAGTATTGAATTTGCGTCGCATTAAAGAGGAAAGTATTTAAAACGAATTGGATAACAACAGTATTTGTTAAAAACATTTCAAATATAAGTATTATACGTTATGGCCTTTTACTAAATCTAATTTTAGCCAGGAGAAATTAACGATGTACACAGCCGGAGAGAACGCGCGCATTGAAACGTAAAGAACGCAAAGTTTGGTAATCGTAAAAATATTCTGCCTCTCTATATCAGCTCCGCTCTTTCCGCGTATATATGCTTATCTGCTGCGCTGATCACTCTGTTACGGTATAGCGAAGCATGTGAAATTAACGAAACAAGGCGGCTTATTTTGTAGCGCGGAATTTACGAGCACAGTGTTGTTATTTTTAAGTGTTATTGCAATATTCTCTCCATATAATAGATTGCTCAATTACCTAAATATAGATGTTCCCAGGTATAACGTCTTAAAAAAACCAATATATTATACATCTGCACTGTTACAAGAATTATGAATTTTACTGTCCAAAAATTTTTTTATTACTATACAATACTATTGACAATAATTTAGAGAACTATAGTTATTTATGCGTTTATTATTTCTCTGTTATTATCTGTTATATAAACCGTTTTACTATAAAACAAATTACAATTCAATTGTTTTTAAATAGAGACTGAAAACTAGAAAGTACCGCGTAGGTACATCAAACGTCTGCTGCATGCTTGAAATAACACACCGGAAAATAAGTATTCGGATTTGGTGATACGCGAATGCTCATCTTCCGACATACGAGAACGTTGCTCCCGATTTTTGATTAGCTGACAATGTCAGTCCGGGCGCAACCGGTGAAAGGATTAGGCGGCTGCGTTTCCTAGAAAACTTTCCACGGGAGAATCAAAACGCGGTGTGGTATCGGCGGCTACGTGGAAGGCCGTTAGTGCATTATGCAACGTAACGACGGAGGAGCGGAGGAGTCCGAGACCGGGGAAGGAAAAAGGGGACGAATACGCCGCCGATACGTCGTTTATCGTTATCGGGAGCGTGCGTCTTTTACTCCTCCGCCCGCCGCGCGTAAAAGTCACCAAACGAGAATACGACATAAGCATCGCCTCCTATCGCGCGCGGCGCGGCCCGCTCCTGTTTTCCCCTGCGACGATTATGCGAACGACCAGGCAGGGCAGTACGCCTCGCGGATATGATATCTCTTCTTTCTTGCAAAAAGCGTGGAAAGCGACGTCTGTTTCTCAGGCAATATACGACGCAGTTTTATTATATGCTTTAAATTTTTCGATCTTGGAAATCGTTACGCATATTATTCCTAATGATATCGAGTTATACTTACAGTCTACTTACAGTCAGTTTTCTCTGTACATATCGTTTTTCTATATATCGGCATAATTTTCTGTAACGTCAAACGCTCGTACGAGCAATATCTCTCTGACGGTTCGCAAGGCCGTGTGTTTCTTTCGTGATAAATTAAAATTTAATTTAAACAGCGGTTTATCGCATTCTCATATTTTTAACAACGCGCGTTTACGCGTCTTATTGTTCTAGAAGCGCTACTAACTCCCACGTTATACCTCTCTGCGAATTGACGCGCCGCGCCTCTCTTCTCCTCGTTTATACTCTCGCTCGCGCAAGAGCTTTACTCTGTAACAGGCGTATTCCAACGCGTCATTAAACGGAGATTCCCGAATCGTTTGCGGCGGACGAGGCAATTTCGCCGTAACCGGCGCGAGCAGGTGGCCGTGCCGCGGCGGTGTAAACGTGGCGAAATGCCTCCTGGAGGCAACACAATAGCGGGTGTGCGTTGTTAGCGAGCATCGGCGAGCATCGGCACAGCGATTCCCCTGCGTGTCGAATCGGTGCGGCGCGGCGACGCGACGCGCCGCGCCGCGCCGCGCCAGTTTCCTATTACTCGGCGAAAAAGGAAAACCGAGATCACGTGGCATGTGGAGTGAAAGTGCGAGGAACGTGGAGCTAAAAAGGCTGGATGCGCCTCGGTTAACGATCGGCGTGGCCAATAAGATGTAAGGGCCCGCGCTCATCGGTCATATAATGTATCGCGGGCGCGCTGCGGTTGCGAAAATCTCGCGGACGCGCGCGCCGCGTTATCCGGCGCGGCGTGCGCGGGGCTGTCGCAATCGCGGACTCGAATTTCGCGTACGGATAATTCGCAATTGCGTCGCAGCGGTACGCCTTGATCGGGTAAATAAGGCCGGCGGCGTAACTCGACGGACGCGCGTTGTTGCGTTAGCGAATCCGATCCGCTTTGGATCGGGTCGGTGTGATGCCGCGCGAGGGCATCGCGCGGCGCGGCGCGGCGCGGCGCGTTTGATTTACGCGGCTAGAACGCTCCACGCTCGATAATCACGCGTGTCGTAATGATAATTGAGTTATAAACTATACGTTCCCAGATGCGTAGAGAGACGCTTACGGCAATTATGCTAATTGAACGCCGCGGTGGAGAAAGGGAGTTCGCGAATCTGCGCGACGGTGTTACAGCGCGCGTACTCCCTGTGCGAAATACCAAGAGGAACGCACGCACGGCTCATTGTCTCGTTACTGTCATTATTTTGGCAAATCCTTATCATTATGTTCATTACTCCTCTTTTATTTTCATATACTTACGTATTTGCATCCACAGAAGCTATATTGCATATGTAAATTTTTTTGTAAACAATTTAAGAGGACTCGATATACCTTCATTTTGCAATTTTGATCACTGCACGATAGGCATCTTATCTTCGGTTCTAGGAAACAAAATACCTAGTGGAAGAGAAAAAAAAACAGGGAAAATACAGAAGCGCGTCCCTGCGCGCAAGCGAGCTGCAGATATTTACATAACAATCGCGGATCACGTAACCGTCTTTTGCCTTCTCCCGTTGACGTGTGTGCCTACTGGTCTATCTGTAGGTGTCGCGTACCAATACTCCGTATATACGCGACTTGGAAAGTGAAGTAAATGCCTCCTCTTGCGCGAATCGCAATTTCAGCGCGATACAATCGAAAGTACCAGTCTCGAACGGGAGGCAGGAAAAAGAGAAGCTCAAATAAACGTCTATAAACGAGATAACTTTTTACAATTGCATTTAATTACTGTTAATTTTTTATGTAACTATAAATTTGTGTATGTTATGTGTGACAATCGATAACTGTCTGAAAATTTTTATTTAATATACAACTTGAATTTTCGACATTTTAGAAAGCAGGAAACAGACAATTGCCGATCCTTTTGTTGTTATTCTAATATATTTAGTTTTTCAACGTTCGAAATTAACATAAAACAGACGCAGGATACATATTTTGTTTCGACTGATTGATATTCTCCAAAGCGTCGAAATAGCGCACAAAGTGCGCGCGCGCGCACACACACACACACACACACGAGCTATTTAAGCTTAACAATCTGATTAATAATCTGATTCAGTTCCAAATGCTCGATTATGTAGATAAGAATGTGATTATCGGTTTTAATTGCGTTATAGCGTGATGAAGTGGCAAAACACTTTGGATGAGCTATGCGAACAAAGTCGACTATTCGTGGCGTGTGAGCTTGAACTTGAGATCATTCCACTTAACGCAAACATACGTAAGGCCGGGTACGTAATATACACAGGTACGACGTCGTAGATAAGGACTTATCGCATGGACAAAAATTACTCAGCTCAAATTTGCAATTGTTGCTTCGTTATCCTGGAGCCATGACCAACGTTTCGCTGTCGGAAAGGATACGCGTTTTACATTTATACGAGTACACACTTTCGTTAGCAAATTACAATTTTTTTTTAAATTTAAAGTTTTTGAATAAATAATTATTTCTAAATATTACAAGATTTCTTTCATGTAAAAAAAAATGTAATTTTTTTGTCATCAATTTGGAACACAATATTTAATATTTTCTGTTTTTATATAGAAACTATTGGATCAACTATTTATTTTTAAAGACATTTTCTCGTAATTAATGACATAATATCTGTCGTGAAAAGGAAGCACAGTTGGTCAAGGACTCTCGACGTAACATACGCAGTATGTGTGTGTGTGTACAGAGGAATGTATGTGTATTGTGATATAGAAGCAGAAATCGATAATCTATGATAGGATAATAGGAATCTCTATTATCCCTATTCCATATCTCGCATAAAAATACTTTAATACGTTTTTTTTTTTAGTATGACTTGCATATAAGAATATCGCTGGTACTTGATTAAAATTAATAAAGGTGAAATATATAATGAAAATTAAGGAATTACTTATAATTAATTGAGATCAAAGTGTTTTATTCTAATTGCGTCAAGACTCTATACTCGGTCATATGAGATGGATAATGTATGCTTTGAATATATTAGACTCGCGCACAAGTACGTCGTTAAGTTCTTTTCCCGTGTTCGATCCATCACGGACGACCCGGCGTTGGTCTCTAAAAGAAATTAGAATAACGCTCGCGCCGCGCCGCGAGCTCGGCGAAGCCATTTCTAGCCGGCCGATCGAGGACACATTCGGGGAAAGGGATGAAACGGGAGGGCGCGAGGGAGGCTTTCCGAGGATATTAGGTGTCCGCGTAGCAGTCCCGGGGACGATTCATCGCCCCGTCCGGTGGAAAGGGGTGGCCGGCTCGAAAGAGAGAGAGGGAGAGAGAGAAAGAGAGGAGGCGGAGGGCGCCTGGACAACAATCGGGCGGTTGTGCCCGGGGATAAAATTGATTCCCGCATGTGTGGCGCATCAATGGCTCCAAACAAATCGTCAAAGTGATTTCATGTTGTGGCCGGTATCACGATGGCAACCGACCTGGCCGCCATGGTAACGCCGCTGGCTCATTCGGGGTCTCTAATTCACAAACCTAGACGGACGCGTCCGTACAAAAGCGCCCCGTTTGAGATATTCCCGTAGAGCGGCGCGTAAACCCATGCCGCTTTCGACTCGTGGTGTGGCGGAAGGAGGTCGAAGGGTGCGCGAGGGAAACCGAGGCGAAAAAGGGGCGTTCGAGATCCGAGGGGTGGAGGGGGGGGGGGAGAGAGGGCGAGGGAGAGATACATGCGGGAGGAAAGGGGAGAGCCGCGGAGGGCCGTTGCTGCTCGAGGCGGAAAGAGTGGCGAAGGTGAGGGGCGGCGGTGAAAAAAAAAGGAGAGCGAGCTGCTACACCCCACGTGTGTGTTTCTCCACGAGTCGCCATGGCGACCCTTTGGCGTTCGTTACAGTAATGGGTTGGGAGAACCCAGCGGCCGGGAGGCGCTCGAGTCTCCCACGCTTGTCGGGGACACCTGCCTGAACGATTATCCTGTTGAAAGAAGGAGAAACGTCTCTATCGGACGCGAGATTCTGCCGATTCTGTTGTACCGACAACAACCCGATTTTTAGTACCCGTAATCTCGCGGTCTTTACAGTGTGTATAGTCTTTAATGGATACTTTAGTCTTTTAAACGAGCGTCTGACTGATACGAAAGACGGCTTTACGTCCGATACGTCAGCCCTGACATTAATAGAATAGAAAAAAAAAATCCGTTTTTTACATGTAATAGATATCTGAACGCCGTCTCTCTTTCATCTGCGTATATACCTTTCCACGAATTTGAACCCGACTTCTCCTCGACTTATAAATAAAGCCCGATCGCAATCGCTATAATAGGTTCACGTAGCATTGTTGAAACACGTGTACTCTGAGCAACTAACTTGCGTGAGGAAAGTTTTCTCTGCTTTTAATGAAATTCCACGGTTATGAGAGATTATCTTACATCAAAAATTCCTAATCGTATATTTTACAATTATTGTCACAGATAAGTCAGGTTAAAGAGATAATTTCAATCGAGTGGCGAATTATATATACCGAAGCATGGATTATTATATCGAATTTTACCAAAATTCTGTAATGTTTATTCGGATTATTAATGAATTAACATTTGAAAAGGTTGGAATGATTTTCTAACATCGCTCGTAGCATTTAGTAGCGTAAACATTTTTTACAGACGCTGCTTCTAAAGTGGCACACGCGGAAATCTATGCGGTCGAAATAGTAACATGAAAATCTCGCGTGACAATATTTATCTGAAATCGCGACTGCTGACGTTATATCCGAAACGTGAGCTCGTGCAAGAAATTGTCGGAAGAGATAACTTCTCACGCATCACATTGCTTATAGACTGTAAAAATTGCTTTTTGTCTCGTTGTGCTGATAATAAATATATATCGGTGGTAACATTTACGCGTTTCAGTGAAATTGTCCAAACGCACGTTTAGAGATCATAGAATATTCAAGTTGCGAATAATATTTTGTTTGTTTGCATAATCGATTCTAATTGTATTACTCTGCGATAGAATTATCGCTCCCTTACAGATCTGCGAAAAAATAAAAGCATAAAAACGGTATTTATTTTGTGATCGATTTAATTAATTAAAATAAATTATACTAAATCGAGTATATTTAGGATATAACTCTGTTTATTTTTTACAGCATAATGAATAAATATAGAAGAGAAGAAAGAAAAGAAGAAGTCGACTGTAACTGTCGACTTCTTCTTATACGTAACTTCTAATTATAATTCATGTATAAGGAATTTTACAAGCCCTTTATCTTGAGTTTTCCAATGTACTTTTCTATCTCTCCCATTCGACGTAATTGCTTAAAACGTTGTGAGCATTCTGATCTCAACGCGACGCAAATAAAATTAGCATATCGTCAACCACCGTTACGCATTGCTTCCTGACGTCGGGCTGCTCGCGATTACGTTCAAACGAAGCGGCAGTAGCGAGGTGGATCCACCACAGCTGACCAAAGTGGGACGACGTCTCGGGCGGGCACGCGAAATGTCGGCTTCCGGCTCCTTCCATACGCTTCTGTGCGTCAAAGAGACGCGAGCATTCACCACCTCTCGATCCACTCGTTATATCTGTATTCCTTCCTTTTTTCCTTTCGTGCGACAATATGACGTTGCCGTTTCTCGTTGTGAGTTCGACACGGCCTTTCCCACACGCGGGATTGTTTGCGATGACCTCTGACTCCGTTCGGTGCGCACGTCCCAACATCATCGTTACATTCACGCAAATAGCCGCCCGATGCTCGAGGCTAATCAGGACGGGAGCTCGCCGCTCTTCCTCTGCCCCTGCCTCATGAATCCGTATGAATATTGATCAGCGATCATTCATTGATCTTCGGGGTCATCAGGATGCTCTCTAAGTTGCTCTGATTATGTGTGTGGCCGCGCGCAAGTCAAAGTCTCCGATTTTTACGTCAGATCGTCAAGAGAAAAATTCGATCGCACTTAATATATATGTTTATCTTTTATTTGATCTATTTGCACATATATGTCGTTACAATAACCGTAATAATTGTAAGTGTATCAAGGAATCGTGTATCATACGATTTATAAGTATCGCACATTTGTTTTCACATTAATTATAAATGTTCCGTATAATATGTTATTAATAAAATTTATTAATAAGACATTTATTGACTAGTATTTAACATTTAAAAATTTAAAATTCTTATAGTCAAAAGTTTTACGATCTCTATTTTTATTTTTGTTAATTTTTATACGGAGAAACTCTTTTTTTTACTACACATGTTTATATTACATATACAGAGGGATGGAGATCACGCATCTATGCGAACAGACAATATTTAAGGATCAAGCGTATGCAAAGTAGTCTGTTACCACGCAGATAGCCTGTCGCGTCACAGGGCAGCACACCGGACGTTCGGTCTGCAAATTTATGTTAATCGGAACGTATCAGTAGTTCTGGAAGCTTAAACAGACCAACGGCGACGCTCGGTTTCGCTTTGTTTCAGTGAATAACAAATAAGACGCGTAAATACTGCGAAGCTGCGAACATTTCATGTTGACGATATGATGCCGTAATTTTTAGTGCAATCCTCATTTGAAGAGAAAATTTTTACTCTGTTACCTAATCATTCTAAAAAATTATTGTTCTTAAAATAATTAAGCATTTAAAAATTGATAGTTGTCTTACAATGTAAATATAATCAATATGTATGCATTTGATAATGCTCAGATCAATGGCGAATCTGGTTTTTATTAGAAAAGATAGATAAGTAAAATATAATAATGCACTTTTATTTTGAAAAGTTGTCGACAGCTACTATTAAACTATAGACGTTTTAAAAATTAACGTTACTATTTACTCGCCTTTAAAATCAAATCGATATAAAGGTACGATTTACAAAGTCTTTCTCACATAAAAAAAAAGATTTGGAGTTAGAAGATTTTTGTTTAATTCTTGCAAATTCCTAAATTATTAAACTAAGAATTTCCCTTATTGAATTAAGGATTTACGAACAATAAGTTCGTTTCATTTTTATAAGTCGTTTTGCATTTTAGAATGTTTTGAAAATACTTAAAGCAAGTATTTTCTTAATTACATACGGTCAATAGATACTAAGAATAAGAAATATTCTAAAAAAAATCTTCAAGATACAATATATCTGTCTTGAAGAGTATCTCGAAAATAACCGTTTCCGGGCAAATCGTTTCGCATCGCACAAACATCTGGCAATATTTATACAAACATTACCATAAATTCAAAATTCTTTCTCTCTATGAATACTTTATGTGTATATGTTGGCATTACTTGAATTTATAAAAATTTTTTGCATTATACTTTTTTTTGTAGTAGGTATACTTAGATTCTAGTTAAAAAATATAAAAATGTACACTGAATTGAAGTTAATCGTGACCGTTTATGTTTAAAAAAATATTTAACACACGAAAAATTATATTATAAGTTGTGTAATGTAAGACTGATCGTGGACCATTCTCACAGTTTCACACGCTTTCATCGACCTTCCGGATTAAATCTGATGCTGTCCGCAGTTTCAAACGAGAGATTTAATACAGGCAAACAAAATCCATGGGAGAGAGATCTTCGAGATCCCAGAAAGGGGTTGCGATGTTTTAATTCCGAGATCGCCGAGTGACCCAACCGAATGGTCAATTTCCATGATATTCCCATGGACGCTGGCTACCTGAAAAATCTCTTCCTCGTTCACAAGGTGTCCGGCAATGAAAATTTACCTGGACACTATTCGCGAGGAGGAGAGGGAAAGAAAGGGAGAAGAGAGACCTATTTAAATCAGGTCGAAAAAATCCGTTAGGCATAAGTGACCTTCTTCTTCGTGTCCAGCTCGATGTGTCTAACGAACGGCAAGTGGTGGTGAGCGCGCGATAGCGGTATGGGAAAAACTATGCTCTAATAGATCCTCGGACGTGGTCGGCCGTGTCGGCCGTTGAGGGATGCGTTAAGGTGTCCTTACACCTGGACAAGGCTGCCGCTCGATATTGATATTCCTTGCTGTCCGGTATACGCTTTCGTAAACTGGAGCAACGGACAATCGTTCCCCCCCCCCCATCGCAGTCGGCTAACCGCGGTTACATCGTTCAAACCGCTAGCCATTGAACGTCTGATAGAAAAGACGGCATTTTCTTGAAACATTACTATTAACTTGAAAATTTTCCCGATGAATGATATTCGCGAAATAACGATTGTAGCTTTGAATCAACGAATAGAAAATAGCGAATATTTTTTATTAACTAATTCACTTCAATCTTTATATAAGCAAGCCAAAGAATTCTCATATATAAAAATTTTCGACAAAAGTGAATTGCAATTGATACAGAAATGATTTAACTCAAAATAGTTTAATTCAAGGTAAACAATTTTGTTTTACGTAATAGACGATAAGCGATGGCACTCGAATTATGCAAGTTGCCTGACGCTTTCGTGGTGGGTTTGTGACCGTTAAAATATCCCGGCCCGACAAATTTCCGTTGGTCAAGCTTGACATTAACTAGAGCAACGCACGAACGGCCCCACCACTTTCCTTAGAGACCAGCAAGGATTGGGTCGCCAAAGACTACGAACTATTTTTTTTATCTAAACTGGTATAGTACAGGGTAACGTCTGGGACATATACTCGACGCGACGCACTAGCAACTCTAATCATATCAAACACGTTTGCAGTAGGCATTCGTTGGTATCCGTCGAAACGCTCGGAAACATATATATTTTTTTACAAAGTTACTTTGGAATAAAAATTTGATTATGAATTAATTAATAATAACACTATTTATGAATTAAAGCAGGAAACAATATTTTCGTTGTAAATACATTTTTGTTTAGATATATGGAACATTTATATATATAGGCAAACTATTTGATCAAAATAAACCAGTGGAAATTAACGTTGGAGTTTGCGCAATACAATTGTTGGTTGTATCTGTACGTGGAAGATATTTAATGCAATTTTCATTATTTTCATCATTTTTCGCCCGTCATAGTGATGGAATGCAAACCTTGAAGAGTTTTAAGCAGGTACGTCGGAAAAGTTTATCGCAGCTTATTGAAAGCCATACGTCATATATTCTGCATTATTCAATACAACGCGACTGGAAATGGTATGGTCGTTATAAAACAAAACAAAAGTAAAACGAAATACCGGGAAAAGTTCTGTTACGTCGTGCTAAAGAGATTACAGAGGAGGTTCTTTCGTCCTTGAGAAAATGTGATACCGCGTTTTCGTGAGTCGAAATCTAAATTCAATGCGATGAAAAATCATGTCGATGAGGAAAAAAGTCTGTTTATATCGCTTATACATTCGAGTCGTTTGTGGTTGTGATAGGAGCCAAATTACTAGAAATAAATAAAATATTCGTATGCATAATAGTTCCGATTGCTTAATTCGTTTCAAATTTCGTGAATTTTTCGAAACATCTTAAATATCTTTCTGCAAATAAAAGTGAAGGTATGAACAGTGACAGTAACACTAAATAAAATGCCAAATAGAAAAATATGTATATGAATATAATGTAAATGCATATCGCTGCAAGTTTTGCCGGATAATAGAGGAAGCACGAATTACACATATCTCTATTATTATTACGCGAGGTCGTTAAAAACGACTCTCATAAGAGCCGTAAAACTGCTGTCACTATTTTTACTTCTCTCGTAAAATGGTGCGCTCGATAAAAGAGACTCGCACTACCGTTATATAACGATATACTCGGTCACGGAGGTTTTTTTATCATTCGAAGGATATTTATGAGGCTCTCATCGATGGCGTCGAATGCGTCTTAATTTATAAGTAGTATCTGTTTCATTTAAGGAAGAGCAAAGAAAGTTATGTCCAAAGTTGTGACTGTAGACTCGGTTTTCCTTTTGGTAAATATTTTTCACCAACAGACTGCAATTTGACTTTTTCGATTAATAGATTAATTTTTATAAATAAGTCGACGTGATCCAATCTTATCTCTTAATTTTATTAATTCAATTTAATAAATAATTTGTGTAGAATATTATGTAGCATCTTGCATGATGACGCCAAAATAATGATTTGTGCTAATTATAATTATACATTGCTTATGTTTTTGTAGAAATAATGCAAAAGATTATTGTATACTGAATTTACCTTAACACTATAAAAGTTAAATGCTTTTTTATTTGCCAAAAAATTCGAAGAGAATTCATATATCTGTATAGCATTTGTTTGAATGATTTGAAACCATTTTTGTGTATATCTTCTATCATTATTTATATCTTTTAAAGATTCACATTTTGTGACGATCGAAAATTTATTTATTCTATTTTTAATTTTCATTTGTTAGGAGAAATTTAAATTTTATTTAAATATAAATTTATTTACCTACATTAGTTATCGTCTCAATGATACCATCTTTGATGACAAATTTATAGATTATATAAAAATGCATTCTTCTAATTAAATTTGTCTGTGTTTGTAAAGTAGAACATACAATTTATGTATGTAACTCGGAACTGGTATGTTGAAACTTCACGTCTGTACGGCGCGGAAAATTGATAGCGCCAGAATAGTAACGGTCGACAGTCTTCGCCCAAAAACTCTCCGATTGGTGCAAATATTTAAATACGCCAATCGCCGGGCAGATTTTAACGGAAATGGTACCGCCAAAGCACACGTGCGTCATATTTTATCGTTGAGCTTTCCTCGAGCCGCGCCCAGCCGGCTCAGAAGGCCCGCCTAGTGTAAGGGCATTTTATAGATGGGCCCAAAAGGGTTATGTACCTGCATGACCCTGACGGCTGTTGCCGCGATTCTCCGGCCGGACGCCCGTTCTGACCTGCGAACCTGAAGATCGCTCTTGTCCACAATTCCTTTAATTCGCGCGGATCAAACTGATCCCCTAGGGAATCAGGTTTTCCGCGTAACCCTCGTAACGAACAGGTAGACGCATACTAGATATCCGCACGATCCCGTAGGAGCGTGCAGGTATACGACCTTTGACTCGCCGGACCTTCCCTCGTCCGTAACCCCGATTCACCTGGCCACGCGGGTAAACCGGTCCAAGGTTGGCCCACAGTCCGATGTGTCTGATGTGCGTTTAATTTTACAGAACGTTAAAGAAAATAATAAAATTATATAGTTCAAAGATGACGCGAGGACGATCGTCAAATATAGTAGTAGTAGTTTTTTTAAATTATACCTAAAAATATATATAGACATCATTATTTATGATAAGGAAACCTATTATGAGTAAAAAGTACAAACTCAAAAATAGATAATCTATTTATTTTTAGCTATGTACATAATATAATCTACTATTTGTAATTATTGTACCTATATTAATATCTAATAAGATTTATTATTTACAATTTTTAGTAAAAGGTGATTATTTAGTAAAAAGTGATTAATGAATGTTTTAAACTTTATAATGTAAGGAACAGAAATATTTGTAGTTATTTAGATCTAAAAGAAATGTTAGCAGAATGTTAAATCAATTCAAATTAGCGAATGTCTGGTGAAAATATAACAAGATTGCAAAGGAAAAGAATTTCTGAGAGAGTTTTGTCATGTAGTTAAAGCCGCGTCCATCTTTAAGAGCGAGTCGCGGTCGAATGTCTCTCATCGACCGGACGTATGTTCGGTTGAAACGTTAGGAGAAAGAAGGAGAAAATAAAGACAATTTCCGCCTGTCCGATGGAGGGACGCGCTTTGATTTGTTTTTGTAGTTTCCGCCGGAACTAAGGCGCAGGTACGGGGTCTTGACATAATAATAATAGGGTTGCGCCTGAAGAAAAGGTGTGAAATTTCTGCTTTGTCGAGATTCAAGAAGTAGCTTCGGGTTACTAAAAAATATGTATTACTCTAGATATGAGATTACGTAAAACAAATATAGCTATATCTATATGGTATTTTTGTATTCCTACATATTTACCATATAGATAAAATACGATTTCAAATATTTACTATCATTCTTTGACGTGATTATTTTTTGTCAATACGTGTATGTGACGTCAATATGACGTCAATTTGATATTTTCTCAGTAACATTAATATTTATAAAATTTAAAAAGTCGGAGGTTTAAGACGAAACTTATTATGTTTTTGAGTCAGGTTAGACTATTCTTTTATGTTATCAAGTTTTTTATTTTTCTGATTGTAATCTGAGAGACCCAGAAATTAAAATAAAAATTCAATATACTTCCTCTCTTCTCTTTTATAAGAATACAATTCTTAAAATTGTAAGATTGTCAAATAGCCGTTCCCGTTTTGATAAAATGTTGATTTGAAAATATATAATTAAATAATTGTTAACAGAATCTTTGCTCTGCAACAAGAGCCAGAGAGCTAGGACGCAACGGTAGGCTGTGCAAGCGTGACCGTCCTTGCTCTCTATTGGCTTCGTTAAGCCGACCAATGAAAGCGGAGATGTCCCTACTATGCCAACATCTCCGTCAGTGGTCCAGCCTTCGTCTTGTCTCAATTGCACTGCATCGATATGATATATTGCTTTCATTATCATCGCGTATATGTTTTAGTTGTTTGCGAAATGAAGAAATGCATTTTCCTGCATTCGTGACGAATGACATTAAGTATCAATCCCATAAATTGATTCGCGTTTTAATAAATAATTTTTAATTATGTAGCCTTGCTGATTCATAGATTTCATAAATTATGAAACGCCTTGCCACTGCAGAACAAAACCGATTGTAGTTCCACGGAAATGTCTTTTTGCGAAAATATTAGATATCTTACCTATTCAAAGACATACACTTTACATTTTTCAGTTAAAATTTTTACTCTTGACTTTTCAATTAAATTAATTAGGTAATTATACATTGATGTATTTCTAGGACATTTAAATAACTGCTGTGCCATTAGATATTTGTATTATATAGATCGCGTTAAAAAAAGAAATAAGAGAGAGTTAAATCTTCTGTGTACCGTTAAGTCGCGGTATTCTATTTACGAGCGATACCGATTTACAACGAGTCGCCAGTATGAATAATGTATTCGCGGAAGATTTGAGACGACTTTACGTAGAAGATTGACACGCGGGCACCTTTGCATATTGCGCTTCTTCGATGACCTTACTTGCTAATGAAGTTGCGCTCATCGGTGCCGAGGCAGCACGAAGTCTCTTTATCACGCTGGGCGATAAGGCAAAAGTATCAATGGTCAGATGTCATTTATGGTAATTCGCAGGCTGCCGTCGGCACAGTGCTCTTGAACAGCGAGCAAAAAAAATATATCGCGCTGAGCGAAGAGTAAAACTTATTCGCGTTATAAAAACTAAAAGTATAGCAGTAGTGGAGAAAATTTTTGCATAATGAAGATGCTATATAATAACTCGAATACAACATTATGATTTTCGAATATATATATATATGTATATATAAATGATAATTTTTCAGTAATTATCAATATTGATATTCTCAAGTTACAGAAACATTTGAAAAGATAATTTTCATTAAACCGAGACAACCTAAGTTTCCGTAATATCACAATTATTATGAAAGTAATTATTATAGTAATTTTCAGAATAAAATGAAGTTTATATAAAAGTATTCAACGTTATGTATGAGAGGCACAGTTTTATATATACATATATATATATATTTCTATTAAACAAATTCTCTACGATAACTTTGAATTCTTGAATGTGCACGCGTGATGATTAAAGTATTCTCGCTCAGTCAGCCCGGGATACATAAGTCATGATCTAGAATTCAGCACGCACTATTTTACATGCAGAGAGACACAATGACTTTCAGCCGTATAATTGCCGCGTAAATAATGGTTGACCGCGCTTATCGTCGCGATGATAATAATGCGAAGGATGACGGTGCTACTCGATACGATCCATCCGTCTAAAACCCTCTTGTTTCAAGACGGATGGCAAAAGAAAATGAAAAGCTCGTACAGTAGCAAAATCAAATGTGCATTTGTATTAGTGAGATAGTCAGACGTATATATAATGCTGTATTGTCGCATTAATACGAGATAACGTATATGACATTTTAATCTACATTGTATCTCTGTATACGCACATACTTATACCAATGTATAAGTTCGAATAACAGTGTAAAAAATTATAATTTCAAACTATTCAAGAAATTGCGGAACGATAATATGGAAATTTATTGAAGTATTCGCTTCTGAAATATTCTTAATTGATGAAATATCTCGTGAAAATTGCATTTTTCTGAATACGAAAGAAATTGTTTGACAAGCGTTTGCGTGACAATTAAAAATGTTTTAAAATATTTTTAAAAGTGTTTTTAGTTAAATACTGAATTTTTCAAGGAATTTTTCAAGGCAATATTATCGCCGAACTTTGCAATTGTTTCCTCGTCTCAAAAGCTGCACAGTAGATATTGTTAACGAGGTACGTTTTGTTCCAACGATAAATGCAGAAACAAGCGTAAGTGGACGAGTTTGCTGGTAATCAAGTCTCCCATTGGTAGTCTTATTAGTGGCGTCGCTTATTCTGCGTACTTACTATAGCCTTAGCACGATGCAATCACGTGAAACTTTTACCGCTATTGAACCTTCTAATAATATATTTTTTAATGTTAAAATAAACCATAAAAAACATACGTAATCGGAATTTTCTCTCGATTAAAAAAATGGAGATGGAAGATAAAAAAAAAAAGGAGGATACAACGTTATATTTTAATACTTTAATACTTAATATTTTACTTCAAGATTCGAGATTAGATTCTTTAGAATCTCTTAAACGCTACTAATATTAATTTAAAAAGATTCAGTCGTTTAAGATCGATAATAAATCGATTATAATCCTCCATTGCGAGATGTTAATGGCTACGATAATAATGATAAATTTTTTGTTTAAATAAAATAAAATTGACAGTAACATCGATATAGTCTAGCTGAATATTGAGATAAATATGTAATTGGAATATAATTTATGAGAAACATACAATGTTATCAAAGTTAATTTGTAAATGATAATGTGTGCGACGTACGTCATACGGAAACTTCACGGTTGTCCTTCGATCTTTATGAATTTTATTACTTTTAAATGATACCACATTAATAGAGATATAACAGGCGACTAATAATACAACTTATATCTTTTCATTAGCAAAAATCATGATTACATTTTATGTAGAATAATTGGATATTATTTCCACTCCCCTTTTTCCCCTCTCTCTTATTCCGTATCGTTAGACACTAACATATTCGAATTATACGAAGATTAGAGTCTCTAAATACAAATATGAAAATATCGTACAGGATGACATTATGAAATGTTTTGCCGTATCTCATTCGATAATATCGCCGAAACTTATCAAACGATATATGTATAGAGATATTTTATGAGCAAAATTCAATATATTATCGCAAATATCGCAATGGAATTTATTGTGTCGAAATTCTCCATCACTGCATATCACGTTTGCCTTCAGCAAATAAACGAACCGTTCTCGAGGAAAGGTCGCGATCGTCTCGATCCTCATTCTTCATGTATATGTACATCCCACCGGGATTACCAGTCGGCACGTATACGTTTGAAGACAACGCTCGTCGAGGAAAGGGGTTGGTCTCGACATTAAAAAAAGAGTCGGCCCAGATTTAAGGGCAGGATCTGATCTACCATTGGCCGTTAACTGGAGCGAGACCCAAGGGTGGATCCGATTCCCGATCTCACGTACAGCTCGCGCGCACAGCCGGGTCCTATAATTCGATTCGGAATTCTAGACCAACGGCCGCCGGGCACTTTGAATCTCCGATTATGGTAGCTGGTACTTGGAATTCAGATCGTTTCTGGACACGGTCCAGGAATGTGCAAAGCGCTCACGTACGACGTAACGGTGAAACGATCGCGCGCCCGAGAGAAGAATCCCTCGCGATCGTCTCGGGCTTCCGCCAACGGCCCGCGTCGTCGCTCCGCGAACGCGTATCCATTTCTCCCGGCGCGGACGATTCTTCTGGCAGCGACATTTATCCTATCGATCGCAGACTCGGGTGTCGCGACGATGGCTCAACTGGAACGAAGATCGAATGATGCGAAATGGACGGCTCATTGTCAGATAGAAAAGATGAGTGAGTACACCGCATGATCTTTTATATGGGACACGCATGCTTGCACTTATAGTGCTGTTATAGTACTGTAGGAAATTGGTTCTGCTTTTCTTTAGATACTGATAAATAAATAGATGGATACACGTTACGATAGAAAATATATGTCAAAGATTTATATAAATCATAAAATTATAATTCGAATGTTAATTATATTTGAAGTAATTTGCAATTAGATGTCATAAGAGACAATTTGTATTTATACTGAGTATTTTAGAGAGAATTTTATTCTTTGAGTATTTATTTTTCATAGAAATATGCTACACATTTTGTTAGAAAAAAAATAGAATTTATACGTATGCCTTTTAAGTCGAAAAATTAATATTTAAAGTATGTGAAATCAATATTTTTTTTGTAAATATGTATTATCAATTTTTTGATTATATCTCTGAGACGGATTTAACTGATATGAACCAAGGACGCGTTACTCTCTCAAATCTCTTCGTTCGTCCAGAATTTCTTGGAACGAGTATCTGTATCGTGAACGATCGATGTACTTTCCCAATTCCACCCATGACGGAATCGTGTAATCATATCGAATTTCCCAGATTCCGATATTCGTGATGAAACATACTACTCCGTCAGAAAATTTGGAAATAAGATTCAGATAAACAGTCCTGTAAGAGTTCGTCAAATCCATTTATATTATATCAACTTTGTTATTAATATTACTCTTACTTAGGTATTATTTCTTAACGAAGTAGATATTGATACATGCAACGTAAAAAAAGTATACTCTTTTCACTGAAAAAAAACTTTTTTTTAAATAGTGCAATATTTAGGGTGTTATTTCGGCGGATCCGTGCGCTAGAAAATTTCGCGATGAGTCATCGGATACTCTCAAACCCTCGACAATACGTGTCTCGATATGCGTGCAGACACGCACTCCGGAAAGCACATGATTCATCGAATGAAACTCACAATCGGGCAATCTGCATTAACGATGCACCGCCCGATTCTGAGCTCGCCGTTCCTCCCTACGTTCTCATCCTCCGCTTTCCTCATTTCGTTCTCTTCTTCCTCCTCCTTATTCGTCTCGTTCTTAGCTACCATCTACCGTTTCTGCACGATTGCCCCGTTAGACGCTGACATGGCCCGTGACCACGTACGCCGATTACTGATATCGTTCGTGAACCAATTCGCTTGGAAATATATTTGAAAATCGCAGAGTCGCTTCTCGATCCGATTCCCTCACGCTTGCGATTTATATACCGCGTTTTATTAAAAAACTAACTTTAAGGGGTAGAGATATGTTGAAATAAATATATCAGACCACTTTCCAAAGTGGATTAATTTAGTTGTTTACTACTTAGTAAACTGTTAGGTCCTATAGGTCATCCATGTTGTTATTTTTGGTTACCTTACAGAAATATAAACTGATGTGAAATCAATATCTCAGAGTCTGACAAAGACAGATAAACAAATCAAAAATATTTTAGTGATATATTCAAGTAATGGTTTTAAAAAAATGACTAAATCGCACTGGGTTGTACTCCTGATACTGTCTGATGTATCTCATAATTTGTTGAAAGACTTTTTTTATTGCAAATTTTACAAAATGTACTGCAAAGGTGTCAGCGAATAATGAAATTCAAGTTAATTAAGACATTTTAATACAAAGAAGTATAATACAAAAAATTTTATTATGTATTGTCATATCCCTTAAAATAAAAAAAATCCAGATAACATACAAAAAATAAAAGTAATTAATACAAGTATTTTCGCTTTGTAAATAAGATTAATGTGCACTTGCATATTGCACACGATATGCTATTTAAAAAGATGATTATAATGACTGTGCTTTCTTAACAGCCATCAGATTTTACAACCGAGATGACCTGACTTTTCCTAGATTGATTGTCTTAGTGCGAGATCATTTACCTGTCCTCATATTCGAATCGCGTTTCTTCTGTACGGAACAACCAGACTTCTCGTGCAACCACTGAAGCACAAGAAAGTAAATGTATATCAGGAGATAACGGGGCTCTATATAAAGATAGAGAAGTGTCTACTATTTTACAAGATATTGACAGCAAAAATTAAAATAATTCTTAAATTATGTAAATGTATATATCTATGTTTTTAATTAAATTTGAGATCTCTCTCTCTCTCTCTCTCTCTGCGCGCGCGCATGTGTGAGAGTGTGTGTGTGTGTGTGTGTGTGTATTGTATATACATATTGTCAGTTATGTAAAATAAACTATCAAAATAATTATTAAAAGAAGAGACGAAAACAGAACTAATAACGTCAAATAACGATGTATCAAAATATTCGAAAAGAAGGTTTTTCATCGAATACATAGCGTAATAATAATTTTATATGTATATTCCGGTAAAATAGAGATTTAATATTCTAAACACAGATGAAACACAGATGTTAAAAGAACGGTCACGTAAGGGCATGCTTTGACGTATTATCACCAAGGCCAGGTTAAATTCCGTATCTTTTTACAGCCAACTTTCGTTTATTTAAACTTGAATATCTATAGTACAGATGAAAGCAAGTATAGAACGCGTCAAGATAACCGATTGTTCAAAAATTTATAATTTTTATAGCGGTGTGTGGAACGTAATGGCTCGAGTTTTTTTGTAACAGATGCGCAGGACTGAGGACAGTCTTTCATAAAAGGTCAAGCTGACTGTAAATAGATAACAGAAACTCGTTGGAGCGATCTTATGCGATCTAATAGTCAGCATTGAGCAAAAATAAAAGTTAGTCCTTACCTTTGATTTTGATTGAGCGTCAGAGTCTTCTTTTTCTTCTTTTTATTATTATTATAAAGTTATTATAGGATATATTTTATTATTATTGTAGAATTATTATATCATGTCCTGTATCCATTCTATCCATTGTACCTCTCCTCCTGTGATGTTGATCCAACTTTCGTAGCGTTTCGGAGGTCCTCCAGGAAGCCTAAAGATTACTCATTTTTAGTACCTAATTTTCGTTAAGCCGATTATGCTGTTTCACTCCCTCCATGCTCTCTTGGCTTTGGCTTATCTTACGATATCTTGAATTTAGCACATGTTACAGATGTCTTTGTTACGGATCTATCACACAGTGTTGCCATGCATCTTGGTAGTGGTCGTCTTCGTTCTTGTTTCGATGACATAAGTCATTACAGGTCTTACAGATTTTATATATATGTTATCTTTTTAAGCTCATATGCTTATTTCTTCATATTATATCCCGTAGATAATCGGACATTATGGCAACTTTGATCGTTTGCACTTGAACCACTTCTTTCTTTGTTTCCCATCCTGTATCCTCTACTAGCAGTTTTCAATTTCTTAATAATTTCATCCATGATAACATCGAGCAATGTCGAACTAAAACTGTTCCCCTGTTTGACTTCAGTTGGTGAAAGTGGTGTATCTTCTTTGGAAGTTATAAGAATATTATTCTATTTTTTATTTACTTATTTAGTATTTTCCACCTTTCCATTTTACTATCCGCTTGACGGATATATATTTGCTATTGTTGAAGCATCACAATTGGAATCAACGACAAGTTGGGGGATAGTTTCATATAACTAATTCATATAAAGCCAATGATGATAGTTTCACATCTAAACATGAAGAAGAAACAACGAGTAAAAATTATGTCCTAGTTGCTATTAAGCTAAATTAGAAAGAAAATATTTGCGTAACAATTATCGTCAACAATTATTGGTGAGCTCAAGCAATGTGCAAATATTAATATATACATTGGCTAGTTCTTCTCACGCGAGTTCTTTTATACTAAATCTTAAAAATTTAATCTTCTTGATCTGAAATCTGTTTGTTTGTTTAATACTTCGAACTTTGAAAAGTAATCTATTATTAAAAGGATTGGTCTCGCTGGAGAGCGTCACCGATCGAGATATTGAACGCGCGAACGGTGCGGAATTGTTCGAGCAGAAATGGTTGGTGAACGTACGAGGAAATTTTCCGGAAAACAAGCGCGCTCTTGACCACGGCACCATAGCGAGCCGATTCAGGAAGAGAGAGGCTGGGCTTTATTCCGATGTTCGCGGATACGATCAGCGCACGCGTTCTCAATATCACTATGAGCGCAGTGCGAGCAAAAAAAAGAATGTTCACGTACGGAATATGTCGACTCAAAAATAAAAATGAATTTATATACATGATAAAATTGTTTTTATCTTATAGTAAGAATTATTACAAAAATAGACAAAGACGTTCTCAAATTTCGAATATTTAATGTGCTAATGCCTTGAAATTTAATAAATCAAATATCATTATAACGAGAAAATTGGAAAAAGAGAGAGAAAAGGGCCGATACTTTAGATTTTAGTCATAAAATATCATGTGTCATTTCATAGGTACAACTTGATAGAAAATTGTCGTAACATTATTTTGACATAATATATGCCTTAAATGAAAACTGAAGATAATCAGAATCTATTTTGTCATTCAAAAGTCTTTGGAATCTTTCTTATTATAAGATATAATAATTATGATCCGATGCCAAATTTCATCTTATATAAGCATTGCATCGAGATTCCACGAAAGATCCATTCGTGGATGAGGAAAGTTGAGGAAAGTTTGGTGAGATTATTTCAGCAATCTCCTGATGGCAGGACAGATTGGACGTGCCATTAATGAGCGGCATTGTGCGCGTCGTATCCGCGCGAGTGTCCAGTCAGGTTACATAAAGCTAGACGCGTTTATTGCACAGCAAACTTTTGCTAATTAGCGCGGGAGAAACCGGCGACCAGCCAGCCGAGATACTCGTACGCTCGCGCATATGTGCGTTCGCGCTCGCCCGTGCAAGTGTACTCGTAAGAGCGGATACAAAGAGGAGGAGAGACGCGTATGTACGATTTCTGCCTCGAAGAAATCGTGTATCATCAATTTCATCAATCATTTTTTACATGAAAAATCCGTCAGCAACCTCTAAGCCGACACAAATTAATTTTTTATAAAAAAATATATATATTGCAGATTAATTCAGATTAATTGAATAATTTTACAATAATTTTTAACTCGAGGATTTTGTAGAATTTGCTAAATCATTGAAATCTTCAATGATAAAAAATTAATTGTTAATTACGTACGTACGAAGAGGTGTCTTATTTCCGCGACATCCTTCGTTTAATTTTGGTCTCTTCGCCTGTGTGGTCGCACTCTCTCGCGACGTCGAGCGATTCGTTACGCGATTATGATACGCGCGCTTTTGGCGTATACCCGAGAAAGCTAGGAGATGCTTCTTGATACTCTCGCGACGCGTTACGCACGTGTATCTGCATGCAGACGCCTACAGACTCGGAGCTAGATAACTGGAAACCGCAAGGAATTTAGGGCCTATACATATAATAATTCAGAGATTAATTAGGGACGGACTTTCTGAGAATTCTTGCGATCTCTTACACTATCATTAGTAATCGCAGATTAAGTGATGAATTTTAGAGAGGGAGACAAAACCAATTTACAATTAGACGTTGGAAACTCTTTTGCATCGAAAAATATTCACACCTTTGTTTCAAAAGCTGTAAACGATAATTAAAAGCTTAATTCAAATTTGCTATATTTTTTAAAATTTGTATTCCCCCCGCGATTCTTTCTTCGCACGTCTCTGTTTCAATTTATTAACCCACATCAGATTTCATATCGACGGACAATGACTTTCGCTCTTTCTTTGGTACCGATTTAATCCGCGCCTGATTATACGTATGCAAGCGTGTATGCTCGTAGGTAGCAAAAGCGTGTCGGTGCACGTGGATTGGTACACACGTAGAGACGGGTATACGTAAGAGCATCACGCAGGGTGGCTCATCGGAGAGGAACTAGGAAAGTCTCGGAGTGATGAGGAAGCGCTTTTATTTACGACTTGAATTCGTCGGGTAACGAAGGCACGCTTCGCGATTGACCGATAAGATGATGATGAAGTCCGAAATGATCGAGTGAAAGATGGCACGAGCCGGTGCTATTTTTTTTCCTTTATTTCGTTATTACGTATCAAGGATAGTAACGTTTCAACATCAAAAATCATTTCGGCACACAAAATAAGTTTTAGTATATTTAATTAATGGTACATTCGCGTATCTTCGAAATTATTCACGCGTACAAATAAAATCTCTAACAATCGCTTAAAAAATTTATAAAAAGATATACGAAATCGCTTAAAAAGTTTAGAAGAAAATAAATTTATATTTACTTAAAATACTACTAATGTTAAAAACTGAAAGACATGCAACAGATAACTCTCTTAAAAACTTGTCAAAATATTATATTGAAAATATACATATATTATTGTTCCGTTATGATACACGAATACATTTCTAGACTTTACGGGTTTGCGTTTTAATTCCACGAACGTTAGAACAGCTATAAACTATATATATATATGTATATTGTATATGTATATAAATATAAATTTATAGACTAGTTTTCTTCCTGTATCAGGAAGCGATCCATTTGGATGTACGCCTTTATTTACAAGTGAATCGAAGTGCGCGTGGCAATCGCGAGCAGGTCTAGTGCTTTTTAGAATATAACTTCTCTTCCGGCAAGGAAAAGAAAACGCGCCACTGATTTATCTCTGACCGCTCATTTCACTCTCGCTTCTGTAACGCGTTTTACATAGATTCTCACTGCTCGCCAGGCTTGTAATTACGCGCATTGAAAGGCAACGCCTCACTCTTTTGATTCCCATATACGCGTAATGTCCGGCATGATGCTTTATACCGCTGGCTTTCCGATTAATTGCCCACAGCAACAATTATAGTTCAGTGAGAAATGCTTCCCCTTTCCTACATATATTTCATGTTGTATACAACAATCAGAGAGAGAGTGTATATATTTTTAAAATTCACGAAACAGTGTGAATGAATTATTTTTAAATCAGCTCTCGTGTTACAAAAGAATGCAAATTTCAAGGACGGAGTTTAGTGCTTTAATATAATATATTATAGACTTCTTCATTTAAAAATGTCTTTAAATAGCTTAAGTAATGTTTAATATACTATGTATTTAATATGTATTATTTGTCATTTTCCTGTCAAGCTTTGCAAAAAAAAGTAAATTAAATATTAAAAAATAAAAAAAAAATAAATACAGAAACTTTATCTCTATAAGATAAACGAGGAAGTATACGGCAATTCCGTTTCGATTTCGCTGAAATTTTGTTTTCAATTTTATTTGATAAATATACGGCAAACTTTTTACACCATTCACTTTTAGCCCATTATTGAGCTTTATATCGAGTCAATGCAGAAAATGCCGAAATCTTTTTCTTGTGTATGCGTTTGTGTGGCAACTAGTGTCCGAGCAAATATAATCCCACGCCCAAAAAGATTTGACATCGGAACAAAAGATTTGACTCGAGGAACAAGTAAGTACTTTACGCGATAATGCGTACAATTGCGACACGCACGTACACACGCCGATACGCGCGATAGTGCTTGCGCGAACACGCATGAAAAAAAGAACGTGCTGCACGACGCCGGCCGCGCCGTTATCGCGGGCACGACACGGCTCGCCATGGGCAAATTAGTCGGTCTCGTTATGCCTCTTAAAGGTCGTGATGTCTACGAACGAGTTTTAAGAAACTAACGAACCCATCGAGCACACGGAGAAGATGCCGCGCGCGCGCGAGACGCTTGCGAGAGTACAGCCGAGATATTACGTAATTCTGTAATTAAACGCCGTAAATTCTATTAGCCGGGACTTGAGCTTCCGCTCGCCGCGCGATGTCTCCCTGCCGTTCTTTCCGTGGCAGGATGATAAAGGTGCTAGCGAGTCGTTAATAGCGTTTACTATGTGTGTGTACGCTGGGAGCTACGCGGTCGTCCTTTAATGAGAGCTTTCATCGACCTTTGACCTTTTCCGAATCTCCCTACGTGGAATTCTTCTTACATATGTCTACATATTAAAATGTGTCTAATTAATTTAGATGACTAATTAGGAGGATTAATGAGATGACTGATGAGTAATTATTACATACAGATATGTATTATAAAAATAATACATATCTCTATTTTGAAATTCAATTTTATTTTATTTATTTATTTTTTTTATATTAAATCTCTATAATAGAATTTTCTTTAAAAAAGTAAAAATCTGATAAAGGAAGGATGATAAATAAAGCAGGATGTGCGGTATTCTCCTAAAACCACGTGCCTTATTTTGGCTCGCGTTATCCGGGTGATATAAAGACAAGTTTTATCATATCGAATAACAATAAACCCACGAAAACGGACGTCCTTCCTCAGTGTAAAACGTGAATGTGAATTTAATGCGAACATTGCTGTTATATAGCTTCATAATAATTTGCATATCTTTACTTGTATCACATATTTTCTTATTAAAAAACTCAAAAAGTTTCATTGAAGTAACATTGAACAAGTAAAAATACAAAATATAAAAATATGTGTAATAAAAATAAAAATATAAAAATATAAAAAGTAATAATGCGGAAAGATAAATATATATTAACATTTTTTATGATTATAATAAAATTAAAAGAATAAAAATTGACAAGATAATACATGTGTATACGTGTGGCGGAAGGAAAATAAAAGATTCACATATGTAACAGAGAAGAAAGTTGAAAAATCTTCCGAAGAAGACTTTAACACGGTCCTTGCATTCGAGCGCATTCTGTGGAACAACATACATTCTCCACAATGTAGAATTTCATCTCGAATCCGGAGATACTGTCTGCTACCGAGTGAGTAGCCGTCTCGTCATAGATAAACATTTCCGGGAGAAAACCATAGGACTCTACTGTGATGCGGGACCGGTCGGATTAGGAATAAAAATAGAAGGAGATCTGAAAGGGGACATGATGTCACATGATGCACGTGAGTCGCAGGGAGCACGCACGTGTGTGTTAAATGTCACGCTCTTTTTACTGTTGCGCTTGACCTCGCGCCTCATCTCTTGACGGATCATTTCTTTCGGGGCCTGTTTGCCCCAAAAGTTCGAGATCGCATGAGCATCGCCGACGGGGTCGGCAGCCAATAGCACCGCGCGATGTCCAACACGTGCCGTTTGACCGCTTCATAATTTTGTACTTCCTGCCGCCGGACTCGTCTGACGCGGCTAGGCTCCTCTCGCGTCTTGTCTCGTCTCCGTTTCCTCTTCCTCGGCCTTTTCGATCTCCGTAAGAGAAACTGAGAAAAAGGAAATGACGTATCGCGCATAACAAGCGGACACGTCGGCCTCATGCCTGGTGACATGTTGAGAGAAAATCCGCCAACAATTTGACAACATGATTCAACGTGTTGGCTTTGTAGTGTCAACAGAGCTTATAGAGAAACTTTTGTTTTGCAATTTTTAGTTGATTTATAATATTTATTTTATCGAGAAAATCTTTTCTATTACAATATTGACATTATAATAACGTTTAAATTAATCGAAGACAGATCGAACAGATTAATTAATTGAAACAGTGTAATAGTAATTGAGGATTTCAGTTCTTTATTAATTCTGGATTTTCTTTATTTCACAGAATTAAGAATTGAATTTTACTAAGGCGTTTAAAAATTAAACATTATAAAAAATACAAGAGAAATATTTCATTTTCTAATGAGTGATATTTTATTTATACATAATATTTTATGTATAAATTGGCAGAATGTATGAAATGTTTATTAAACTTTCGAGGCTGAGATAGAAGAGATGTTGATAAAAGCAGCAAAAGATTACAGAGCTATTGATACTCTCGCAATACTTTTCGCAAATACTTCTCCTATTCATCGTCTATTAAACATTTCCATTCTTATCTGCCGAACTGTTGTTTGCGGCTGTTGTTCTTGCTTCCGTGCAACTTGCTTCTTTCCTCGGCGTTCCTCTTCTCGACGAGGCTCACAATCAGAAGAAGGAAATGACGCCCGGCGCATAACAATCTGTCGATGCAACCTCGCCCGGGGCATTGTCACTTTTCTCCCCTTAGTGTTCTGCAAGTATTACGCAATGGCCGATCGCGCAATGAGTTGTCGATGTCTCTTTCATCGGTTGCGTCAATTAAAAGTCTTTCGAAAAGTAATCTGTTACAGCGACGCGATTTATCTTATCTCGAAAGAAAGCAATAATAGAAAAGAAAAATCTGAGAATGTCTTGTGCCTGATCCAGCACGTTAAATTTAAACGTACTGTCATTAAAACTGATAATTTATAATAAAATAATTGCACTATCTATATTTCGCTAGCTATATATATGTTATATAGAAAAAGGACAGAACATAAATTCAACGAAACTATTAAAACCATTTTACAGTAAATGTAGTTTTGTTTCTTTTTTTTTTACGTGCTTTGAAAAAAAATAAGGAACAATATAAAAGGAAAGTGAGTAATAACATTTGTAAAAGTAAAGAGAAAAGGATCTTCCGACAAAAAAATTCTGGTGAGCTTATACTTATAAAACCGCAATGTTTTCTTTTGAGATCTACATTCTTCTGCGGAAACGGATGAGATGACGGGGTTCAAGAGACGGGCGCCTCGTCCCCGTTCCCGCGCGTCTCTTCCGATGGCGAAGCTCGTACCTGAAGAAGGAAATGACGCTCCGCGCATAACAAAGTGTCGATACGTCAAGCCCCTGGCACCGTTGCTTTCCACGAGTGACATGTGACACGCATTACGCGACAGATTGGTATGGACGTGCATATCGGAAATTTGATGTCGACGATCGATGGTAATCTCGTGGCGATCCGATGTGCGGAGACGGCGCACTACGCCAGACGCCGAGATAACTTTGCGACATCGTATTACGAATATCATAATTACAATTTTACGGAAAGAAAAAAGAATTATCGCGATTTTCATTATTATCGTTACAA
Source organism: Wasmannia auropunctata (assembly GCF_000956235.1). Lineage (NCBI taxonomy): Eukaryota > Metazoa > Arthropoda > Insecta > Hymenoptera > Formicidae > Wasmannia > Wasmannia auropunctata. The sequence goes on along the minus strand of NW_012026905.1, from coordinate 1,929,079 downwards.
TCGTTATCTTTTGAATTTTTTTTTTGCCATTACATATATTTTATTATTTTATTTAACTCTTATTATCAATGACATTATCGTGACATTCTTTAAATTATACAGATTTACATACATACATAGTTGATTTGATATTGATTATTAAATTGCGTGTTCGCTAGATATACACATGTATAATGTGTACACTCCCCGAGCTACATGGATTGTATAACGTATTACAGTACACATCGTCTGCGTTAAATGCCATCATGCCTACAGTGTATTTCGCGGTCACCATTCAGCTCCGATTATACTTCCTGAAAGATTTTTGACATTGAAAGATCACGGCGCGCTTCCTGTTGCCAGCACAGCGACACCGTATCCGCGGTGTATGTAGAAGATCGGTGGATGTGACGCCTGCGAGTGTATTGTTTCGCTGTACGCATACATCTCATGACGTTCAGATCAAATGACGTGGACCTTGCGCAATCTGCGGCTTCGCCGCCTCGTCTTTCGGCATCGGGATGCTCCGAAGGTCCGGAAGTCGCGGTCTTTGGTGGAATTCGCTTATGCGACGCCGTGTGCCAGCCAGTGTAAAAAAAAAAATCGATGAGAGCGCGATCCTGTGCATCGACACACGCACGTCACATTCACGCGCGTGCCTGCTTTCTGATGCGTCGGTTTCTGGTATCCGAGCGAGCTGGCGTGCGCGCGCGCCTGCAATCTTTCTGAATAATAAATCTCGGAAGGCAGTACTTGTACGCACCGTGTGCAGAAAACTCGCTTATAATGCAAATTTCTAAAAATCTCAATAATTGAAAAGTAAATTTTTGACTCGGCACGATTACTCTGAGGAATATGATAACCCTTAAATATTATAATTAAATATATACAGTTATTTTTACAATTGCTCTGTGTTTGTAATAAAAAATTAATAAATTTTATAATTTTATAGCTTGCGTCCAAAAATCAAATTTAACATATTAAAAAATTCATGTTATTGTTATTGCGATTTAAAATCTTAGATAAGTTGAGATTTAACAAACCCCTTAGTAATGGTGTTAAGATTTTCATTTTAAAAACACTGGATTAAAAAAACAGTATGCATATATCGCTGTATTTCTTTAAATAAAAACTTTGATGTAGAAAATTCTAAAAATTTTTTAAGAAAAGGAAATAAAAAATATATAATATATATAGGTATATTATATATTAAAATATATACATAAAATTTTTTAATTTTACAAAAAATTTTCCTGTTTTCATAATTTATCAAGATTTTTTAAGTTTTCTTATTGCAATATACATATTTTTTTTTCATATCTATATTCTTAACGTCATTTCACTTTCATCCTCTTAGAATGGTTATATATAAGCGCTCTTATGATAGTTATATATAATTATATCAAATTTCCCTGTGCTTATTCAAGAACACGAACCATGCCGTCTTCTCGACAGCAGTCGCCGTCGTGTCGCGTTTCGATTTTACAATTTCTTTTCAGCAATTGCTGAATTACCCGACAAGAGGCGAGACGTTTCTCTCCCTCTCCCCGAGATTGCGAAATCATCCGTCGCGCTTCCCGTGCATCGGTTTCGGATTTCCGAGCGAGTCAACGCGAACGGTCACTTTCTTTATTCGCGCACATAAGCTCGTCGCGCGCGCGCGCGTGCGTGCACGCCGCGCGTTGCGGCGCGTGGGTGTGTACACGCTTATACCGTCGCGTCCGCGTCTTCGTCGCCCGTTGCTAAGGAAAGTATTTCGAAATTACGCAAAGCCGTGTCTCGTGTGACAATGCGGAAAGAGAACGTTACCGCGCCGAGAATCGGATCGCCGGAGTGCACTGCAGCCGATGGCGAAACTCCGAATTTTGCACTCGGACGAATTCCTCATTCCGATGCCGAGGGGGACGAGTCGAGCGAGTTTCTCAAAACCGTTCGCACGAATGCATCGAAACGGATTATTTACTAATCTGCAGAGATCAGGAAATACAATTGAATCTATCGACATCCAGAGATTATTTACTAATCTGCGGATTAGGTATTTATTAATCTGCAGAGATTAGAAAATACAATTGAATCTATCGACAAATTGATTAAAAAAAAAATTAATTCCATAAAATACAAAAGAAAAAATTTATCTATAAACTACTAATTATATATACACATAAAATGTGGTACTAAGGGATTAACAAATTTATAAAAAATGGAATTGATTTATTTTATATACGTTTTATTTTTCGAAAAGCTTAAAGTTGCGTGTCAAATTTTCGATAATTTTTGAAAAGATAGCAATGCACTTAGGTATTCTGATTATGAAAATCGACATTTCCTGCAGTTATCGCGTAACAAAGATATCTGCATGCTTTAAAAGTTTGATCAACTTTCGCCGACAAATCTGAAGAAGGACGGGCAAGAATTCGTAAAACCGCGTTATCGCTGAATGACAGAGAATTATTGTTCGCCATAAAAATTTGACCGATTCTAGAGCGTGCTCTTTCAATCTGATTCAGCAACTTAGACGTACTCGTATTAGCAAAATGGCCAAGTAATCGCGGACAATGTCAACGATTACCCGCTTTCTACTCTAGAACATTATCTGTATTATCGAATCTTTATATGTGTGTTAGGGATTTCATATATGTATATGTAGATACAGATAAGCTGCAGTGGGAGTAGTGGAGATAAATCTTTCGGAGATAAGCCGTTTCGATCGGGAAATGAACGATAAAAACGGGCCACAGAAACTCTTCTTCTTTTCTTCAGTTACGGAAGGCACAGTGGGATGCGAAGAGAAAGAGAGAGAGAGGGGGGAAGAGCGGAGAATCCATCGAGAGATAGCAAGATGAAGGAACATCCCGTAAAAATCGGCGGCGTATATCCGCCTGCCGCCCGTCGTCCCGCCGCGCCGCAGTCGTCGCGCCGTCATGTAATGCGTATGCGTGCACGCAGCTACTATTACTGTAATAACATGTTTCGCGAATTTATACGACAAGACACATTTGCGACAATAAGTAACAGAAATGAGTGTAACGTTACGGTAATGACGGGGGAGGGGGGGGGGACGATTCGAGGAGTGAGGCAGGCAGAATTCGCGGACATGAGGATGACGGGAGGCCTCGCGTGTATGCAGACCCGTGTGTTTTCCGAAGGTAACTATGTTGGCGTTGCGTTATCGGGTTACGCGATCGCGCGTAGGCTAACGACACGAGGTGGTCGGGATGAAATAGATTCGCACGATTAAAACGATAATCAGCGTTCACAGTCGACGCGACAAAGCCTTTCGTCTTTATGCCATCTTTTTTTTTTACCGTTCTCACGCATCTCTCGTTAATTTGTCGCGTTAATTTGACAAATCGTCCTCGCTCTTTAATCTTTAAATGAACAATTTGCAAGTTTTCTATATACCTACAGATATAAAGGTGTAAAGTGTAGATAGCTTGTTTTTCTGTACGGAAACGTATCTATTTATTTTCTCATTTAAGATGAAATACGACGTGCAATCTGGAATGAACTGATGCGCAATTTTGTTGATTAATTTTTTTAGATAATTATGTATTACTAATTTGAGGCTTATTTTTTTTAATATGTTTTATTTATAATATTAGTTAGTCACGAGCTGGAGCGCCGTATGGACGCTCTAATTCGTAATGCTCGTGTTAATAAAAAAAAAGGAAGGCTTCGTATAATTTCTTCTTCCGCGTGTTTCCTTCCTTCTTATTTTTAACGCGGGATGTAGAAACTGCCAGTATGTACAGGTGGTACCGTAATACAAAAAAAAAGTTACGAGAAGTGAGCTAATGAGAAGGAGAAGCAGGGGAACAGAATCTCTGACCGTGAGAGAAGATCGCCGTAATCGTGATTAAACGAGTTTTAGCATTTTCGTATATCTTATAAAATCTCATTCATCTACTCAACGCAGTGTTTCCAAGGTTACACTTTGCGAGGTAGAATACACGTGTGCTGTAACGCGCGTAAGTATCTGTGTAAAACTTACGAGGTTCAAGCGGTTAACTTTTATTCCCTCCGCTAATTCAAATCTCCAACCTTTAACGATTATTCTCAGAAAATGCTCATCATTCGCTACTAAAATTTCTGGTCGCGATCGCAAAAGTTTTGAGAGCAATTAATGGATATACAGTGCGATAGTAATATTATAGTATCTTAATTCAACAGCGTTTCGTTGTTTTCTCAATTTCACGTAGTTATTTATTCATTGCATGTCTATGTATCACATCGTTATCTCGGCGATGTATAATAACTCATTAATGCGAGCTTATTTTCTTCGGATTAAGATTGTATCCTCGATACAATCGCCCCAGCCGAACATCACCCACTGACAATCATCTCCTTCGTTGAATTTCCGGTGTTCATAGAGCTAAACGGAACGAAGCATTCGTATATATTCGCATCAGTCTCTCGCATCAGCGTTGAAACAAACTTTGCTCGAGAAAGGATCGACTCGGCATCGCTCCTTTCATGAGTAGCAATTATCATTATTTCTTACAATCTTCACCTGTATCTCTATAATACAAATCACTCTTATTAAGTAAGTTGTGTATGTACATATTATATATTTTTAAAATCACGGTGCTCGAAGCACCCGACGTTAATCCTCAACGGCTCGGCCCTGGCGAGTATCGAATCGCGACGCATCCTCCGCGCGCGTAGGAGGAGCGGGGCAGCTAGGAGAGCAGCAGGGAATTGATTTGCGGTACGGTTGCGCGAGCTAACGACAGGAGGAAGCGGAGAATCGTGCGCCTCCGCGGAGCAGAATCTCCGGGCGTGAGCGGAAAATCGGCGTACCGTGAACGCGCATCTCGCAAGAGTGCCTCTCCCGCGCCCGCCCGCCCGCGCGACCCGGTGCGCGGCATCATGCGAGGAGCGGCGAGGAGCAAGCTCGCATGCGGGCACAAAGAATTATTACATCTTCGCGGTCTGGTGCGCGAGCGACGAGGCAGCACTGCTCTTAGTCATGCTATATCCAAAAGTGGATTCTGAACACTTGACGGCAGGAAGCCGGTACACGGCCGTCGCGCGCGCCGCGCCGTCGGATTACGGAGATGCGTCTCTTCGAGAGTCCTAGAAGAGAAGAGATCAAGATCTCTCCTTTGTACCTATGTGAAATCGCCTTTTCTAACGTTAAATTTTCTTTCCAGTTATTTCACTGATTTTCTGCATCATTTTAGGAATAAGGAGTATTACAAGAATGGAGATTACATTTTCTTATGCTTGTATCTTATTTCTAACAAAATAGGATGAATATGAAATTTTCGGCATTTATAGTAAATAAACGAGCATACTCACTCTCGGCGTTCCTATTCCCTGCAACATAATTTCTACAAATTCTATATCGAAATTCCTCAGCGAAAGATTTATTTTGTGCCACCGATGACGCACAGTGGGATGTATAGAAAGAAGACTATTTAACGTCAGGCTCGTCGGTAAAGGATAATCGAAGTATGAAACTAGTCCTTCTCCAGTTTTTCATTGGCTAACTTAGTCAGCCCGGCCAACCGGGCGCGATAACGCGCACTTCGGGCCGCAATACACGTCCGGTCGATTCTTACGATTAGACGCAGCATCTGCGTGGCCTCCTCTCGGCACCTGTGTACACGAACGCGCATTATCTTCTCGCCGTGAAAGAACACGCCTTTGTCATCCGTTCGACAAACTCGCACACGCGCATCGGCCACGCGCGCGCATGTATCTTCAGCTGCATGTGCGCGGTCTCTCTCTCTCTCTCTCTCTCTCTCTCTTTCTCTTTCTATCTCTATCTCTCTATCTTTATCTCCGTCATCGTCGTCGGAGAACGGCTATTTGTAACGACGAGAACGACGAGAGTGTCAAAATATGCCTGCGAACGAGGTTGAGATAAGGAGATAATCGCGATCGCGAGATGAATTTAATCGCGAGGCTGCCTCTTCCCGTCGCGCCGCAATCTCTTTTCGTCTCATACTCGCTCGCGCGTTCACTCGCGATGGTCTCGTAAATAAAGTGTGCACCAGAGGCAAGTGGATTACAGGTGTGCAAATAGCTGACACAACGGGGAGATGAGAGAAATAGTGCAATGAGAGTGGCACGTGTGAGAATTCCGAAAGTCCTTAGGTCAGATAAACGCGATCGAAGATTGCGCGCGATTTTTTCCTTCTTCCACGCGGAGCATCACAGAAATTTTATTATTGTTATCGATATAACGGGATGATAAAGTTACTTCGCCATTAAAGGAATTTAATATAACACTTGATAATCGAGAAGTCTTTCGCGTACGAAATTTTTCGATAAAAGTAAAGATTTTACTTTTTCTTACTTTTTCTTACTTTTTCTTGTATATGTAGGTATATATACATACAGGAATATTTATAAAATATATAGCGCTAGTAAAAGCAATTATTCAGAAAACTATCTTTTAGTTTAAATCTTTTGTTTCATAGTCTCTTTTAATCGAGTTCGATTTTCTGTAAAAATTTAATTCAAAGCTTAATTAATTTTAAATTAATTAGATTCAGAAGTTATAAATAGAACGGGATCTCAGGCTTTAAAGCGTATAGAAATAACCTTTCTTATCAATTAAAGCGATTTTTCTCTTGAACAAATAATACGGTGATTAATTGACTTACAATTAATAGTGAAAGTTCGAGACTGATGTGTGCAAGCAGATAGTACAAATAAGACAGGTTTTTTTTACGCACATATTTTACAATCCAAAATATCTTTTTGAAGATTAATTTCCGTTTGCTTATTTTCGATCGATATGACACGATAAATGATAATAGAGATTCTGCTATACTTATAATATTTAACATCTCTCTATCTTTAAAGTTTTCGCGCAAATCTCTGATTCGGTCGTGCATATTTGTCTCTTGCCATTAATACTGAATGGACAGTATTAATGGACTGTTCTCAAATAACAGAGTCCTGGAGATAAAAAAAACCGCTTTGTCTGCTTTATATGACTTTGATTCAGAAATCTCGGAATGCACACAATGGATTACTTCTGTATATAAATTTTACAATTTTACAGTTAAATATGATATCCTTTTAGAAAATTCTTATTTATCTCGTTTTTCAACCGGTTATGTGTATATATGCACAATGACAGGATTAAATTTTCAGAAAAGCTTCAAATGATTTATAGATGCCTATACGATATATATATATATATATATATATATATATATATATATATACAGGTACATATATAAGACAATCGGTTCCTATCTTCGAACGTTTCCTCCAGGAGTCCTCGCCGCGATAATACACTTAGCCGGAAACACACCGGCTGCCACGGATATGTTTAAAGGTCCACGAGAAGGAGAAGCGCGGCTCGCGTTTACATATTTGTAAGAGACGAAGAACCGACGGACGTTGCCGTCGTATGCCGTACACGAGAATGGCCTGGCGGTCGTATATGTGTGCGCGGATACAATGGAAGTATTTTGTTTCTGTCTCATTCCGTACCGTTCCGTACCATTCTGTCCCATATACGATCTCGTAGTATAGCACGGTGGGGCCCGCCGTGCACACAAACGCCCGGTATCCCCGTGGGTACAATGGTCTCCGCCGGCCGGAAGCGAGCTACCTGTCTCCCACGTGTGATGCAGCTTCCCGGCGAGTCCGCGCGACCAGACTCTCGAAAGTCGATACGATCCCGCACACATACGCATGTAACAGCATACGGCATACTTTCAGTGTCCGCGGAAGGAATCAAGCGATGCAGTCGATTAATCTTTAATCGCGAAGCTCGACCTGCAGCCCGAAGTTACAGGAGAAACAATACAAGTGTACATATTGTATATATATGACATTGTTCAAATTGTTTGTACAAAATTTTAGAAAGCTATTATGTATTTGTTGGATTGGTTGTTGGGATCTTGAATAATCGCAAAAGTAACATAAAAGTAACATTTCTCCTTATAGAAGGGAAAATATTAATTTATAAATTAATATTCTTCTTCGCATTTATACTTATATGATCTAATTATTTATCTTTATTTTGTTTGAAATTATTGTTATCTTTATTTTCATGACATATAATAATTATATATTACGAACGAGATACGCATCATATTTTTCATCAGATGGTATTTATTAATTTTACAACTTCTATGACTCATATAAATATGTAATTTCTTACAAACTCGAATGATGAACATTGCAGATCTAGATAATGGTTACTCGTTAAAATTACTGGTTACTTGTTAGAATTACATAATTAACACGTTAATGGCATATTCGTTAACTATTCTTGTGAACGTTGTGCATCGATTTCACTCGCGACATTCAATTTTGATGTTTGTACGTATAACGCATGTGTACGACGATACGTGTGCGCAACGCAAAATAATGAAATAGAAATAGTGTGTGTATATATATTTTACGCGATGAGGGTCTCTCTCTCTCTCTCTCCGCATTTCATGCATTCCGCATAATGGTCTCCGACGACCGGAAGCGAGCTACCTGTCTCCCACGTGTGATGCAGCCTCCCAACGTAATGCGATGCAACGCGACTCGAGAGTCGACGCACAGTGTCGTGCGTATACCTATACAGGTGCACAATGAATAAAGTGCACACGACTGAACGCGCGTGCACACGCGTTACTCGTACGCAGAGACCGTACAGTGTGGTCCATAGAATCCGTATCGTATACCTACGTATAAAGCCGCGTTTTGTTTCTCGCGTTCGCGCATCGACAGAATCTCCGCGTTGTCGTCTCCGTCCCACGATGCTAACGAGCGTTTGAACATTATCGCGTTTACGTCACCGCATATGTCTCACGTACACGTTTTTGCTTCGACGAGAAAATTATACGATGCACATTATATAATATTCTTTAATCTGTTTTGGTTTAAACGAAGCACCGCAATTACCGATATATACGAATAACGAAAATATTACTGTAGAAATTCTTAATGGTATCCCGAAAGATATAGACGATAGTCTCGAAATTGTTGGAAAAAAAAACCAGCATTTATTACCTTCAGACTGGCTTGTACGTGGCAGCGATACAGGTGAAGCGCAGCAGCCCAACGAAGCGCTCGAATCTCCGTCGCGCCGGTGAACGTTTCATTACACAGACGCACACCTACGCCGGGCGTGCGTAGATGAGGAACAGATTACGGATCATCTCCGCAGGCAACGCAAGTTTTTTTTATGCTCGCCGTGTTTCCGAAGTCTCATTCATCTGCGAACGGGACGTGTTCGGGATTACGAATGAGCTCGACAGTCATCGACTCGCCGAAGTTTTCTCCTCTCTTCATGAATGCGCGTTCATCGCCGTGAGATTAGACTTTTTTTTCGTTAGATTCGATACGGCGTGCAATGTTTCCAGGACTCTCAAAAGGTGATGTCAAAATTATTTATTTACGTTGCTTACATGCATTTCTTCTTGCTATTTTTTGTATGAAATAAATTTTCTTAAAATAAGCAAATAAAAAAATATATGAATATAAATAATATTAATTACAATAATTGCGACTATAAACTATTTTATATGAATATTGTATGTATAATATATATAAAATATTTATTTACACTTTAAACAAACAATTTTTAAAGTTGCAAAAAAATCACAGAAAACTATATTAAGTTTTAATATTTTCTTTCTAAATAAACAAAACCAATAATTTAACTGGACATTGTTATACATTTTAATCACCGTACAATAAATACCGTTAGTCAACAAAAAAAAATTATCCTATCCTTTCTTATGGAATTTGGAAATTCCAGAGTTTATTATCAGGTTCTTGTCCTCCTAACCCAAGTCTTTCAGTATCGCTTCATTGTATTACACTATATAGAAGAAAAAAAAACGCAATTTTTCGCTCAGATATTCCTAGAAGAACGTGTCATTGTACTCCCCGCGCTTCCTGCATAAACGGGAAGCTATTACTTCTATACCGCGACCCGGCGACGATCTCATTTCTGATTTCATTGATCTTTTCTCTATCGGCGATACCGCAAGTTCGTGACGGAAGTATCTCGGACAGGTGGCCCGCGCTTTGCCTGCCGTCACCTTCTCTAAGGTTTCTCGCGCGGCGCCCGCGCCCGCGCCGCCGTTCGTCACGTAAAGGTTTCTACCGGGATCATTCATGCCACGAGGTCGCTACACCCCGTCATCGCGAGCACGCCGGAAATACGAAAGTTTCCCCTTCCCTTCGGCGCTATTCGGAGAAACGTTCCGTTTTGAAAATTATACGATCTTTAAGAAACCTTTCTGAATACAAACTCTGTACCTCGACATGTATACAGACAAGAATTAGTAATAGAATCATAATTATCGGTTCAAAGATAACAGATTACGTTGCTTGTGGAGATCTGTGATGACTTATGATTGTGTAAATAAGTAATATTACATGGACTAGAAAGATGAATTATGAATGATAAAACTATTTATCGAAAATCGATATGAAATATTTAACGACATGTCAAAATGTATTTTAGTAGAATAACAACTTCTGACAATCAATTATATATATATATGCAAAAAATTTTTTGTCAAGTTAAATTTTTATAAAGAAATCATATATATAATCTACATATTAGTCTGATACAAATAAAGTCAAAATAAAGGAATTCAAGATAAAGGAATTAGGCTAATTTCGTGACGTTATTCGGTGTGAGAATTCCTACAAAATATAGGTATCGAGTAAGCAAGTTGGCGATTGTCACCCACGAAATTTCCGCGGCTTGTAATTGCCGCGGCATCATTAGACATGCGACACATGGCGTATAATTGCACACGATATTGTCCGCATGACGTATACACGCGAATATCCGCGTATCCGTAAACAGATGCAATACGTATACGCCGCAGTTCGGTGACCCTTAATGAACGTAGAAGCGAAATCCATCCGCGTTTACCATACCGCGCGTATTAGTCATTGCACGCGCCTGCATAGAATTCCGAAACGCTGTCTCCGCGCTCACGGTGAGTATCGAGCGACATTTACAACCGCTTTTACGCGCGCGAGCGGCACGTTACATCGGCGCTCGGTGCTGATTTAACGATGTCATCACCAATGCGATATATATACATATATCGCGAATCCGATCGCTGCCACCGTGCAAAGCAGCGCCTGCCTGTGACTTTTTCATTTCATTATTAATTCTGTAAATTTGTGAAATGGATTTTTTAATCGTTATTGATGAATTAATTGTTATTCATGGCCCCAACATCTCAATCGTTTTTATTTTATAAATATACATATAATGTATATATTTAATTTTTAATTTATTATTTTTAATTCAATTACTTTTATTGTTTTTAACTTATTTATCTCAAAATTATTTATATGAGTGAAACATGGGAAAATATTCCCATTTTAAATAATGCGATCAATTTTCTCTTTGGAAGTGATTTTCATATCTTTGGCGCTTCTTTAGGTATACTTGAAAGAGTAACTTGACGAAATATATTCTCCTTGAAATATGAAAGTTTTATCTAAAACATTTTTTTATATCATCAATAATTTTTGAGAAAATTGACTGCATTATTAAAAATGGGATACCCGTGTATAAGTATATTTATATAATAATTTTGGTAAATAAATTAAAAATAAGAAATTAGATAGCAAAATTGAGCGAATCTTTGGTATACTTCAAATCGCAATGCTTTCGACAGTATTGACGGTAATATGGATATTATCATTTGTCACCGGTATAGGTTGGCTTACAACGATAAGCTACTAGAAAGATCGATAATAACTCTCCGGAATAATCGAGCGTTGCGAGAAAGCGTAGAGTTTAACGATTTAGTCGTAATCATTATCCATAGCTGGATAGAGACGAGAACGCGAATGGGACGGAGATGGCAAACGTGTGTTCCTCGCGTGTATGACGTACATTAATGATACATATGCTGGGCAGTACCCCCATGGAAGGTCGTTGATGAGCGTATAATGGTGCCGGGAGAACCGAAGGCTAGCTGTCGGGAGTTAGGCTAGACAGGTACCTATATTTACACAGATCGAGTAGACATCTGTTACGTATTCGTGGTGACGCATGCACGTATACGTGGGGCATACATAAAGCGGGGCTCGCCCTCGTCATCGGTTAGTCGCTTATAAATCCGGATTAACTCGATAATGAACTAGGTACGCGAGATTATCGTGTAAAAACGGTGGACTTAATCGCTAATTGAAGCGCAGTGGATGCAGAAGCGTTGGTCGTACGTGACGTAAGGGACTGATTTTTACCACCGATCTCGTCGATTTCACTGCAAGAAACACGCGCGTTTAAATTATATCATAAAAAGAGAGCAGTGTACGCAATACGCTCGTAAAAGAAATCTAGATCTCCTTAATTTAACAAATTATATAAATAAAATAAATATACATTTTTTTTATACGAGAAATATATTTTAGTGCTTTATTAAACATTAATTAATAATTAATATTAATATTATAAAATTATTAATATTATAAAGCTATAATAATATTGCAATATACATATATTGCATATAATATTGCAATAATTATTGAAAGTTTCTTAATTTTCTTTTTAGTTCTTATCGGAAACGACTTCTCTACATATTTTTGTAATATATGCGCGTTTATATTTTAGCTTTAATTTAGACATACTTAATATCTACAAAAGAATACATAAACTAAAATTTCATAACTTTAAAGTAGGGGCTGCCATCCTTTAAGGCTTGAATCCGTCTGCCATTATTATACTATCACTTACTAATTGTAGAACTCGTAAGGCCTGTATCAAACTTATATACATTGGATATTAAGGATTGCGAATCGGAGATTAGAATTTGACCAATTAGAACGAAACGGATTAAAATTAAAATTATCTGGTTAGTCAAATTACTAATCTTCAATTCGCATTCTTCAATCTCCTCAATCCTGCAATGCGTAGTCTGACGAGCTTAAGAGAAACTGATTCAAAAAGATCAAGTAATCTTAAACTAACTTCATAAATGAGAAGACATCCTATCATATTGAAGACAAACTGTTATATGAACTAGGGGAAGGCGGGGCTAGTTGTTACAGAGGCAAGTTGTTACAATGAGTCAAAAACCACGCCGCAATAAACACGTCTGCGCTTTTTTCAATTTAACGTCATTTCGCTGAGCAGCTAACAAGCTGAGCTAACAGTAACAAGTTCGAACGTAGAGAAAGGATCTGGGACTTCTGACCCTCTAAACAGAAGTTCCAAAACTTATTGAAACCGTGGTACTTGGATCCTAAGGAATCAAAATCCAAAGAGTATAAAGAAGAAGAAGAACGAGTTCGAACGCGTTCCCATTCGCACGATCCTTGGTTTTTGACTCATTGTAACAACTTGCCTCTGTAACAACTATAGCCCCGTCTTTTCCTATTGCAACAATATCGATATATTTGTATTTCTCACTTACACATTTTACCAATATTTTTCCTTTACATTTTTTACATTTTTTCGATTTTAAAACCTCTCTCTTAATACGTTAGAGAGACAGAACTAATATCTAAATTTATGCGCTATAATTAGTAATGGTCTTGTACCAGATTTCTTTGTAAGTTTATCAGTTCTCGTTGCGAATATTTAAAGGTGGAATAAGAGAGTTTGGAATGGTAATACGACATATGTTTTATCTATTTTTATCTTAATATTCAACAGTCATCTCTGTGGAGTCAATCATTATCGACTTTTTTACTTTTGATATTTACATGAATAGCAAAACACGCGTCGCAAAGACGCGACAAATAAAGCGGTAAATAATTGGCAATATATCCGGAAAATCGTATCACTTTTAACTGTGATTAAATTTATGACTAAAATTACCGTTACGTTTTATGTTAATGAGATGGAATGCAATTCTAATGGAAAGCACAACAAGCGATGAATCAACCGTGAAGGTTACGAGATAGGCGCGAAGATTACATTTAAAAAAAAAACAGTAGAATGTTTGCAAACTGTTTAGTTTATCCTTACAGACTAGATACAGACTAGAATAGATTTGTAATTTCATTGAAATTAAAAAACTGAAAACGTGTACTTAATTCCGATAGATACTATTATAGCGTCAATTTTAGTATTAAAAAACTGCCTATAATGCATTCTTACGTTGTATTCATTTTTACAAAAATCGTGTATTAAATACACGAGAATAATAAAACATTACGTATAATAATTTTTGTATCTCGTAATGCCGCGACATCCTTTCGGAAACTTGTCAGTAATGACGGAAAAAAAAGAAACAAGTTTTTCATTTAGAGAAATAAGTTTTTCACTTGCTAAGTGCTCGCGTCCCTTTTACTGGAGTAATAGAAATTGCGTGTCACCGTCGCAGAGAGTTCAAGTCACCGTCCCTTCGCAATCAAAATTTCTCTTTAAGCGTCGGGGAGGGAAAACCAAGTTATAGCGTAATATATATCCCAGCGAGACGACACCGAGGTCTGTCCCTACGCTGCCCCGGCGTGTCTTTAAAACAGTATGCTTCCAATTGCTGGTCATATTCTAACGGATAACCCACATTCAGAGCGGACTGATACGCTCGCGGCCGTCCACGTGGATTAGCTGGGGTCCCTTTCGTATGCAACTTTCGTAGCTTCCTTTCCTCGTACACCTTTATCCGTGCGTATCTACGTGAGCGCGCACGCGGGCACGTGTGCGTGTCCGTATGTGTGCACTCAGATATGCGACGGCTCTAAGTGGGTCTCTCGTACCGTGTCTCGCGTTAAAGTTGAGCAAGAAAAAAAAAGTCGAGTGAGACTAAACGTCTGTCTCTCTTTTTCTCTTGTTTATTTTTCTGTCTTTCTTTCTCTCCTTCTTTCATTTTTCTCGGTCGATCTGGCATCTGCTTGATCGAATTTTGAGGAGTATTGAGAGAGGGTCGTACAAATTGTTATATTATATTATACGTGTTAAACCGTCACACATCTCGCCGTCGTTTTCACGCCATCTGTGCCGCGAACGGCGTTGCTTTTCCGGTCCGGCGTGAAGGTGAACTTGAACGCGACAGCGAGGATCTCGTAAAGAGAGGCTGCTTTCGTTACCGCGCTAGCGTGTCGTCTATCCGCGAGAAAAGAAACCGAAAGAGAAGTCTTTATCGTGACAGAGGTAAATGCTGAATAATGAACAAAATACTAGAATAGATCATTATACACACATACAACGGCGGAATAATCTAAATTTTAAGAAAAAAAATATTCCTTTTGCCTGTGTGTATGATTTATGTATAAATTTATGTATAAATATGATTGAAAATTGTTTAAATTATTTGGCAGCTTGATTCACACAGTTAAACTATTTCATACAATAATTATAAGAAAAATGTGATATTTTATAGATCATAATCTACTTATAAAATATTTAAAATAAAAAGTAAATTTTATACATTTTTTACTTATAAAACTTATAAAAGGTTTTCATTTTTTACTTATAAAACTTTTTAAAAGGTTTTCACTTTAATAATATGTAAAACATAATATAGCATAATATATTTATTTACACGGAAAGAACAATTTTGCTGAATCCAGAACTGAAAATAATTTTTATTTAATAATCAAAATAATTTTGTGCGAAAATCAAAATGATTGCTAGAATAACAAAACACAGCAATGTTTATCAGTTTTAACATTCCAACAAATTATTTTGATGATTCAACAAAAAATTATTTTCAAATCTGTATTTAGCAAAATTTTTAGATCTTTCAACAAAATCGTTCTTTCCGTGTATTTGTTATAATTTATTAATGTCATTATAAACTATTAATTATAATTAGTCGACTACGCGTAATATAAGAAATCACAATCGAGAAATCTAGCTCATGGCTCATTGGAAGAGTGATTTAATCTAATTCATCGAATTTGATAGGAGGAATGTGGCTATCCTTTTCGAGCGATCACGAGATAGAGAGATATACAAGTAACAACATTATCTGGAAACGAGATATGAGAATATTTCTCGACTCTCGCGCAAAAGACGTAACTGCGTGCAGATTGAGATCACCTAGCCCTATATTTTCTTATTTTTAATTATATTTTTCATACGCTACCTCATTAACGCTCTCACGTTTTTCAAAAGGATGTTGCTGCAAATTACACACAATCTGTGTATAAAACATTCATTCCGTAAATACACGTAAAAACTTTATAAATTATTTCTCAGGTATTCTAATTATCTGATGATGTACGTAAAAAACAGTTTCTATTAACAGCGAACATTTTGCGCGAGATTACCTCCGATCTAACGTAACGATAAGAGACACATCTTAATATGATTTCTTCCGGCGTACGTAGAGACGAAGAGTTCTCGTTGCAAACAATATAACGTTCAGATGATAATGTGACAATTTGTTGATAACGTGGCTAAGCAATCAACGGCGCAAAAAGAAAAAAATAGATCGCTAATGCTGCTCCTTCTGTTGATGATGTTTGCCGACGCGTGAGTATGTACGTGTGTATGCACGTGTGTGTGTGTGTGTGTGTGTGTGTGTGTGTATGTGTGTGTGTATGAGTCGGTCAAAATTGCTCGATGGCTCGATTGCGGCCGTAATCTAATCTGGACCACGCATGGACCACACCGTGACTAATTATCTGTACGTGTACGCGCGAGCGCGCACGCTATCGGCGTTGTTTCTTCGTATTCGAGATACGTATCGGGACGGTTACAGACGAAAAACGATCGCTGTGGCTACAGACATGATTTTTATCAGAAGCGCGAGACTTTGACCTAATCCGTACCGGATGGACCAGGATGACATCATCATTGTACAAACATGGGCGAGGACTTGAGAAGCAAACAAGAGCGATCTAATCGCTCCGTCGCTATCGGCACCCAAGTTTTACGGAGCGGAGAAGCTATATTGGCGTTGCAGCATCACCGCCGCGCGCCTTGTACGCCTCTCTCTTTCAAGGACTTCCCGCCCGTAGGTAGTGGGAAAAAACGTCGCGTCCTCGTATCCACGATTGATAAGGCTCGGCTACACGCGCGCGCGGTTGTCAGACAGATTCTTTCTCAGAAGTAGAGAATATTCCGAATTGATATATTTCGTCGTAGAGACTATTGACGTTGGCACTATGAGTCGCTTTTGAGACATTCAGAAACGTCAAAACGTCATCTATTAATGAATTTATGTGAAACTTATGTATCATGCTGTACATATTTTTATATTATTTGACAGACTGAAAGGAGACGGTAGTTTAAAAAATATGCCATTTTTTTTATTTTTAAAAAGGAAACCCTTTTATGAATCTTTCGTTAAATATCTGTTTTCTTCTTTTAACAAATTTTTTTATCTAGTATATTAAGTAGGGATAAAGTAGGAACTGTTAACTGACAGAAGAAAATGCAATACTTTTTAGCTCGCTATATAAATCTCTGTTAATCAGCTTTCCGCAAAATACAATACTATGCCATAATGAGAACATTCTTTGAGTGTAGCTCAATCCCATTAAGCGTATCGTGTATCTGATGATATCTTTTATCGTTAAGTGGGAATCCGTATAATTTTTGTAAGTTGATCTTTAGAAACTTTTGACGTTTCGTTGGCCAATAAATTCCAGAAACTGTTTTTGATTTTGTAAAATTGAGAAGCGTCACGTTTTAATCTCGCTTTCTCTTTTTGATTACTCACAATCATATATTTTTATTATCATTATTTATGACTCACGATTTTAAATCATGTACCTTTAGTGTATTAAAAAAAATAATTTTTCAGATGTAACAGATAAATAAATTGGAAAAAAACAAGAAATGATTTTAAAGTTAATTTTCATTTCTAATTTTAGTATTATATTTATTTGAAAATAGATAACTTTGGAGAATTAATTTCCGATATCGTAAACAAATGATAACATCTGGTTCGTCAGCTAACATTGAATATGATATTAATTTAGCAGATATCTTAATTAAGTCTTAATAGATTTTCATTCAAATGTAAGACAATTTTACTAAAAGAATATATGTGCATGTAAAAATATGTAGCAAAAAATTATATTATTAGAACACGAGCAAGATATTTTTATTTAATTAATACATTCTCGCAAACAGAACAATGTTATCTATTTGAAAAAATTGATAAAAAAGGAATAAATAAATATTCATCGAAATGTAATTTATAAATGTACTATAATCAAACTTTTGTCGTAAATAGTCTTGCAATGAAAAATATTTTTATTTTTCTCGATCCTTATATCTCAGCGTCTTTTTAAAAATTATATTCTATGAATAATAAGATAGAGAGCGAAAAAAGAGAGAAAGCGCGTGTATCTATTGTTAAAAGCAAATATATACATACATTTTTTTTATTAGAAACATAAATTGCTAATTTCTTAAACCAATAGACAAGAAGAAAAATTTTCGTTTGTTAATGCTTTTAAATATATGTGCAGTGTACTCTAAAGCGATATAAATTATTTACTTCAGAATGTATTTTATAATATCTGGAAATTTTGGGCTTAATCACTTTTGCAAACTTCCTACGTCGTATGTATGCTAATATATTTTTCTGAAGGCTGCTTCAAATGGTCCATTCAGCTTTACTAGGCATTTTACCCTCTTGCTCGCCTGCTTACCCTTCAGTATCAGGAAAGTCAATTGTTCCCTTTTCAGGTAGGAAAAAGGCTTCTTCGTACTCTCTTTTGGTCCATGCGTTTTTTGTGCCGTTTTTTACCCTTGCATCTAATATGACTTCCGACAGAATCCGGATGCGGACAATGGGTTATGTCTCGGACTCATTAGTCTCCCAGCAGCATCTGGTTATCGACTTAATCTTGTGAAAGCGTAATGTCACGATGGACAGAGATCCAGGTATCGGAAATTAGCATATCCCTATTAAATACTGCAGTTTTCGATCTGTGGTCTTAATAGCCCAAGACCCATTACAACTAGTTTATTTCATAAATCAGAAACCAAAGTTTCAACCCTCGCATTCTTTGTATAAACCGTCAGGTAGACAGTGGGTTTTAGTATGTCGACTCTCTATTGTGTGTGAATGCGAAAATATTCCATAATAGGAGTCTTGCTACCAATATTCTATTATTCTGCGAGCATTTTCATGGATCTGCATTCGATCCATTTCCTCTTTTCCCACTCCCATTATGGAATATTTTTGAAGTCACAATAGAACACAATCGACATATTAAGGTTCACTTCCTACCTGACGGCTTGCATAAAGAATGCGAGGTAGTTGTGACTTCGTTGATTTTCGATTCGTAAAATAAACTAGTCGAAATTTTGCATCGCTCTTGTTTAAATTTTCCGCAGTTTAGAGTAAAAAAATTTGTGTTACTATATATTTCATTTATTTTTCGTTATATGTATTATGTTTTATTAATTTATCGTGATTATTCATCTAATCATTTCGTATAAACGAACTTTCTATCGTTGTAATCTTGCATGAAATATATTTGCGTGAAATACGCCACTAATAAAAAGTTTTATAATTTCCAAGTGGAGCGAAGCGTGTCCTCTCTCGCGACTTTATCAAAGTCGTAAATGGCGCATCGGCTGGCCGCCGCGCGCCGTCCACTACGTCTCGGCGAAATTGTTGTGCGAATATTCAAACGTACATTATCTACGTAACTCAAACTAACGTTCCGTCATCCGTCCGATGACGTTGACCTTGTGCCTTATCGGCGAAATTGCCGCGAACGGTCTTGACGATTCGAATAACGTTTCGACGTGCTATTGCAGATTTCCTTTCAAGGCGCATTCGTGCGTACGATCATAACGGGCATTTTTCACTTTATTAAGGCTCCACTACTACTTTCCATCGCCTCCGACTCGCGGATTCTCCCATAACGTTTCCATCCCGCAATATTGCACGATACCGCTCCGGAGTAATTTCATTAGAGGTTCTCAACGGCGCATAGTGGGGGTGAAACTGGGTTTCGAGATAGGGAGACTAAATCAGGTGAGAGATCGATGAATCGGAGCCGCGGGCTCGCCCATCCCGAGGAGGGAAGCGGCCGCGCGGCGCGTCGTCATCAGACGCGGAGCACGTAGATGGCAAAGAGACGATCCACCGCCGAGGGGGGTGGTCGTGTTGGTGTGAGTGGCAGATGCGTCGGCGTCGGGCGCCGACTCGGCTCGGCTCGAGTACGAGCTACACGAAGCTCCGCTTCGGCGATACATCGGCGCGGCGCGGCGCCGCGCGCCGCCGAGAGAAAGAGAGGGAACCGGCCGAGAGCGCGAGGAGACAAGTGGGGGAGGGGGCGAGGGGAGAGAAGAGTCTGAAAGGAGACGTGAGTCGAGAGAGCGAGCGAGGGGAAGCGGCGAGGGGCGAGAAGGGCGAGGGTTTCCTCCGATGGAAAAACGTATTGTACATAGGCCTCCGTAAGGAGGGGCACGAGGCACCGGGGACACAGGGTGTATTATCCCAACCCGATCCTCCGACAATGAGAAGGAAGAGAAAGAGTAAAAATTTTGCCCTAAACTCACACGGTCTTTTGTCTTGACACGGACAAGTTAAGACTTCACAAATATTGTTGTATCGTAGACAGTTGTAGGTCGATTGGAAATCGATTGAAAAAGCGAAGACAAAAGTCGAACGAATGTTATTATAAAATTCAAAGGTCGGAACAATGGAAATCATTTCCATTAAATTATTTAATGTATTGACTTACATCACTCACTCACTGACTAATAAACGCAAAATTGCTGATTTATTTCATCAGGTGAGTTGTTCACTACATAGTTGTCCTACGCTGATCAGACTCGATGGGCTATTAACCCATTATTTTAGATTATTAGGTTATTGGGTATTGAGTGGCCACAGCCTCTTTTGTTAAAATAGGGAAGCAACCGCAAGTATCGTGCAAAGTAATTTCAATTTGAAATTGTTTACTTATTTGTTCGCTTTTGTTTTTCACTTTATTAATTTACTGTGTTGACTTACGTAACTCAATCACTGACTAATAAACGGAAACGCTGTCACGAATTATAAATTATTTCAAATTTTAATTATAACTATCGCTTAATATAAATTATTGATTAAATAAACGTATAAACGGACGCTGCCACGAATAACAAAAATTATTTTAACCGTCCGTTTATACGTTTATTAATCAAAAATTTATGTTGAGATATACGGATTTTTGCATGGATTCAAGGGTAATATTTTGTATACAATAGTTATAATTGAAATTTGAAATAATTTGTAATTTGATCTTTTGTACGTGTATTAATCAATAATTTATTGAGCGATATACGGACTTCTGCAAGGGTAATATTCTGTATATGATAGTTGTCGGTGTCATCGCGCAGCTTTTCTTGTATTAAAAAAGCTGTGCAATAACACCGATAAGATTCAGATGTGCGTGTAAAAAGATAGTAGTGAATTCCTAAATTTTTTAATCTAGTATACGGAAAGAGTAAACGAGGATAAGAATAATTATTAATAACAGTGAGAGGTGTAGATAAATGAGATATATCTTTCCATCACGTGCATTCTCAGATAGTTCTGTGGCAGCTAATAACTATGATCTGTACGTTGCCTAAGGAGTACAGAACATATGATTTTAATTACTCAAATTTATAAGTATATTTTCAAAGATTTTTTATGATTTCAGAGACTTTCTATGAGTTTACAATATGTAAATGATTAATTTACTTTTTATGTATAAAACAGTAGAAATTAATCGATAGTTCTGACTTTAAACTCCAGAGATAATATATTACGAGACCACCGTGCGAAATATTCCATTTCTTTGGACAATCAAACGATGCGCAAATTAATTTTCAATTAAATAATATTGATCAATTCCTGCTGTCATCATCCAATATACTTTTTTAACATTCCATTCTCAAATAGTAGGGCATACCAAAGCGTCGATATTTCATCAGGTACTTGAAACGAATACACAGGTTTATATTCGCGTGTATATGTTGTTGTACCGAAAACAAAAACTCGATCGAAAAAAAAGGTCAACGGCATAGGACCAGGACGAGTACATCTCGAGAAGAGAAGTGAGAAAAAAAAAACCGTAAGAATCCGCCGTTTTCCCGTCGAAGAATATTTCCATTCGAGCGCCCATGTACCCACGTAGATGTCGAACGGAACGCTGGCGGGGCGTACCGGTATAGGTGCGCGGGGGCGCAGGTAGAAGGGATGGACGGGGAGTATGGCCTGGTGAGTGGGGATGACCGCAGAGAGTCAGGAAAGGAGCGGAGCGGAGCTGTGCCGATGAGGGAGATCGCGCGAGAGGGAGCCGCGCGGCGAGGGAGCGGACGGAGCGGCGGCGGACCAATGGGAGGAAGGGATGATGGGACCTCGGCGCGAGCTGAGAGAAGTTGTCAGAGGCACTGCCGCGCGGTGAGTCGGCCCGTCGTGACCCATTCTCATGGATCTCCCGATCCTCTCTTCTCGCCGTGCCTCCCTCCCCCCGCTCCCCCCACCACGCGCGCTCGACGGAGAGGATTGCATCCCCCGCCCACCCTTTTCGCTCCTACCCTGCCACCACCGTCGCCGTCGCCGCCCCCGCTTCTTCCTCTCCCGTGGATCGTGAGGGTTCCTCTCGTTTCGGGATCACCGTGCGCGCCCAGACGTCGACTCGACCACGAGCGGTACACGCGCTCAGTGCGCTGCTGAGCGTCGAGCGGTGACGAACGGAATCGGAGAAGGTGAAGAAGCAGATCCGGAGTATACGGGGCACCCGATCGATCGTCAACGCACTCGCCGCGCCGCGCGGGTCTTCTTATCGGTGTGCGAGAGGAGGCGATCGCGGCGGGAGTGATTGCGGGTGTGAACGCTTCTCGCGGATCGTACCTCGCACACGATGCGCGACTTCGCGGGCGTCTTCTCGGTATCGGACTCGCATTACCGGTGCGGCAGCGGATAACTCCGGATCCCGGGGCGGAGTGCACCGCGGGATCGGCGTCTCTCGTGACTCGGGATCGGGGGCTGTGTATCACTGCACGGGTGCGTCGCACTCGCGACTCACGGTTGACGTATATACTCCCGAATCGGGTGGACGTGGGACTGGTGTTTTTAAAGTGCTAATCAGTTACGCAGATGCCGAAGTTCCGAACCCCCACGACGGTGTGATCTCTCGGCTGCCGACCGAAACGTCGCCTGCCGTCACGCGGACTTCGGCTCAGCATCATGGACTATTCGAAGAAAGGTACGTTCGTCGTCGAGAGGACCTCGCGTCGCAAACGGTACTCCGATAAAAAATACTACTCCGATTTCGCGTCATCTCACGTCGTGTTTACCAAGCATCGCGTCGTCGTCATGCAACAATTTTTCGCGAAGAAACCCGCGAGGTGTGATTCGCGCTGACATGAGATCGAAAGATTCCTCACGTTTCTTTCTTCTTAAATTTTTTTTCTCGATATCCCGGCTTTGTCTGACTGACGTGTCTCTTTTACGCACACGATACGCGTCTGCATATCTTCGTCACGTGAAATTTTGTAATATTCACAGACGCACAGTCGCGTCGCACTCACACCTGCTCTCCTCGTGGCCGATCTTGAGAGCGAGCTGCGAGCTAAGAGATTCCGCGAACGAAGCTTACCGAGATAACGAGATTATATCAATTGTATTGATGACGCGCAAAACGACACTTCGCTCGTCAAAGTGGTTTCGATCGTCGGACACGTAGCTTCGATGCTTTGCAGCAAACTCGCGTTCGTTTAACCAGTCCTTCGTCCTATTCCCGGTCAAAGCAGGCGTGATCATTTTGTTGCAGTTCAAGATGGAGATTTATCTCAAATTTATATTTCGTTCGATTTGTATCATAAGGAATTTTCGAAGCTTCTCGAGTTTATCTCGGGTTCGGAGAAAAATATCAAAAGCGCGTGATCCAAAGATTATTCATCAGTTAACTAAGAAATCATTCGAAACTGGAGGGGCGGGAGAGGGGGATGAAATATATGAATAAATATTGCTCCTCTGTGGAAATTACCAGTATCCGACCATCCCCTTTTTTCCGGGAATGATTTATCGATCGATCGTCACGAGCGCGGTCTCATCGATGCTCTCGGTGATAATGGCAGAAGGGGGTAGTTCGTAAATGTCAGAGGTTGCAGTCTACAGATCGTGATGGGTGACGTGTCGAAATTTCAATCGTAGGACCGGTGAATGGAGTTCCAGCAAGACAAACAGACCCTTTTACGTTTCTTTATCTATGTATATGTACACGTAATGTTAAGATCGTAAATACGTGCGTAATCGATTAACTTTGCTTCTCAAATATTGTCGAACGCAGATAAAAATTCTCACACTGATTAATAAATGAAAATCTCTTTTTAAAGATTTGAAATATCTACATCTCGAGGTATGATCATTTCTAGTTTAAATGCACGGTTTTGCTGCAGTAATGAAGATGCAGTGAGATATTTTTTTAAATTTGAAGATTTATAGTTTTTTCTCCGAAAATTTTTTTAATTCTAAATGAATTTTATAATCGTAATGACGAATGTCATTATGGAATTACGGAATATTTGATGTCGATACGGCGCTAAAATTCAGCATAGCAAATATTTGTAATTTTAGAATATTAACATAATTTTTTTATAATATTGTAAATAAATTTTTGTCTGAAAATTTAACTGATTAATCAGTTTCTTGAAAGTATAGTCTTTGAAATAACGGATTAAAAGCAATCAAAAATTAATAATGTCAACTATGTTAACTCATTCATTAACAGTTTATTGTCATTAAAATTGCTTAAATCAATTTATAAATATCTTACTTTTTTGTCGCATTGGTTCTTAAATTATTTAATTTTTTTTTATTGACTGAGTGTCTCTGGCAAAATATACATAATATCACGCTTACGTTAAAGTTAAATATTTTCGGATCATATTTTACACGCGCGGATGGATATTATCCAGAAAAAAAGATTCATTCTTCCTGACGGAGCACAAGGATTATGCGAGCATGAAGCCTGGATTAGGGTGTGGTGCGGAAAGTCAACCGCTCCCTTTTTCACCCCAGTAAAGGGGCGCCCTTCGGTAGCGAGATAGATTAATTAGTGATGTTTATATTTGACAAGAAAGTGCACGCGTTTATTAACTCCCGGAAAGCTCTCTCTTCGTGATAACTTGAACGCTGGAGTAAGTGAATATCTCGGATACGTATGCATAAAACAATCATATCGCGAAATAAAGCATTCACAATATATATTTTTCACAAATAAATCAATAAAAAATGTAATTGCTACGTTACTAAAGAAACTTTAATGCCTTTCAGATGAATGATTTAATCTTTGCGCTTAATTTTTTATTGATTTAAAATACGTATTATATCTTGAAACATTTTTAGATATTCTTCAACATCCTCTTGTTTGATATTATAACTTGGAGGGGGAAAAATAATTGTTTTATCATGATATAATCTTAATATGCCGCTCAAATAAAATTATACCGATGTTTATTAGAAGATACTTTGAAACGATAGTCTTGAGGAAATTTATCTCTCGATCTTCGATTTTTGCACGTCACAGTGATTAATAGATAGATCTTGCTTTATACGCAAAATAGGATAATAGGCTTCACTTTGACGCGGTAAATATAGAGCAGTTAGTGGATCTTTCTTGGAACAGTGCCATAAACTAGGACTATGCAATTTATCATATTCAATAAAAACAGCGAGAAGCTCTGTTATAGATTGAATAGAAAAAGATTTGCGCTATATTCCAATTTTCATTCTTAAAAGTTGATCGAAGAAGATATAAATTATAATTCAAAATATAATATTATTAAGGATTGAGACTCGAGATTAAATAATTTTTCCTGTACATGTAATGTACAGGAAAAGTATATATGCTATTAATATAATAATCTAAATATAATATATAATAATATTATATCGTATGAATTATTTCAACAAATCTTATTCTTTTTAATCTCAAAAGCTCAATATTAGTCATATAGAAATTTATCATTTTCATAATAATCTCTGTTTTATACCTCGAGTTTTATATATCGTTTAATTTGATAAATTCAACGGTCCATCTCTCGCTCGAAATCATCAGATTATCGTTTGCGACGTTGGTCTCTGCCAAGGAAAGGGAAACGTATGGTTTAGCGAAAAACTCGACGCGGATGATGATCGATCTCCACTCGCGGTTAAAGATTAGACGTCCGCCAACCACACCTATCATCGCTTTCCCACCCCCTTTCCATTCCCCAAGGCGTCATAAGGTCTGTCTAGGATTTGCATAGGTCTTATTACGACGGCAATCTATAGATGTGGCGTGGCGGTAGGTAGGTAGGTATGACAACCGCGTCGAGGTACATGCGGAAACACTCGGTTGGGCCACGTATACGAGGGTACTTTGCGTGACATCCTTCGCGGCACCTCAAACCGTTCACCCTCGGTCGATCGTGAAATTAATGACCCGCGGCAGTAAATTTTTCGGGGGAGGAGGTTTCATTCTCTCCCTATCGCATATCAGCGTGCCTATTGTTCGTTGTATCGTTTCCCCGGGATACCCACAAACCGAAAACGAAGATAAAAAAAAAGATTCTTATTTCTTTTTAAATATTTGCGTTGATACAAAATATTTTTCCTCAAATTTTTTAAGTGTCTTTTTTTAAGTTTAAATTTTTCGACTTAGATAACGTCTTGGTATCTTAAAACTGAAATATAGAAATATTAATAATCATTGAGAACCGATATAAATAAAAGTTATATTGCAATAAATAATGTGATAAATATTGTGATCGTGAGATTGTGAATTGATTAGAGATTCGAACAACTTACGTGGCCTAATGATTTTGAAAGACTGTAAAACTTGTAGAATTTAACAATATATGGAGCTCAAAGTTCCAATTGTTTTAACTGTTAGATTATTCGAAAACTCAGGAAATCGTTTAAAATTATGACAAATTATAAAAGCTGTACAATTTATGAACATCGAAATATAAACTTAAACGCAATGAGGATTTCGTTAAACATGTTACTTTTAATACTGCAGTTTAAAAATCTTGCTGTTTTTAACATCAATACTTTCATTTTCGCGAATTCGCATTATGATGTCGCATATGCGGAAATTAGAAAAGATGATATAGTAAGCAGTTAATCTTGTTTCAAATATTTTCTTGTCTTACTTAATCAAGAAATCTTTCGCTTTACAATAAGTTACATACGTCAAATTTATTTACTCTTACAAGAATACAAATTTCATTATGTTATTTATATGATTTATGCTAAAAAAAATTTTTAAAAGGATAATAAAAGACTATATTAATTAAAATCAACGTAAAGCAATATTATAGCGCAACAAAATCAAAACGAGAATAAAATAATTATTTATGTCTAATAATTTGATATTAATTCTTGAATAAAATTGAATAAATTAAATTATTTAAAAAAGGAATAAGAATAAAGGCCGATAGAATAAGCAATGAGATGTCAAAATATTAAAATATTTAAATCAGAAATAACTAAATAGTACCTATGCCAGCCGACACGGACGTTGGTGCGTAATAATTATTCATGGGAGCCTTAGTTTCTTTAATTGAAATTATAATATTTAATTAAGAAAATAAGATGACTTAAATTTAAAAACGAAAGGAATTTAAGCGAAATATTCCAGAATATGGAAATGCTAGCTTTCGAAAACACATTTCGCTCGTCAAATCGGCATCCATTTTTCATGAGAAAGACTAAAATTCCTTACTTAATGTTTGTTCGAAGAATCACCTCATATAGTTAATGTTTCCATCGAAAAACGCGTGTCTAAATCGATCGCGGGAGACCGACGAGAAGTCGGGATAAACAGAAAAAAAAAGATAGGGAGGGGTGACCAGACTCATGCGTCAACCGGAGTAGTCGCTCGCAGGTACGCGCGAAGGGTTGCTCCGGTGAGTTTACGGATGGGTAAACCCAAGGTTGTCACAGAGACGACTTCTCGAAACACACTAGTAGCCGACCGCCATCTTTGTTTCTCCTGCGTGGTGCGTGGGTGTATCCGAGCGTGGAAGAAGCGGGGATGATGAGGGAGAACTGGACAGAGAGAGGGGAGGATGACGAAGAGGGAAAAAGGCGCTGCTGTCGGGAGAGAGAGAGAGAGAGAGAGAGAGAGAGAGAGAGAGAGAGAGAGAGAGAGAGAGAGAGAGAGAGAGAGAGAGAGAGAGAGAGAGAGAGAGAGAGAGAGAGAGAGAGAGAGAGAGAGAGAGAGAGACGAGAGAGAGANAGNGANAGGAGAGAGAGGNGAGAGAGAGAGAGAGAGAGAGAGAGAGAGAGAGAGAGAGAGAGAGAGAGATGTTAGGGAGGTAAAAAGGGGGACACACACGGATACGAGACAGCAGGGTTACGAGCATGGGGTGGGAAGAGGCGAGGAGATAGAGAAGGTTTGTAAGAAGAAAAGGACGAGGCGCAGTAGTGAGTCTGCGGCTACGGGGGCAGGAAGGAAGGCGAAGAGTAGAAAAACGCGTAGCGTGATCGTCGGCGGCAGCGGCAGCGGCGAACGGATGTCGGCAGTGAGAGAGAAAATGTGAGAGACGGAGAGAAAGACTCGAGCGGAAGGACAGGAGAAGAACGGGGAAAGAACGAGGGGGCTATAAGAGGAGAAAGAAGGAGAGCGGAGAGCACGTCCGAGAGCGAGATAAGAGCGCGAGAAGGAGCGGAGGGTATGTCCGAGTTAACGTGATAAAGGGGCGAGATAGGCGAAGAGGCGAGCGCGAGCGAGATGAAAGGAGTGCCGGCCTGGTGGAGGGGAACGTGCGGGATGCGGTGGAGGGGGGACGGTGCGCGGCGGGCGGCGATGGTGGCGGCGGAGGGGGAGGAAGGAGATAAAAAAAGGCTCCGGGAGAGATGAGAGGTGGCCAATGGCGGCGCGGTACGACGCTGAGTCGTGGGTCTTTCTCCCCCCACCCGCCCGCTCTGCCCAGCTAGCGTAGCTGCTTCAGCGCAGCATCCTATGATTCGTAGGTGGCGGTTCCCGGGCGAGCGAACGGAAATGCGCATGTACGCCCCCGAGCGGGCATGACACTGCTCCCTTTTTCCCTCAAGGTTCCCCCGGCGAGGTCCCGGCGAGGGTGCAATGCAGATATAGGCGTGGCGTTCTGGTCCTCCGACTCGTCCGCGAATCCCTTGAAACCGTGGCGATTACCGAGACTCGCCCTTCTCGCATTGGTCCCTTCGACGACTCGTCCATGCATTTTGCTGAACTTTCCGTATTTTCGTACAAGTCACGAATATTTGTTGATCTGTTCTCCAATAATCTATTTTCCATTTTTTATTTAAAGGCTCTGTTTCGGAGCGATATACACATACATTAGCGACATTATCCATTGTCTGTTTGTTATTATACAATATTTCGTGTGTTTCCTACTTTCTCTTCTCATTTTCGAGCCGAGAAAGAGGACACATACAAAGCACGCGATGTCCTATCAATGGCGCGCATGAAACAAACTTTTAGGCTATATTCTAGTTATATTAATGTAATGAAAAGTATATAAACTCGATAGACTTTTATAATGGAAGTTCAATACGAAGGAACAAAGACAAACTTTGCGTTCGTAGATTTATGATAGATCGCAGTTTTCTAAATGACACGATTAATTGTTTCTTCTTGCATGATCTCTTGAAGCGAAAATCCACGGGTAAGATATTCGTGATGTTATCTAGTTATTCAGTTATTCAGTTTAAAATGCATTTAATCCCACCATTTGATCTCATCTTCGCAAAGTTTTGCTTCATTTCTATAGATATTTTTTTATTACGTAAATCTGTTACGAAGATGTTTACGTTACCTCGCAAGGTATTGAATAGAATTCATTTTCATGAGAAATAAAAGAAAAATGGTTATTGAAAAAGATATAAACGTCAATAAAGAGAAAACATATTCCCGAAAAGTCGAGATATGTAAAACTTATCTAACATATCATCATGGTTATAACACTTTGAATTTTTGAGTTTTATTTTTGTGTGAACGGTATAACTATTATAGATTTACAATATATAGAGCACTAAATAGATTTGTTTTCTAAATATTTCTCGGCTACGTTACCTCGGAGGAATCGCCTCCATGGTGAAATTTGGTGCGGAGTCTCGCAATTGGAAATCTTTCCCCCTCGTGCTTTCCATTTCTAACGATCGCGATGTGACGGGAGACTAATCGTTACAACGTTCCATGAACCAAGGAAACCGATTTCTATTCTTGCGTTTCTCGTCATCGATTCGAGCGATATTCTCTTAGTTGTTCGTTCGTATGGTATGGCATATCTCTGATATCAAATGCAGATCGCATCGTCGTATAATGAAAATTCTATTAACGCAAATCACGTTTTAGTTTTCTTGTCGATATCGCAAAGTCATCTGAAACATTGCAAAAATGATCGTCCCAATTTTATATAGTTATTTTTACAGACTTACATGTTTTGATATATAAATCAGGAAGCTCAGAGAATTTTATTTTAAAATTTACCCTGAAAATCATGCTAATCGTAGGACAACATATTATTTTGACGAATTTTATATGATTTTTACTATTTTTTTAAATATATACTACAACAAATTTATTGTAGTGCACAGTAAAATTTATTGTAGTGTACAGTAAAATTTGTCGAAATACTATGTTGTCCCACGATTAATAAAATTTTCAGGGTAAATTTTAAAAGAAAATTCTCTCCGTGTACTTTTTTTATAGAATTCCTCGATTAATTAACAATAAGAGTTAAAACACCGAGTAATGATTTTTTATCCACTATGTGTAATATAGGAAAGAAGAGGTATGAACGAAATAAAATAGTATGTGCATGATGATAAATCTAATAAACTGCATTAACTTAAAATTATATTATGTCTTCGCTGTAGTAATTATTCTGAAAGTAATATTTGCTAATAATATGTATTTAATGATCTTTTTTCCACGCGCAGAGGCACGTTTTTCCTATTAATGACGGCTAATGTTCTAACTTCTATTTGAGAAACTCTACTTTCTTACGAACTTGATATAATAAGAAATAACAATGGCACACGCGCGCACTTCAGTGGCTACTCAATTAAAAGTAGTTATATGACTGCAGTGGCAAGAGGTGAAGAGTCATTAACGATCAGGCACGCGTCAAACCGCAGGACAAAGTTGTGTGTGGACTCGTTTCTCCACACTTGACCAGAATGTGCACACGCGCGCATGATTTACGCACATGAATAAAGTTCACCTGCCGACAGGTACGGTATATGGACAGCCGTCGAGCAGGTTCCGGACCATTCGACAACTAAGTTATGTCGTTCAATCGACAAGCAACCCGTGTAAAGCAAACACGATATTAAGGGGATTCAGGTGTGGTCTCATCACAAAAAATAAATTATAATGTATGTTTGAAATACATTATGATATATAATAACGACATATTATATATTTTTAAACATATATAGCACTCGTGATAATTAAATTGAACTGAAACATCAGTGCCAGTCTATATATAGAAATTCTATCGTGCGAATAAAATTATACCTGTTCTCCATTACAAACAATTAATACGCGTTATCGTGAAATATGCATAAATATCGACTGCAAGATATATACTTCCGGAAAACGCGCGAATGCAAAATCGTACTGCGTCCTTCGAGTATTAAAGACGTTAATATTATACCTAACGTGGTATCCGTCTAATGTTGCATGAAATACATCATATGTATTTGTATTTTGCATAATTGCTTGTTTTTTGATAGCAAACACTCCATATTAAACGATATTATCCGACTGAATAAATAGACATTATATATAGATGCTGAAAAATTAACACAATATACAAAAATCTTTATTTTTTTTTTTTAATACTGACAATGAGTTGGATTGTTTTATAAAGATCACGATTTTGTATATTTCAGTATTATCATATGTTTCTTTTACGTAATTTCGAACATTTTATACTTATATTTATTAATTTAGAAACAGTATAGAAATGTTTTTTTAAAAGAAGAATTTCTGTTTCTAAATTTCGATTAATCTAAAATATCTAAACAGAGGTGAGACATTTTAAATATTTTTTTTATTAATTTTATCTTTTTAATCTCTTTAATTTAAATCTCTCTATTATTTCCGTTTATATTTCCAGTGAAATCTTTCATCTCTTTATTTCTTCTGATGTTTATTGTTGTTTAACAAGACAATTTTAGCAATCGCTTGATCTTCTTGCCTGTGATCTTATGATTGTTTAAAATAAAAAAGGAAACATTGATATTCAGCTCGCGTTTGCATGGAAATTTGTCATTTTCGATATTTTTTAGATGGCGAAATAGATTGAGATTTTATATGCAGTAATGTAATATATAAAAATATTTAATCTAGTTATTATAGAAATACAATATCGAATCGATATGTTTGGAAGATGTTCACGCGTGATTGTTTTGATCTCCTTTTGTTTGCCCAAAACTTACACGATGAATCGTTATTTTCGAGATACCTCTTCGAAGCATCTCTCTGTTGTCATGAATTTTACTGATGTTGTAAAATGCGATCACAAAAGATTTGTTAGAATTTTAAAATCTATTTTATTGATTATTTTAGAATTTAACAGCATATATTTTATTAAAGCAATAAGTTGAATATTGAAAACGATGTATGTCCTTATTATTATTCAATTATCTTGTTTCGCTCTATTCCGTTCTACTGCATCATAAGTTATCGATTTACAAAAAAAGGGTTAGATAAATTCCTCCAATCCTCCATGGATTAACAAAAAATGTAGCTGAAGCAGCTAGTATCGTTTTATCATGTGACTAATAATCTTAAAATTTTGTTTGACAGTAACTTTGAATTCTTTGTTTGATAAAGACGTTTGAGAAGAACTATAGCTCAATGCATCGAGAATCTTCATCATCGATCAGTTGCTCGAATCTCCTTGTACGTTTCAACTTGATTATCGGTTTTCTAAGATGTTCTCTGCATGCAAACGCGTGTAAATAGAGACCGTCGAATGCGGTTAGAACGTCAGACGAGAACGTTGATAAGTGTTATTGTCTCGGCTCCATTTGCGGTTCGGTCTGGGTATCAGCTTCCGGAATACTTAGTCAGATTTGTGTCCTGTCCCGTCGCTGACACAGTTCTTTACCCAGTACGGCTAAACCGGCGACGCAGCACCGGGCGGCGGATCCGGCGGTGGCTCCTGTTTATCCGCGGTTTTTAAAGCTGGTGCGCATCAGTAGCGTTGGTATATAATCTATATTCCGACACACACTTTACATCACTATACCGCGGACAAAATTTGAATTGTGCCATAATTAATGATAGCAAAACAGGATGTCGCAACCCTAAACATGATTTTATCGTTGCGGATCGTTTTCCGTAATCTTCTTGAAGAGAATTGCGGTACGATGATATATGCCGTCGCATATATTCGCGATCTAGATGATTGCACAGATTCTTCTGCGATCACAGATAAGAAGATTCTTCGGAGTTGTATCGATGACTGTACTTGGTTTATGCCTATTGCATTGTAGCGTTTTTTCCCCGCAAGCTTTATTTATATACAATCGAATGCAACCCAAGCATCAGTAGCGTTGGAAATTTCGAGAAAAGAAAGATTGACATGAAATAGAGATAAATGATGAAATAATAAGAGTCGATTTATATTAGTCGCGATTTTGCACGAACCGCAATATAAATTTATTTAAAGAAAATAGTACTCTTGCAATAATTTCTTACGCATATTCTCTCTCTCTCTCTCTCTCTCTCTCTCTCTCTCTCTCTCTCTCTCTATTTAGCTTGAATTAATAAATCCGCTCTTTCATTATTACTCGAAGCGTCTCGGTTTTCCTGTTTCGTCAGCAGATTTGTGGTCCAGAGAAGTTGCGTTCGCTCTGTGGGTTTTTCCGGTCTTCCTGAAATCTCTCTCTGGGGGAAATGAATGAGAAATCATAACGTAAAACTCGATTTCTTCAACGATTCACGTTTAAATATTTCGTTTTTAGCCGAATATTTTAATAAAAGTAAACTGATTTACGATAGTTAATTATAATTTTTCAGAAACTATTCTTTATGTCCTATGTGCTTAATTATGTATATAATTATTTTACATTTAATGATCTGATCTACTTTAAATTAAATGTTACATTTTATTTGTTACAGTGACTGGACCCGAGAATGGAACCGACCAGGAACAGGAAACGCAAATTGATGTTGCATCACCATCATCAAGTGTAAGTATATTTTAGGTGATTTCCATTTAGCAATATAAATCGACACAAGCATCATTCTATCTTTTTTAAACATCATCAGTAACAACAAAAATAGAATGACACTTGTGTCGTTAAATGGAAAATACACTTTATCATATTTCAATACGTACAAAGTTTGTTATGCATGTAATTTAGTATTTTGGTAATAAATTGAATAAACTTTATAATTTTTTTAAGAATAAAGCTTAGTAAAAAGATTTAGTAAAATCAGATACATTCATAATAATGACTCATTAATTAAAAGCTATTCATTTTATCAGAATTAAAGAATGATCAATGGGGATAAGAATATTGTAGCGTTGTTAATAACGAAATTGCGAAGTTATTTTAAGTTGATGCATTGTATCTTCAATATCTTTTCCCTCAAAAATGTAGGTTGAGCTGTCGGAGAATGGCGCGCATCCATGCCCGACGTGCCCGTCGGTATTTTCCAATTCCCACGAACTGACGAATCATCTGCGCGGCCACAATTCACCTCGCAGCACAGACTGCAGCGGCGAGGAGGACTACAGCTGCGGCGTATGCAACAAGGTGCTCAGCTCGGCGAGCTCGCTGGACCGGCACGTGCTGGTGCACTCGGGCGAGCGGCCGTTCAAGTGCAAGTATTGCGACATGTCTTTCACGACGAACGGCAACATGAATCGGCACGTGAAGTGCACCCATCGGATGGTGTCGCCGAACAGCTGCACGGATTCCGAGGGCAGCAGCGGCTCGGAGAGGCCAGCGGCGACGAGCCAGGACGAGTACAATAACAACGAGATAGCCAGGCATAACTCATCAGACCTGATCGACGATCGGGAGCAACCGTCGCCCAACAACCGCGCGAACAAGCGGAAGTGCCCGGACGAGGATGTCAGCGACGTGGAGGACCAGAGGAAACACAAGATCCTCCTGAACAACACCAAGATGACGATCAAGTACCGACCGGAGGACGAGCAGAAAGCCTTCGGCTGCCCGATCTGCGGCCAGGATTTCGCGAGCAGCGCGATTCTGGAGTCCCATATGGAGCGCGTGCATCCGGGCGCCCCGGCTACGTGCGAGGCCTGCAACCTGTCGTTCAAGAATCATCGCGCACTGAATCTTCATCGTTCGATGAGACACTACAAGAAGAGCCCGGAGGGCAGCAACAGCCGTAGCCTGCGCAACACCGTCGACGGTTTCAAGGATCTGACCTTCATCGACTTCTCGTCCATCAAGTTCCCGACGATCGCCCGGACGGTGTGCGAGCGCGAGCTGCACCGGCCGGCCTCCGGCGAGACCAACAGGTTCCAGTGCATGAAGTGCCTGCACGCGTTCCCCTGCAGGCAGGCACAGCTGGCCCACGAGAAGGAGTGCAAGGGCCCCTACAAGAACAAGAGAAACAGCAATGACAACAATAATAACAACGACATCAGTACTAACAACAATCTCGAGACAGAGCTGGACGATTCGAGCCCGCAGCCCGACGATCTCAAGACGAAGCGCGAGATCTTCTTCGCTGTGCTGGACCTGCAGAACAAGTCCTTGGCGCGAGATGAGATGAAGGAGCCGGCGACGCGGGAACCGAGCGAAGTCAGGGAGTCGAAAGAGATCAAGGATTTAGCGGATATCCCGAGCATCCTGTCCGTTAGTCTGAACGGACTGCAGACCTTCCCTCGATCGGACGCGAGCACGCCCGAGAATAACATCAAGTTCAATCCGAACGTCGGCTCGTCAGGTTCCTCGGGCACCTGTTCGTCCGAGTACAACGAAGAGGAGGCGCAGGACGCCTTCACCGCGGAATTCCGGAAGATGAAGCTGAAGGGCGAGTTCCCGTGCAGACTGTGCACATCGGTATTTCCCAATCTGCGGGCGCTGAAGGGACACAATCGCGCGCATATGAACGTGGAGCCGGGCATGTCGTATCCGTGCAATATGTGTCCGTACACCAGCACCGACAAGGGAGCCCTGATGAAGCACCTGAGATCGCACAACGGCGATCGGCCGTTCGAGTGCTCCCTCTGCAATTACGCGTTCACCACCAAGGCGAATTGCGAGAGGCACGTGAAGAATCGTCACGGGATGATCAGCAAGGAGGACGTTAAGAACGCACTGATCTATCATCCGAGCGAGGATTCGACGAACGACAACATCGAGAGAAGCTCACCTAGGGTCGTCAGGGAAGACGTGCGGAAGACGCTTATTTATCCGAACGAGCGCGAGGAGGCTACCCAGCAGCAGCAGCAGATACATTATCCGTCTATAGCGATGGATTGTCCTGGACCGTCAAACATCCGCGCCGAGATACTGATGAATCACTATGATAAGTCGGACACGTTCACCAGAGTGAAAACGCAGGCTCTCAATCTTGTCAAAAGAAACGGAGACGAAGCAAGTCTATCTCACGATTTGATCGTGAAATCTAATTACTCGAAGATCGACGACGATGTCGAGTCGGGATCGTCGGACGGCAGCGTGTCTCTAGTCAGTGATACCAAAACGGATACACACCAAAGAATTCAAGCTAGTCCGATGAACCTGACGAAACCCTCGACAAGCTCCGGGTTGAGCTCGGGGGAGGACGGTCCGTTGGATCTGTCCATGGACGTGTTGGATCTGAGCAGGAAGCGGAAGAGGGAAAACGACGATTCCGGCTTGCAAGAGGAGAAGCGGTTTAAGAACAGCCAGCAGGAATTGTACGCCACGAATCCGGCGCTGCTGCTGACCCAGGCCCTGCTGAACAGAGCGCGCGAGAGCTCGCCGACGACGTCGCTGGAGACTCTATACGCGAATACTATTTATCGCAATTTCGGCACGTTGACCGGTGCCGGCATGATATCGCCGTACTTCCTCGGTCCTCACATGTTCAGCCAGGAACTGGCCGCGAAGGGCAGGCTGCAGAAGGAGCTGGTTAGGGGTTTGCAGCTGACTGGTGGCGGCACACTCTCGGTTGATCCGTCACTGCCCAGCACCAGTTACGCGGCGTATCCGCAAGCGAGGGACACCCCGCAAACCACGAACGAGCAAAACGCTTATGCGAATCTGATGAGCGCGCAGATCACCAGCCAGACCACGCCGAGCCGCGAAAAACCGGACGTTATTCCGTCGAACGATCCCGTGAAGATGGTACTCAAGAACGGAGTGCTGATACCCAAGCAGAAGCAGCGCAGATACCGGACCGAGAGACCTTTTACCTGCGAGCACTGCACGGCGAGATTCACACTGAGGAGCAACATGGAACGGCACATCAAGCAACAGCATCCGCAGTACTGGAGCCAGAGGCCCCGCGGCGGACATTCGACCAGAGGCAGACCACCCGCGAGCCATCCGACTATGGTATGCAATTAGAAAATTTCTATTAAATTTAATATATTTCAGATATAGTGAAGTAGTGCCTATGCGCGAACCGACACGAGTGTTGATGTGTGTAATAATTTTTTTAATTGTTACAATACAATATACAACCACATATACACTGCGCGTTGCATTTTTGTCGGCACTCGGTTTATCGGCATGTGGCTGCATATTGTAACAATAAAAATTATTATACACATCCGTGTTGATTTGCATAGGCATACTTCACTACATCTGATTTATTCCTGGGAGCCTAATTCTTTCAATTTAAATTTATTTTAATACATTTCATGTGTCTCAAATGGTTCACTCAAATTTTTGTTCTTATTTTTGTGTTAATTTAACATTACATTTAACATTACATTTAATACATTTCATGTGTCTCAAATGGTCCACTCAAATTTTTGTTCTTATTTTTGTGTTAATTTAACAAAAGATGAATATGTTAAAAAAATAACACAAATACTTTATAGAAAAATGTAACACTGGCATTTATAAGCAAACTGTAGAAGCATATTTTAAAAAATTAACATTTATGATATGTTAAATTTACATACATTTTATTCATTTATGTTAGAATTTAAAACACATTATGTTATTTTTATGTTATTTATTCTCTTACTCATAAATAATTGTGTTATTTTGACATTAAGAATATTTAACACAAAATATTTAAATAACATAATCACATTATGTTATATTAACACTCGAATATGTTAAAAATATCAACACAAAATTTTAACAAAAACTTGACTGCACCATTTCTAAAAATATATCGTTTTACAAATGCAAAATGTTTTTTAATGTATACAGAATACTGGCCCATCGACCTCGCAAGTACCTCAACCATATTCGAGCATTCTTCCGAATGTCGACACGCCGGTCACGTCGACGGACTACGGCACGCATCCCATCTCGGATCAAGTAAAATACGCGATTCTGGCGCAACAGCTGAAGGCTAATAAAATAGAAGACAATGAATCGGACGACGAAATGGTGATAGACGAGGAGTCAGCCGATCGGGACGCACAGGAGTCGCAAGCTCAACGTGAGCCTAGCACGAGCTTGCTGAGAGATCAGTTGGAAAGTAGCGAAGGTGTCAAGGACATCGTCGTAAAGACGGAAGCGGCCGAGCCCGCGGAGGATACCTCGGAGGAGACCCACGGCGAAGAAACTGCACGAAGTAAGATCGACAATCCGGAAGAATCCGCAACGGCTGAAAGCAACTCAGTACGCGCTGAGGAAACGATCACGGCCGAATCCACCGAGAAGGAGCAAGGCAAACTCGAAGACGGAACGCCCGACCTCGCTAGTGTCTCGAAGCTCTTGGACAATGCGTCTCAGCAATACCAGCAATTTCAGCCGCAATACCTGAGCGACGAGGAGGGCCCCGTCGCGTCGACCAGCGGCAACAATTCCGGCAGCGAGAAGTCCGACTCTATGAACTCCTTGAACTCCGGGAATGATTCCTCGTCAAACAAGAAGAGGAAAAAGAAGAAGAAGTCCGCGTACTCGATGGCGCCGAACCGCGTCGTGTGCCCGTACTGCGAGCGTCAGTTCCCGTGGACCTCGTCGCTGAGACGACACATTCTCACCCACACCGGCCAGAAGCCGTATCAGTGCATCCACTGCTCGCATCACTTCACCACCAAGTCCAACTGCGACCGCCACCTGCTGAGGAAGCACAAGGCGAAGGCGAACAAGATGCGCCGCGCCAGGAACTCGTCCTCGCCGGACGTCCAGGTGGTCGCCAGCAGCAGCAGCAGCAGCAGCAACGGCAACAACACGTTCTCCATGAGAAACGTGCCCGAGAGGCCGTTCAAGTGTAATCAGTGCCCGAGCTCGACGTTCGCTACGCTGGGCAATCTGAAGAAACATCGATCGAGCAAGCATCGCAAGACCGCGTCCAGGTCAGAGTCCAGCGATCAGCAGAACAGTCCGCCGCAGTGCGCCACGCAGAACGACCAGAGCGATTACGAGAGCCGCTCGTCGAGCATGTCCGACAACATGGAGAACACGCCATCCACCGTCGCGGCCGCGAAGCCATCTTCCAACACGTCCCCCTCGATAAACGACACCACCAGGTCGCGCAAATCGCCGAGATTGTCGCCGAGCCCCGGTGATGTACCCTTCAAGTGTTACCTATGCGACAGCGGCTTCTCGGAACGCCAGGATTGCTTGGACCACATCAAGATGAATCACAAGCGCTCGTATGAGATGCTGAAGGCCAAAGGCGCCCTCGACATGGCGTCGATGAACATAGACGCGACCGAAGATCAGATGTTGGCGTCGCACCAGCATCCCAGTGACGGAGAGGAGAAGAAAGGACGTTTTCCCGATTACAGCAACAGAAAGGTAATAAGGTACAATGGAATTGTAAAAAAATTTCTAGAAAGATATGCATATCGAGGCGAACGTGATTAAAATAAATAAATAAATAAAAAAAGAAAACGATGTCGAATATACATTGTTCTAGATGCTTTTGCTAGTTCGCGTCGCTCGAATAGTAATGTGATCGAAGTAACACTTTATCTCCTCCCCCCCAGGTTGTGTGCGCTTTCTGCATGAGACGGTTTTGGTCCGCGGAGGATCTCCGGCGTCACATGAGGACCCATACGGGCGAGAGACCCTTCGAATGCGACATCTGCACTAGGAAATTCACGCTCAAGCACAGCATGCTGCGCCACCGTAAGAAGCACGAATCGGTGGACTCCGCCATGTACATAGGCAACAGCGGTGACGAGGAGAACTCGCCGGCGCAGCCGCCGACGATAACTCCCAGGAGTCAGCAGCACTCGCCGATCTCCACCAACACCCGGCCTCGCACCCAGGACAGGATGTCCCTGCCGACCGTCGCGGCGGTGGCAACGGCTGACGCGGCGCCCTGCGCCCTGATGCGGTACAATCACTACGACAACATGGCCACCCTCACCGGGAGAATGGCGAACGATGGTTCCCAGGGCGCCGCTCCCGCCCCGCCTTCCCCGCCGCCACCGGCGGAGGTGCCCAGCGAGAGCGGGGACAACGACCTGATCTCCAACTTGCTGGGGATACGCGAGAAAGGTTTGCTCGACAAGGTCCTTCTGAGCTCGGCGGACGATGCGGCGAAGCTGTTGGGGGTGAACCACAGCGAGTGATCGGGTGATCGATCGCGTAGGGGAGCAGCAGGGCGCGATCAGACACATAAATCGTGTGAATAGATTGGATTGGGAGTAGATATAGATTTGATCCGAAATTAAATGTTGTGTACGGAACTGTACTCGCGAAATGTAATGTATGGTATTAATCGATTACTCTAAACAGAGAGTATGAGTAGACAAAAAAAAATCGGAATTGTAATTTCCGCTTATCGTAATGTACCGTTCGAAAGATTATTAGAAAATTAAAAGTTTTCATCAACGTCTGATCGCACGCCACTTTTTCCTACGGCTCGTGAGAGCACAGAAGATATACCCTTAGATTATTTGTCGTATCCTTCGATTCTCCATCTAAGGTTCACGATCGTGCCTTATACTCCTTATCAATTTGTCGCACGTGTTCGTATAAAAACACCGTAGTGTTTCAAAGTTTATCTGATGAAATCAAATGTGAGTAGTAGTCGCGAGTG
Source organism: Wasmannia auropunctata (assembly GCF_000956235.1). Classification (NCBI taxonomy): domain Eukaryota; kingdom Metazoa; phylum Arthropoda; class Insecta; order Hymenoptera; family Formicidae; genus Wasmannia; species Wasmannia auropunctata. Next base: position 1,888,114 of record NW_012026905.1, on the reverse strand, counting down.
TCATTATACGCTGCATATGAAATATTACGGTTCGTAACGAGAACACATCAGGGATTGTCAACGAGTTTGTTTACATTGCAAAAAGTAGGTGATACGAATGAATCAATAGGAATAATTTTTTTTACGCAAATCATGTCTTATTATTTTAAACTAACGTCCTCGATTGAATCTTTTTTTTTTATATAATCTTAATTTTGTATGATAGGAACTTCGATGTATAAAAAAATCACGAATATAAGCGTTCTCAAAGTCAGAAGAAATTTAGAGACGTAGTTTCAAGAAGTTTTTTTCGATTCGTTTTGCGATTCACCTATTTTTTGCACAAATACTCGCCGTGACTTACGGTAAAGATATATATTATTTGCTATCATGACGTACATTTTCATTATCATTGAAAATATCTGCGCTGCATATTTTATTCAGTTTAATAGCTGATGAGACACGTTAAAAAAAATAATGTTACATGATGCATCTTCCTCTTTTGTCAACACATCCAAACTTCATATTTATAACACAAATTCCTTCGTAACGCCATGAGCCTTCATTACGAGAAGCGCATTCTTCGTGACTTCGTACGCCTTTGTTTCATGTGTATGTGTGTAGACACGCACATACACACACAAAATACAAAACATATTCTGGAAATATACATGTATATATATTTAACAATCGAGTACGTACATTTAAGAGTTGATGTGATTACGACCGATATTGCTCGTGGATGCATCATGATTTCGCGAGCGGATTAAAAGTAGTTATCAGATGCATTATTGTCAGTGATGTCATGAAATGTGCATACATATACATATATATATATATATATATATATATATATATTTGTATCCACGTTTCATGCGCAGTATTAGGTGTACGATCGCGCGATTCTCAATTATATCTCAGTCTCAATAACGCCGTTGCGGCGGGATGTTCGCAAGAAAAAAAAAGGAAAAGAAAAAGAGAAAAGAAGAACAGGCTTCCTCGTAAAATTCGAGAAGCTGGACTTGCTGCTTTTCGCTTCGCCAACCGGGCGGACGCTGCATTTAAATCCAAAGATGAATTCATTTTACGCAATGAATTATTTCTAAGTTAGCCATACGCACTAGGATCTTATTTATTGTTAGTTATGTACTTCTACGAGAGTGAGAAAAAAAACCCGCAACTTAGGGTGTGAATGTGACTAGCACATTTAATAGTCGTTAGATTCGCCGCGACGTTACTACGGCGAAACGCGTTCGTCGGCGAACGCGCCGGCATTTCTGGACCCGGATGTTCCGCGGGACCACTCCCGACCGCGACTGATCACGCGGGAGATCTCGAGGTCGATCTTTGCACGTCAGAGTGGTAAGGGGGAATTCGTTCGTTCAAGGATCGCGGCTCGCAAATAGCTGTATATGTATACCAATCGCGTCGATCTTATCTTATTGTTCTTTTTCGAGCGGGACAGCGAGCGAGACGAGATGCAATCTTCGCGAGACGATATGTGGAAGCGTGCGGAGCAATATGTACGATGAAGTTTATATTCACTACCAATCAATTAGAATGGTAATGTCTCGTCGCCCTTACGGAATTTTACAATTAGTGTATATAGATAGCTCGGTTATCTTTCGCGGATGCAATTATACCAAATGATTAATTTGACTATTGAAGTAGCTATAGGTACTTAGATTAGAGCGTGAAATGAGAGTTAGACGGCAGATTTAACTAGGCCAAAGGGAAACGATTTGTATTTCCTATTCCTTCACCCTGTCCCCCATCTCTTGTTGTTAGTTTGTGCTTTCGCGCAGTCTCGTACCCCGTCTCTACTTACATCACATTCTCTCTTCGATCTCCTTCTCCTCCCTTTGTTTCTACACACAAATACAAACACACGTGCATACATACATACATACACACATGTATACACATATAGAGATAAGATATTTATTATTTTATAACGGAGACGATTGTACATGGCTGTAATATGTTTTAGCCAAGTCCGAAACCGAGGTTGGGAATAAGCGACTATTCGCTTTTGATCTCGTCCCGGCGCATCTCCTTGCGATGCCTCTGTCGCAGGACGTTTGAGCAGATTCAGCCTCCGTCCATAAAAAAAAAGAAAAAAAAAAGAAAGGGTTCAGTCTCTTTACAAAGCGTCAAATTCCGCGGCGTTTTCGTAAAGGAAAAATGGGTTTCCCTTTGAAAACGGGTCGAATTTAACAAATATCTTGCGATAGACACACCACGCATAAACGCGTTAATTAAGGCTTCTTTGCGCATACGTATGCTATAGGCGAACGAAGGAAAATTATATTTATCGAAACGAGTCCGTTAGAAACCTCCTGAGTGACATTTTCTCCTCCCCCGACTGTCGTGAAAATTAAGGATATCAAATAATCATTGTAGCGCACGTGTACATGAATAAGTTATATTCTCTAATTTAAACCAGGAATAATAATAAACATGATATGCAATGGAATCAATGTATGATCATCTTTTATTTCCTTTTATGCCTTGTCCTTAGAACATATACTAAGGCCTTGTCACTATCGAACAATTATTCTTATTTAACTTCTTGAATATAACAAAAAATCCCTTCGATTTATCGTATAAATTCGCAAAGTAAACGTTCTGCAATCTGTAGTTCAATTATTAAATCATGCAATTGAATTCTTAAAAAGATAATAAGAAAAAGATTTAATTAAAAATTAAAAAAATTAAAATTACTATAGTTTTAAGTTTTTAAAATAATTTATATTATATTACTATTATATTTTATAGTTCTTAGAGTTTAAATTGGCATTGGTGAAATTAAAAATAAATTTTTATGTGCGATACACATGATATCTACTCGGCAAAAATCAATTCAATTGAACATGTATCTAATAGACGCTGATTTGCTATTTTATAATATTGCCGACATGATACTGCATATCTGTACACTATAAAATTCTTGTATGTTCTTTTTTTTATTAAAACTATTATTTGATATTATAAATACAGCTTTGGCCATAAGTTTAAAGCACCCCCACAAACTGACGTAAATTCTGTATTTAGCAAAAAGAAATTTTAAAAAGTTTAATTAAAAAATAGTTTTTATAACAATTTTAATATTTTAGTAGTTTTCCTTTGACTTTTATTAGAAAATTATTTTCCCAGAAAAAGCAATAAATTGAGTGTGCTTTATACTTATGGCTATAATACATAAGTCTTGTATATATCATTTTACTAAAAAAACAATGTTTGTAGTGTAAAACTTAAGACTTATATCACCATTGACAAACTACACATCAAAACGATGCGCAAGACATTAAAAAAATTTTCTTCAGTCGCATTCTTTTAATAAATCGTAAAAGTAAAGCATTATACTTTATATTATCTAAAAGGAACGAGCGTGCAAACGAAGAGAGAGAATTGTATCTCTTTACAGAGATAACGATTTCAATTTATCCGCCAACGTCGAAACTGTATCGACAAGTATTTCCTCCTTCTTCGCCTTCCACAGGAGATCCTGCGTTTCCTTCAGGTGCTTCATTACGTAGTCGTCGGTGAGATACGGCGCTGTACCGCCACCGTCTTTTTTCTCGTAAATGAGAAACCATTTGATCATATTTCTGTATAAGTTGTCGTAGAAAATTTGCGGCGTGTTAAAAGTCTTGCCCATCTCCGCGATGATCATTTCCTCCAACTCGAACTCGGAGGGCTGGTGTACCATGAACACCAACTTTCTCAAAAAGCCACGTATAAAATTGTCGTCTAGTGCTATGCCATTTTTTTTCATAAAGCCAATATGTTTATTCATAATGCCATACAAGCCTATCATTACTCCTGGCTCCTTTTTTAATACGTTTATGTCAATGCGATATCTTATGCCCTTCCCCTCGAAACTGTAAAGTTTATCATTCTCTACTGGCACCAAGAACTTAAATCCACTCATAGTCATGTTTGTAAAAATCGTTAGATCCACGATTTGATCAGGCGTAATCTTCTCGTAGCTGTAGACCATGTTTATGTAGGATTTGAATAAATAAAACAGACTGCCCAGACGATGCAACTTATTCTGGGATGTCAAATAGTTAGCATTTATATTGGAGTTCTTCTGTAAGGACCTCTTGTGCTTGATCTGTATGAAACGATACATATATTTTTGATCGGAGGTGCTTCCGTCTCCCTTCAGTGTATCATTAGTAGTGTATTTCAAAACCAAATCGTGAAATCCACGCGCATTCGCTACTTCCGTAGCCAACCGCCAATTGCTGATTTTTGGATCGTTCTGGCACATCAGCCTCCATGTGACCCAGGTTAACAACTTCATCTGATACATCACACCGCTGGTGCTGCCGGTTTTTAAGTACGAGGCTGCATACTGGTCGTTCGATTCTGCGGAATTAATTATCTGCATTACTATAAAACTAAGATGACGATATGTACACGGACAAAATTTTATTTTAAAATTTACCCTGAAAATCATGTTAATTGTGGGACAATATGGTATCCTCTGTTTTTTTTTACTATGCACAATAAATTTATAATAGTATATATTTTACAAAACAGTGAAAATCACATAAAATTTGTCGACATACTATGTTGTCCCACAATTAATATGATTTTCAGGATAAATTTTAAAATAAAATTTTCTCTGTGTGTATAGATATACATATACATATAATAAAAACTTATGGTAATGATTTTTGTTATATAACGAAAGAATTGTAATCGTTAATAAATAAAATATTTGCCATTTTATAGGCGTAAACATTGTAACTATTATATAAAACAGAATTTTAATACAAAGCTTGTCAAATTTGATAACGGAGAAATATTAATTAGTTACTTCTAATATTATTGCATATATAAGAAATGATGCTACGTAATGTTTGCTACAGCATTGGCGTTTTATAAAAGTTAAATTTTTAAAACATATATTTTACAAGTATTAAAACTAGAAAAAAACTTGATTGAAAGTTAAGATAAATTTTAAAATTATTAGAATTAAATAATATCTTACAAAGAAAGGGACTCAAGTGTCCCCCTCTGATTTTAATGAGCTTTAAATGTTGTTTTCTAGATAAAAATAAGGAACATTTTTGTATAATCTTACCCCACTTTTAAGGGGTAAAACTTTCTTTAGAAAAAAGAAATCTTTTCTATTTCGAAGTGAATATCGTCAAAACTATAAGATAGAAAAAAAAATGTTTAAAATAAAAGTTGAATGATTTTAAAAGTATTTAAAAATTTAAAATTAATTAATTTTTTATTGTTTATTTTTAATGTTAATTTTTTATTTTTATAACTAATTTTTCTTTCTAAGGAATATTTCACCTCTTAAAAATGCAAAGAAGCACGTATACAAAAACATGTATCCCTTAGAATGTATCCCTTTAGAAGATAATAAATCGAAGATAAATATTTGAATCCCTTTCTTTGTCAGAATTAATAAATATTAGTAGATTATTATAAATTAATTTAGGAATTGAAAGATCTATATATGATAAATCACTATATATGATATATATGATATATATGATATATATATCTATATATATCGCAATGTCAATTACAAGGATTGATAAATCAACTGAATTGTTTGAAAGAATTTTAGCGCAGAATAAATCTGGCACAGAAGAAATGCTGATAAAGAAGAAATATGAGCCGCTCGTTAAATGACATATGATTCTTAGTGCGATTAGAGAGAGCGAAAAAGACCCTCTATGTGGACCGTATTGTCTGCTGTCAATTCATTTCAAGAAATGCTTGTTCAACAGCATTGTGTGACTTTACATTTATGTTATTTGATTGGGGAGAAAGAAGAAGCTAAGATAATTCGGTATTTATTGCAAACCTTGACAAAGAACTGTATCACGTGTTGTTATAAGTCATCGAGGTTGCGATTATATATAGGGGCAATAATGATATCACATTTGATTACACATCGGTTTCCGATTATTTTGTTTATTAAAGGCAAACAATGACTAATGGGAAAATTGTAACTATAATTTATTTTAATTTTGATGCACACAAAGTACAATTTTATATACATAGCGTATCCTTGCAAGACAAGTTGCATAAATCAAAATTTTTCGAATTTCGTATCACTTTTCGTGATTGAAGGTCGATGTATCTATCTAGAACACGATCCTATATATAATACGAAATTTGAAAAAATTTTAATTCGTCACTTTTCTTGCAGGAGCATGATTTGTACATATAAATATATATATTTAATTATATATATATATATATATATATATATAAACTATAAATAAATATAATCTATATATGAATTAAAATGTGAATAATAGTTAACTATTAATACTTCTATTATTGCTTTAATTAATAATAGAATTAGAATTCGAAAAATAATTGTAACAAATAAATTATAAAATGTACGTTGCAAATAATTCATCAGCAATAACGAGTTCAATTCGTTCTGATGTTGTTACAGGAAGGAAAAGGAATCGAGACGATGTTTGCGTCTGCGATGTAGATATGCGTCAGCGCTAAAGGTAGATTAAGTGTAAAGCGGTTCGTCTGATACGCCGAGATCGGCTGCACCGCGATATTGTCAACATCGATTGATGTTAGCCGGCACGTGCCGGAATCTTTGTTCGCAGTAAAAATACCGTAGCATTGCAACGGTCGTCGACGTTAAGCACACCTGACGATCACGATAAATATTCGAATTGCGAAGTGGTATAAATGCGTAAGTTATTAAAATGATTTTCTACGGATTTGAAAGAGAGTTCGTGTTTTCGAAGTATTGTTAATTCTCACTTCGCTATTGTGTATACGCGAGCGCATCTATTTTTAGAGTTATCTCATATCCTGTTTCGACAAAATGTATTCAATAAATGGAAGATTCATCCATTTATCAACAATTGCATGACATCGGTAGATGAACCAACGCAATTTAGACGATTAAAACGGAATGGAATGTGACTAAAATCTAAAGAGAAAATATTTGATAGAACTATACATAAGTTCTCAAATTTTAACGTGTTATCAATTCTAAATGTAGAAGAACTATTCTTTAAATATTCTAACTGCATGCAGTTATGGACAAAGAAATAATATAATGTTATTGTATGAAAAGTGATATATAAAAAAATATATATATGTTCTTTGAAAGATATATATATATATATATATATATGCGTAAAGCATGATGCAACTGCGTATCGTGATTGGAAGGTTTAGGTGATATAATGTTTCATAGAGAAATATTCTGCAGAGAATATTCTTATTTTATATTTAAAAAAAAAAAATATATATATATATATATATATATACACATGCGTTAAAGCATGACGCAACTGCGTATATAGTGATTGGAAGGCTTAAGCGATATGACGCTTTTTAGAGAATTCAAGAGAGAATATTCTGCATTCACACACATTGCGTAAGTATTCGGCTTGGCGCTTAATTGCATCTAACAATAATGACACTAACGATTACGTATAAATTTCGAAATCACCGATCTTCCGCGATTGCTGCATTGCAACAGAACAAGCATGGCAAAGTTAATACACATACACGCGTACACATACATACACGAGAATGCCATTTATCTCCGTTATACATAAATCTACATACAAAACTGCAATAATTATATATATAGTATATACTGACCGATCGCGTTGGCATGAACCTTCTTGGCCGGTTTCGTTTTCTTATTCTCCATCTGTCCGATGTTCTTAATGCTCGTTAAAACGGATTTAGCACTCTCACTCGTCCTTTTCGTCAGCGAATGCACCGATATTCCAGTTGGATCCGATCTTAACTTATTCGTTGCGTGGCATCGATTCGTCATATGCGCGACGATTGCCTCTCGAAGACTGAGGGGAACCGGGAAAGCCCCGAGCGGCACAATGACTCTCTCAGGAATCCCTGCATAGTGCATTCCCTGCGGTGCATATGGGTGGGAGGAGAAGGTCGAGTGGTCGTTGCGCACACTTGAGAAAAAATATTTAGAAATGAAGGCGATAATAAAGATAACAAAAGCAGCCTGCTGCCTGACGGTTGGGAATGAATGAATGGACGTGCTTCAGTATAATATATTTCTTTAGAACGTACTTCTATCTATCCGTAGGGTATTTAAAAAAAAATTTACGACGAGAAACGTAAAAGACATACAATAAAAAAACTGTACAACTGAGAATTGAGACGCTTCTCTCAAAAGTAACCGAACTGCCAAAATTCAGTATTTTACAGCGTTAATAGTTTAATTATTAATTAATAAGTTAATTATTAACTTATATAAGTTAATCACTCTTCTAAAATTATTAACGTTTTAAAATAGGAAATTTAATTTCTGCAGTTAGTTATACTTTTGCGATAAGTGCCTCAATTAACAATCATCGATTTTTAAAATTTATTACATTAATAGTTATATTGGATGTCTCAGATTTTAACGGTCAAACTGTATTAATGTGTATTTTTAAGAGTGAACATATAATAAGAAACAAATGCTAAATGAATATATAGTTCCCATACAAGATTGATTAAGGTGCAGGTTTTATCGCTCAACTCGATAATGTGACGTTGTCACATAAACGTTACACAATCGCACATGTACAGTCTATGCAAAATGTTTTTATTGAATTATTAGTATGGAGGGACTAACTTTTGACTGAGACTTGCTCGATAAAACCACCTTAAAAAGTTGAAATAAAAAAATATAAGTGTCGCGAATGAAAAAAAAATCTGCTCTTATTTCTAATAGTATACAATTATACATATACGATTTTATTAATGTTCTCTTTGAAAATACCGTTTCGTCTTTTATCAATTTCAAAGGGAATACATGCGATACGAGAGATTGTTTTTCACAAAAAAATTGTACAGATCGATGAAGCAGATTTTCGACAAAGAAAATATTTTTAACTGTTTTAATGAACATGTCGAAGCATGCGGATATAAATGATTGATTGTCTGGCGCAATCCCTTGGCCTTCAAGATTGTGAGATCTCACACTAAATTTTTTTTGCTATAATTTTTTAATAAAGCTCTTATGAATTTATATTTACGTAGCATATTTTTAGTTTGTCCATAGAATACTGGCGCAAAATTTGGCCATTAAAATCTAGGAGACCTTGTAATATCAACCTATACATGGCAATAAAATATTAATATTCAAATATTCCTTAAATAATTATAATTGTAATAATTACAGAAAGAATTAGTAATTATTATAAAATTATTATTTAAGAAATAATATTTTTATGTCAATATTTTACTTGTTTTTTTTTTAAATTGGTTTTTCATTGCAAGGATAAAGAAAGATAAAGATCAGTTTATTTCTCGGAAAGATAAGTAAAATAATATCGATAATGAAGCAGTAATTAACGTTTATCAATTTGTTATCAACATTTATACGGAATATCCCTATAAGAATATGTCATATCTGTCGTGTTACCACAACAAATTTATAATTATAAAATTCAATCGAATCTAGAGACATTTTCAACTCAAATGCTCTCTAGGGAAATGTTAATTTTTATACAATGGTACGCTCGTAATGTTCTACTGTAATATGAATGTTATGAAATATATGAAAAGCATTAATATAAGCGTTATAAAGAGGGGAATCTCTCTTTCAATTTTGTATATATTTGGTATGCTTACGCACATATAAAGATTAAAATATTGAGTCTGTTATTCTATATCTTTTTTTTATTAAATGTCATATCAAATAATTTAATCATTTTCATGAGAATTGTGGATTAAGGTTGAGAACTGGAAAAAATTGTATTTCCCATTTTCTTTTTGATAGTACTTTTTATTTTGAATATTATATCTGGCGAATAATAATGATTACTTAAATAAAATCATGTATTACGATAAATGAAGCAAACATCACTATGTACATATAAATATTACATGATTCGCTAAATCGCATTCTACCGGAATGCACTCTATGAGTGGCAGCTTATATAATCTACGCGCGGAAAAATCGTTTTAGCGTACTAACTGCGAGATATTGTTAAAACTTTTACTTTCAACATTCCCTTTCAACACTATATTGGAAAAAGGCGCACTCTGTTAAAAATTCAACATCTGAATTCATCGGACAATCTAACATCTCAGCTTGTAGCAAATAGTGCTATTAGCTCACTTATACAAACATGTGCTTTGTATTGTAATATGACGCGCAAAATCGGTCCCGATGTGTGCGCTGTCAATTTTCGTAAGGCGAACATTACCTGAACATCGAGGACAATCAGTGGGACTCGGAACAATCTATTTAGGAAAGCAATTATTTAGGAAAGTCACACAGGAAATGTCGCCAGTAGAAACGATGTCGGTTTCACGATTTTTTTTACGATCCAATCGCATGTAACGCCACATTAAAGATCATTTTGTTTTTTTAAATATATTTTGCCCTTTCTTAACGGCGGTTTATAGTTTACTTCAGATATACTTAAGACGTTTAAAATAATCTTAATGGAGATACATGCTTCTTTTATACGTATTCTATGCAGGGTACATGTATTTTTTTTTTTTTTTGCATCGACTGTGTGCTGAAAATTGCAGAATCAATGAAAGATAGATCCACGAAAGGAATGGAAGATAGAGGAAAAATTATGTATATAAAGAGATCTCTAATTCTTTAATAGATAATATAAAAATCTGTCGGAGATATATTCATTTTCAACCATTTATGGGCATAAATTATTCATGTAACTAGGCAGCTCTCATATATCTGTATTACTCTTATTATTTACGATCAAGCAACTACTACGCGCGAATTCAGCTATTCTCAATTAAAAAAAAAGCTTATGGAAGTTCTTACTGGCGAAACGTCTTCTAGGAAGACTCTCTTTTATCGAAAAATCTTATTAATATAATCTATAGTGGAAAAAGTATCATATTATGCACGAGAAATCTGGAACACGTTGCTTTTCGAGAGATTTAATCTCTCTATGTCGAATCTCTCGTCGCAATATCTAATATGCATATGCGTAAATATATAGGCTAGTTGTAAAAAGCAGATGCAGTACGCAAACGGAACTTTGTAAACACTAACAAGAATATATACAACTATCGGAATATCTTTTACTGTCTTCGTCATAAAATGTCATGAAAACAAAATTATGACCCCGTATTCTTATTGCACATTTAATGTTAAATGTTTTATGTAATCCATAATCATAATAATTGTTATGTATGCGCTTAGAAAATTATACACACTGAAATATTGTTCTCACTGCAAGCAAGAAGAATATTTGTTATTGCTTCCAGAATACAAGTTTGGCTAAAAAATATGTGATATATAAGAAGTAACCTTAGTAACGGTATTTTAAAATTATATTCTTCATTTTTCGTAATTTTTTTTTATGAATATAAACTAGAAACAGAAAAATGAGAGGAAAAAAGAAGAAAAGGACAAAGGAGAGAGAAAGAGAAAGGAGAGAAAGGGAGAAAGGCAGAGAGCCACATTTAATACTAAATGTGCAGCGAGTATCCTTCAAATGCATATTGAACATCAGCAAATCTATCGCATATTTCATACGGACAATGAACATCATTAAATATGCGCACTCATAAGTAACTGTAGCGTACACTGAGAATAATCGAGAAATATTAGAATGGAAAAATTATTACTTCATTAAAACTTGCTACACCGTTTGATTCATTTTCAGATCAGTGTTATGCTCCGTTGCGTCTTCCATCGAGTATCTACACATTTCAACATCCTCCGCGTTCTCCTCTGTCTTAACGGAGTCGTCAGTCACACGATCATTCTCGGTCTTACACATTTCACCCGATGTGGTAATATTATCTTCTGTTTTGATTTCTTGCTTAACTGTAAATGCCTGCTTCCTGGCTTTAGGATCCTTTTTCGCGGCGGTATCTGTTCTCTCCCTCTCATACATAAACGTTTTTCGTTTCCTCCGCATCGGCTTGCACACCTTTTTGTACAGCACATTCATCTCCTTTACTCTACTAGTCGGGATCGTCCAGTCCATCTCTTTAGCCGTCGTGTCAGAATTTCGTGTTGGATCCATGCTGCTTTCATATTCCGCAATTTCCAATCCCAACTTTTTCATCACCGCGACCATTATCTCGTCGACGTTGCCGTTAATAATCAAGTCAGCTTTCTTATCCTACAAATCGATACATTTTTATTTTTCGGTGGCGAAATCGCGAAAGACTTTGTGCGCTTTTACAAATTTATACCGTGTTATAATCTTACATGTTTCGTCTGCTGCAGATTGCATATGACGAGACGGCCTCCGTATTTTTTCGTATATAAAGGCAAATTACCACTTGGAATAATTTGTAACGTCGTTCCCAAGCATATACTTAGATCGGCGACACTAAAAGAATGTCGGTATAAAGATTCTATTTGATATTGAAATGTAACACAAAATGTGCTGTTTTAGTATTTTCAAACATTTTTATTACAGAACCTGAGACATTCCACAAGCCATACTAAAATCATGTATGCTATTACTTTAACATAATTCTTGATGCAACGGATGTTAAAGTTTGCACGCACACTAGCTTCGAGTGTTTTATAATTATTAATAGCAGAAATTATAATTATTATAATTTCCGCTACTCTGAATGCTGATATATAATCACTTACCTGGAGTGAAGATCAGACAGTGTCAAGTCGCTGTCTGGCAGATTGTGCTCCCAATCGAGAATGGTATCGTGCATTCGGCCACGGCACGGGCGACCACCTATTTGTTCCGATCTGCATACAGTATCCAAGGATTTTTTCCCCACGCTTTTAGTCGCAAAATTACGAATAAATTGTCTGCAAAATATAATTACAAAATTCTCAGCACTTTTAATATTTTTATTATAAATATTATAATAAAGCTGATAACAATTGATACCGTAACACTTTATTCGACTGAATTTTTCTCAGCGGAATTAAATATGAGTATATATATTTAATATAATATATTAATTAAAACTAAATCATTCGTAATTTTTTTATATTGCTACATTTCCTTACATTTCTTTTTATATATTTTTTTATATTATTATATTTCCTTATATTATTTATTTTACTTTAATTATTCTTTTGTGTTTATACAAACCTGCCACATTTGTCACATTGCTCTGTAAACATGTTACCATGCAGCTCAGCAAGATACTGCCTCGATATTCCTGATCGTAGATGTAGTCCATCTATATTCTGACTTATGATAAACTTTATTTTTTCTAAAAATAAAAAAAGATAGAATATAGAAAGGAGAAAAAAAACAGATGTTTAGAAAAACATTTTTTTTTTTCAAGTCTATCTGCCAACACTTACTGGCCTCTATCAGTTTTTTCAATGCCATGTGCGTCTTTGTAGGGATCGCTTCATCAAAAGAGATGTTCATGGAAGGTTTCAAACCCTTTTGTTCCAATGTCCATACGCCATTTGTACCCCTAACGCAAAGAAGGCTGTTGCTCAAATTGATACAAACACGTGTCATGTTCCAATTATGGAGTTCTCTATTTGCTCAATTTATAAATAACTATAAACTTTGCTTATGTATTTATACTTAATTTTTTTTTAATTTTAAATATTTTATAATATAAGCATTCAACTGTGCAATCGTGTAATCAGACTTGAGACACAAAGTTCAGACAAGTTATAAAAACAAGTTAGAAAAGTGTACATTTACGTTTGTGTATATATATTTAAAAATATATTAGAATATATTGGAGAAAGATTCTCCTTTATAAAAATGCATAACGACTTAGCGCTGCTACAATATGTTTTCATCCCGTACTTAAAATCTTCAAAACTCCTTTCGTGCGTCTCTCCTTCCAGGTGTATCCCTATATACATCGGACCGCAGTCTTCGCTGGAAGCGGATGTGAGAGTGGACAAAGGGATGACGGGAAGTGGGCTCACAGGAGTGCGAACAGGTGTGCAATTCATAATCTCGAGAAACAATGCGATAATCACCGAAAATCGGGAATACCCGCCGCGGTGCTGATGCCGGCGCCTGTGTGGACCACGACGTGACGCGCGCCTTGTATCCATTCGGCCAGGAGACCACATTTCAGACGAAGAGTCTCGACGCTGTCGTATCTCTGCAAGCAAAGTGGAGCAGAATGAAGGAAAGAAGAAAAAAAGAAAAAAAAACAAAGAGAAAAAAAAATAGTGCGTCACTCGACTCCGCGAGGACGACGGGGGAGTGGAAACGCCATCGCCGCGTTCACCCGCGCGTCGCCGAAAAAACATTCGTGGAACGAAGAAGAAAGAAAAAAATCTCGTCCCGCCGAGTGTGTGTATATATATATGTATTTTTTTTTTTTACCTCCTCCAGTCCCAGCACTCCTTTGTTTTCGTACGGCGATAACCCGTCCGCGTAGCTCGATGACATCTTTGCGCGTCCGCGAAGCCCTAGGTGAGTCCCGTTCCCCGTAATCTCTAATCACGACGCCTCGAGGGAACGCCACGAACGGCGATACGTGCCCGTCGTCTCACGCGAAGCGGGTACGACGCGATTTCAGTCGCGATCCGGCCGCCCTCCCATGTGCCAGACGAATACGTAAACAATATGAATCGAGAGCTAATGACCGCGTGCTGTTATGTTTATACGCTACGAATGACGATAAGTGATAGGAAACTCGAGACCCGCGGAGAACGCATTCTGTTTTATAGACTGCACTGCATGCAACGAAATGGCACTTGAACAGAAAGAAGATAATAAACCCCCCGGGGCATGCGCCCTGAGCCGCGCGCCGTAGGAGCGGCGGTCGGCCGTTCCGGACGCCGCGGACGCTCGGGTGCGTCTCGCGTGCATTCATTTCATGCACGAGCCATTTTGACCGACCGCGCGGTGCGGGAATTTCGAACCGGCCGGCGTACTCCTTTGGCGTGTCCTCGTCGAGATCGGACGCTCCTCATATCGAAGGCTGCTACGTGAAAAGTCGAGGGTGCTTATCACCCTTTCTCGTCTTTGTTATGTAGACAGGAAGATAAATTACACATCTATAATGTATAACATATAAAATAAAATAAAATTTATCTCTTTCTATATATAATTCTGTATATTATTTATATAACTATTAATTGTTAATGTATTAATATATATGTATATACAATAATTAGTTTCTAGGGTTGGGTAAAGCAATATTTTTTTTAAACTAAATTAAATTAAAGTTGATAGCTTATAAAATTATTATTCAGTTACGTTAAAAATTAAGAACGATGAATTATTATACAGTTAAGATACCACCTACAATCAGAGTAGTAAGTCGTAAACAGTAAGAAATTGACCAATCATAGTCAATTATTTTTATTATATTCCACTAAATAATTGATCAATTTCTCACGGCTTACGATATACACTATTCTCATGGTAGATGGACGCTTTAGAAATTTTATTGCAGACAGTATAGACACTTGGGCAGTTGAACCGCGACCCTTGGTTAGACGATCTCGAAAGTTTAATTAAACTTAATCGCCGACGAAATTAAACTTGACTGCCGAAATCACGCTCTCGCTCTCGAGGAATTGTTCGTATCGAAGGAGCGCTTGCCCCGTTGACGATAAAAAAAGTAATCGCGCGATTCGTCAGAAGATTCGGCGATGTGGAAATGAACTCAGGTGGCGTCCCGCGTCCACTCCCTCGTTCGCACTCTTTCGTCGCACTCACCCACGCACGCCGCGCCGTCCGTCCGTTCCGCCCGCCCGTCCGTCCCCCGCAATTTCGATTCTCCGGCGCCCTATATCACCTATATCTATATGTAGGACTTCCGTACACGTGCTGCCGCCTGTCGCCCGGTGGTCGCGTTAAAACCGCCGCTCCGCTCGAGTACACCTGCTTGGGCCGAGAGAATTGAGGGGGAACGCGCGCCGCTACGAAGAAAGATGCGGGGCGCCAGGAAAAAAAAGAAAGCCAACTACTGAGTTAGCTCCAGGTCGAGCATGCGGTCAGTCGTCGAGGGAGACGTTGCGTCGGTTCTCGCGTACAATCGGCACGTATACATACCTATACATCTACGTGTATTATCGAGAAGGAAAAAGAGAGGGAGAGAGAGAGCGAGTCGGGCGCGTTACGTCGATGTGTGCGATCAGATGATTCAAGAAACACTCCCCCTCTCTCTTTCGTTCTTTCTCTCACTCTCTCTCCCTCCCACTCTCGTGCTATCACCGCGTCTCTCTCTCTCTCACCCTCTCCCTTTCTTCTCCTCTCACTCTCACCCACTCCGGACTCACACCCTCTCCGGTATATAACCTCAAACCGTCGGCGAGCTCGTGTCGCGTCGCTTCGCTCGACGATCCGGCCGTGTGCTTTCGGCCACGGCTGAAACCGGGTTCCGGATGTGCGTGGCGCGGTTCCTGCTGGTCGCAGCGGGTGTTAGTGAGCTCCGGCGGTTTCTCACCACATGCGACTCGTAAGTACTCTGATCTCGTTTCGGCTTTTTTTTTCTTTCTCTCTGTCTCTCTCTCTCACACTCTATCTCTCTCGCCTCTCCCCTTTTCCCGTTCTCGTGCCCCGCGGTCATCGCGCGTCCTCGACGAGTTTTTTTCCCTCCTCGTGCCGGGTGAACTGCCGGGAGTCCGGTATGTATTATACGGCCTCTTCGCCGACATATCTTTCCCCGGCGAAATTTTCGCGCGTGCCGCGTGAATTCCGGCCGGGAATACCCCCTCCCGCGCGCGCGGGCGCGCGCGATTTCGGAAACGTCGTTCTCGTCGAGTTCGCGGAACGGAATCCTCCCCGCGTGTGTGTCCCTTCGGCATTTTCCACGGCGACCGTACGTCGCGCCGTGCCTTTCTTTTCCCCCCTTTCCCGGTGCGTAGGAATTTCATTTCACGGAGAGCGACATCTCCTCTCGAACGTTCCCGTTCGAAACGTTGCCTTCGGGATGTTGGAATGCCGCTTTTAGATCGCGGAGCGTGCGGTCGCCTCGGTTCGAGCTGAAAGTAAACCAAAACCGGAAAGCGCGTCTATTTTAAGTGTTGGAGTGAACGCCTCTCTGCCTTCTCGAGTAAAAGAATTTACGGACGTCCCTTTGGCGGGTGGCCTTTTGACGGAGGTAAACATTTCCTCGCGCACTCCTCTGATTGTCGTTAGATATCTTTCAGATTTTTGCTTTTCGTCCCACCTTTTCTCCAGAGACGGGAGAAAGAGAAAAAATCTAGTTTCTATTAGTGTTCATTAATTTGCATTAATATTAATATTTACACACACAATTCTCATTTTGATCTATTACTACTTTTGAATAGATTAACTTTAATCTCTTTAAGTTTAACTTACCCTTTATCTTCTTCTAATTCTCAAAGCTAGGAAAAGATAAAAAATAATACCAAGACTAAAATTAATCTACAATGATAGAAATGAATAATTGTAATTGTTTTTGATCAATCTCCGATTAATTTATCATTAATATCTGTCTGTCTCGGATTGTCAATTACTTATCGTTTGACGTATGAAAAGAAAGATTTGATTAAGAGCGACGTGTTACGTGGCAAATTTTTCTCGGATTATTCTGTGTCGGTCGAATTAATCACTCCATATGCTAAAAGGTTTTAGGAATCGTTCTTCCTGAATCTTAAATATTCTCACGTCGCTTTTGTGTGACTAGAACAAGATTGAAGTTAATCTACAATGATAGAAACGAATAGTTGTAATTGTTTTTTTTTGATCAATCTCCGATTAATTTATCATTAATATCTGTCTGTCTCGGATTGTCAATTACTTATCGTTTGACGTATGAAAAGAAAGATTTGATTAAGAGCGACGTGTTACGTGGCAAATTTTTCTCGGATTATTCTGTGTCGGTCGAATTAATCACTCCATATGCTAAAAGGTTTTAGGAATCGTTCTTCCTGAATCTTAAATATTCTCACGTCGCTTTTGTGTGACTAGAACAAGATTGAAGTTAATCTACAATGATAGAAACGAATAGTTGTAATTGTTTTTTTTTATCAACCTCCGATTAACTTGTCATTATTTGTCTGTCTTAACATGGATTGTCAATTACTTATCGTTTGACGTATGAAAAGAAAGATTTGATTAAGAACGACGTATTATGTAGCGAGAAATTTTCCTCGGATTATTTCGCCGATCGAATTAATCCGCTCCATATGCTATAGGGTTTTCTCGTTCTTCCTGAATCTTAAACACACGTAAATATTCTCACGTCGCCTTTGCGTGTATAGCGCGTATTTTTCCTCAAACGAAAGTTCTCTCTCTCTCTCCCGGGGATTTCGCTCGCGGATTTCGATCTCTGCCACTGAACAAACGAAATAATTAGGAACGGTCGGCCACGCGCGCGTCTCCGGTGCTAAATGACGCGCTAAATAAACGAGAACGCGAGGCTTTGTCTCCGATGATAAAAACACGCGCGTGTGTTTTTTTCCATATCGAGCGACGATCCGGCTCCGCGCCTAATAATACTCGTGTCGACGTGTGCGGGCTCCGCTTATCGAAGCGCGCGTTACTTCGCGCGAATTGCACGAGCGCTTTGTTGCGAAAGAAAACAATTATCTAGGATGAGATTCGAAAATCAATAATATCGTACACGCGGGCTGTTCCGAGTTGTTTGACCAAGAGTAGACGAGGTATATATACGCCGGGTGCCCCGCTTATCTAGTTATGGCACCGTACCCTGCCTTTTTCGCTTGATGTCACAACAGGCTAACACACGGAAAGTTTATTTTATATGTATGAAATAGTGTCTTTAGACGCGTGGCGGAGGCTGCCTCGGCCGACAGGCACTTTAACAAATTTGGTTCGGATTCTTCCGTAGGGAAATTGTCGTACAGTTTATATAAAATAACTATTAGATATAAATTATTATGTAAAATAACTGTTTTTTTTTATTATTACAATTTTTATACAAAACGTGTATAAAATTGTTACAGAAATTGAAATAAATATTAGAATTATATATATTATATATATATATATAT
>NW_012026905.1:1845854-1869235 GCF_000956235.1 Wasmannia auropunctata | reverse complement strand
GCCTTGCCAGCCCGCTCAGAGATGTGTATAAGAGACAGCTATTGTAGTGCACAGTAAAATTTGCCTAAATACTATATTGTCCCATAATTAACATGATTTGCAGGGTAAATTTAAAAAAAAATTCTCTCTGTATATTAGAATTATATTACATATGAAACTGTTACATTAATTGAAATAAATATTGAATTTATTAGCATAAATGTTAATATTTATTACTATATTAATTTCTTATTATACATTAATGATTATACTATTGTTATTAATATCTAACATTTATTTTAGAATAACAAACATTAATGTAACTAGAATATTTTAGAGTAATATTATTTTGAAACAGTAAGTAATTAATACAAATATTAATATATTAATTATTCTTTTTTACATTTATGTTATATACATATATTTAATATAAGTTGTGTGTTATTTCATATGTATAATCCTTTCGCGAATTAATTTCAGACGATATTACATTTGAAGATGGTTTCCATCACTTCTTTACAATAACTACTTCAGTACTTACGATAAGGCACGTTTTTCTTTCAGTAATCGTGCGATAAAATTTTTTTCTCTTCATCATGTTTAACAAATACAAATAATCTATATTTGTAACACGCAATACGGATTCAAGAAATGTTCTAAAGATCTTTTAATGATATGAAAAATTAACTTAATGAATGACGATAGAAAAGAAAGAGTCAATTGAAATCGTTCGAATAATATATATATTGATTAATTGCTCTAATAAAATTTATTGTCGCGTAACACGATTTTAATACCTGTCATGATACATCGAGTATGTAATACCGAAAAGAGAACAAAGCGAAGAGCGATTTTTAATCGAGCTCACAAGACTCAAATTCTTTGATATGCGAGAAATTTCGATGCTCGCGTTCTTTAGATCGCATTCAGGGAAAGTCGAGACACGTGTATTTGATTTCTCCTTTTGTGTATAACGCAAAGAGAGGGAGAGAGAGAGAGAGAGAGAGAGAGAGAGAGAGAGAGAATCGCGCTCTGTGCGAGTTTATGCGTGGCATTAGAACTTTGGAGCGCTATGAATAAATCATGAGCTTACACTCGCGAGAATTTCGTTCCGCACTTTCCGTTCGAAAATTCATTTTTTTTTTTTCAGAGGTCGCCGCGAAAATTCCGGTTCGATGTCGCGCGCTCGGCGGGCGATCCGGACCGCCCTTGTATACTAAAAGCCCTTTTGTACGTATAATACGAGATGAAATATTGGCGAGTTAGCGTGCCTGCGTGACATTGAGGATTCAAGAAGAGTCGGTCGAAGGATAAATGGTCGGGAGGTGTTCTAACCCACGCGGATAATAAACTTACCTAATTAATACATGTCACGTTTTCCATCAATGAGTCGAGTGTGATCAAAGTCGAGAACGGCTGCATCATACCAATTGAATTTAAGGACGGTAACCTGTTACACCTTGGCGATTATAAATTGTTTTGCAGTGGAATGAAATAAGAAAGGAGATCGTTTTGGTAGTTTTACTTAATTGGTAATAATTAAAAAAATCGCAGTTGTAAATATATTTTGCCAACAATTCGTTACGTCTCGTTCTCATGTGCCGTACGTTTCGTCGAGCTCTTCTCTACTCGTGGCACGGCTGCATGAACGATTTACACGAACTGCGTTTACACGTTATCATTAATCGGGTTTAGTAAAATCCGTAGTTACTGACGTAAAATATCGTGTAAACGCTAGTTAAATCCGATTTTATAACGCCAGTTGTCATAAAACTTGAGATGTAACTAGCGTTTATACGACATTTTACGTCAGTTAGTCAATAACTGTAGATGTTACTAAACTCGATTAATGTGACGTGTAAACGTAGTCATGGAGACTAAAACTGAAATTGAACGTTCTTTCAATCGATCGCGCAAGGAAATCTGCATTATTATTATTCAGAAATAATTTTAAATTTGTTTTCTAAAGTTGGAACGAATTCGTTTCCCCGTACTTAAAGTAAAATACCATACATCCGAAACTTTCTTTCATTCACATATTTCATTACTTTTTTGTGTTTGAAACAAAACTATATAATTGTTTTATAATTTTCAAAGTGGAACTGTTTCCAACTTTTGGACTTTTGGACTGGAACTTTTCTCGTAAAAATAACAGAAAACCTCTTCTGAAGAATTCGAATTCGCTTCTCCGTATTTCTGTACCGAGAGACAGCAGAAATTATTACTTTGATGAAGAAATAATAAGTAAAAGAGTATACGAAGAGACGTTTTCTTCTTTCTTAAGCCGCTCCTGGCAGGCGCCGTTCTGGGGCTAGGTTGTTTGGCATCGGGTGTTGGACCTAAGAGATGAAGGGTGTGCGTCATCACCCAGTTTCAGACGTTCGAGTACGGCAAACTCGGCGTCGTGGTCGACGTTATTGATGGTGTACAATTTCGTTTTTTTTTTTTTTGCGCGTGCGTGGGATCAACGCGGAAAACCTTTTTCGACTGATCTAGTAGTCTGCTTCTGAAGGTCGGCAACTTAAGGGTGTGTGTTGAAGGGCGTGCCACGAAGATCGTACGTGAATCCTCCGTTCTTACGCACGCAAATGTTTCTTCGTGTTCTCCCTTTCTCTCTCTCTCTCTCTCTCTCTCTCTCTCTCTCTCTCTCTCTCTCTTTCTGTTGTGTCTCTTTGTTGTGGATATTTTACACAACATAAAAGCATAGAAATGAGAAATGAAGATAAATTTTACGGTACAGATATACGCGTAAAATAATAGAATAAAAGAGAAAAAGATCTCTTCTTTCATAAAAGTTTGTTAGATAGTTTATCAGTTGCGTCGCAAAATTTATATGCTTTTGTAGTTTTCATTTTTAATATTTTATTTTTATTTTTCAATGTTCATAATCTAAGAATTAATTCTCTCCTTCTTATATAATTAATTTTGCTCGTTATTATTTATAGAAAAGGGATAAAAAGAATGTATTGTAATAATTCTGAACTTCATATTGAATGAAAAGTAATGTTACATGATAAAAAGAGAAGAAATGTTTTATATTGTTTGTTAAAGAGTGTTGAATATTGAACTTTACTTTTGGATGTTACTTGATTAATGATTTGCTGCCTAGAGTTACGAGATTGATGTATTGTTTATGAACGTTATTTAACGTTAAAGAAAGCTCTTCGGGCGTTATTTAATGTTAAAGAAAGCTCCCTGAACGTTATTTGACATTAAAGAAAGCTCCCCTAGAAAGCCTTTATATCTTTACGAGATAACTTTCTCAGAAGCCTCGTGCTCATCGCCAAGACGTCACATGCCCTTATACGTGACGAAATTTCAGAAAAGCCTATTGATTCGATTTCCAAGTGTTAATATTGGCCTAATATTTGTCGGCACGAGATGGGCTCGCGGGGATCGATAACGCCGACTACGAAACCGATGATTCAGGGATCAAGGCAATCAGCCCTTGTGTGCACAGTATTCCCGTTTACTCGGGCGATGTGAATAGCCATATTACTGTAAAATCCATCTTGAGACTTCCGAGGGGGCGTAACACCCTGCGCGTTCAATTAATTTTGATTAAGCCTCAAGGCCCACGAAAACCCAATCCGTGCTCTAATTACGATATACGGCCGCATAATTGTAACGTAACGATAACGAAATCGCACTCACGCGTTTCCCGCGATTTCGTTCCTCACCAGTTGGAACGATTCGGTTTGCGCGAAAGTAGAATTACCATCTTGCTTTACGAATATCAGAGCGTGAACTGACTGTACATAGCGCGGGCACTTCTGACCTAATCACCTGAAAACCGCCTAATCGCTCATTGATATTTGTAGTCCAAATGAGGTCAAGAGAGGAAGTTCCGACCGCAATCATCGATTAGTTATAGATATCGTAATATTCCTATCAACTCTTCAACGACGAGTATTGTTTGTCACGCGGAAAGAACGATTTTGCTGAAAAGTCTAAAAATGTTGCTACAGATCTGAAAACAATTTTGTTGAATCATCAAAATTTCCAGCAAATTTTTTTCGTACATATTTTATAAAAAAAGGGGTCGGATTACTTCTATTATCGAATGAAAAATGATAAGACAAAGAATTCATGATTATTATTGTTTATCTTATCTTTTTTTACTCCCGGCTGCTGTCAACCGAAGATAGGACACCAGCGGAAGGAGCGTACGTTTCACCGAGATCGAATCGATTGTTACCTGTTATCTTATATGTATACGCGTGACATCAATACTCAGAAGGGACAGGATGTATAAAAAAAAAAGCGAGATAATGTCCGAATTTATTTTCTCCTGTGTGCTATCTGTTTATCTTTTTGCATGTTTTTTTTTCACTGGGTAGGAAACTGATCAAGTTTTTATCTGTGTATATTACGCATAAAAATTAACGCGTCATCCATCTGCGAGTTTCGCAATAGGAAGATAATTATAAAAACGCAAATAGCCTGTATGCTCTCCAAGCGAGATGTTCTATCTTTGATGTTATGCATCCTGCATAACATCAAAGATAGAACGGCAACGCGAGCCGTACGAAGTGAATTATCTCGATTAAACACGAGGCTTCTGGCTTACAGCTTATATGCTGATTGCCGTTTATCTGCTTAGGAAAACGTAACAACGCGGCGAACGATATTGACCGACATTATCCAGCCGAGCCGACATGCCTTTGGACATTTAGAATTCTACGTGCGTTCTTGATATTCGATTTTAGTTCCACTCGCACGTGAAAAGACGGAGGAAGTTAGAAATAGATACTTTAAAGTGTTTTCAGTCTATTGGCTGGGGCTTAATTCTCCTCCAATATAGAATCGTGTCTACGTAAGAGATGATAGAATACACTGCACATATACACATAAATCTTGAGGCAGGCACTAGAGCCTTGTTTCGCCATTGGAAATTGAAAAATTCATCTACAAATGATGTTTATCGGGGTCTTGGATTGACATACCGTGTTCAGACCGGCCTTGACTAAAGTCAAACAACAAATCGATCGAGCGGCTTTTTAGTCTTAATGACATGTCGTCATTCTAATAGACACCACACAGTTCGCTACGACGATGCGAAATAATGAATTCATTACGCGTGCTAATCGACCGCCGCTATTCGTTCATGAACTTCTCATGCCCTTGACGTAAGGCAGAAAAATATATAGCACAAGTGACTTCGAAATTATAGCTGCGAGACACGTTACGTCTCGTCACAACTCGTGTTGCATGTTTGTCATCAAACTGTTATTAAAAAGGAGAAAAAACTCGTAGTAATACCGTCTCATTTAAATACACTTCTTTGTTAACTTTGAGAGACCGTAGTGTTTCTCAAAGGTTCTTTGGAAATAAGAAAACCAAGAAATGATAAACGAGGCGATATAAAAATAGCTGTGCATAATACCTCGCGTGACTCGATGAAAAATGATTGTAACGTAAACTTTTAACGTGATGCTCGCAGCGCGATGTAATTGGGCAAATGATAAATTCAGATATACGATGATATACATTGCTATTTCTAAATCTGGACAGAATATTTTTGGATTACGAATAATTAGTGGGCATTATTTCTGTTACTGAGTAACGGTTATCGAGAAATAACTTTTTTAGTTACCGTTATCAAGTGCGAAGAGTAACGGTTAACGGACTGAGCGGACAGACGGTTATTTTCATCAGTTACAATTTTACAAGAGCAATAATGTTTAACATTCTAATCGACCGTTTAATCGACGTCTATCTAATTGTTGGCAACTCGTTTGCTGCAGGCACTAATTAGAAAAATGAATCCAATCCAATGGATTCATTTTTGAAAAGTGAATGAATCCAATGAAAAAAAGAAAAATGATTCTCCAATCGGAAACTAAGTAACTGTGTCAAGTGACTAAAGATTATGAATAGTGTCAAGGATCTAATATTTCAGTTGGGGAAGATAATCTTTTAATTGCTATAAAGCTGCTTTTTTTGTGGAACGCAATTAATATTTTAAAACTGAATAACTATTCACACGAGCAATAATCAATTTAATTAGTTGAACTAACGACAATTGTTTTCTAATGGTATTGCAAAATTGTTAGTAACCGAATCGGACAACTGCTTAAATAGCCATTTATTTTAAAGTAACAATTACTGTTACAACCGTTTAGTAAAAATAACCGTTTAGTCAATCACTGCGAACAATGTCAATTGTTAGATAGTGGAGTTCCATGTTTAAATTGAGTGGCATAATATTACCATCCATATCTACACTGGGCGGATTGCAGGAGCTAACAGAAAAGCAGTATAACAGTTGTCGCCTGTTTGCGAGCGGAATTAGTTCTCTCGTAAGTCTACGAATGCACCATTGTTGTTGTGTTGTGCTCTGTGCCTATTAAAAGGGAACTTTTATCGATTTTTCTACGGAGTTACTTTTGCAATTTATATACGAATATTGTTGCAAGAGTTCGCCCGCGGTTTCCGTGTAAAATTGGTTTTGCAATTTAATTCGATTTTACAATTTAAACTTGCAAGCTCCCCATGCATATGTAATTTAAAGGCGCACTTGTATTAATTCTACCGAGCAAATTGAGACTCTCCTCCAATTATATTCTGTCATAATTTTAGAAATAAACAAACAGCATCTTTATGCACTTCTGATTTTATTATTGTAAGTACGGATTTCAATATTTTACTTACCAAGTGCACTTTCATATGATTTAATCACAAGCTTACACCGTTATTAAGCAGCGTTATCGCTAAAGCACTTCTATGTACAGACGCTATTACATGCAGATACTATAGCTTTCGTAAATGTTTGAGTTTTCCGACTTGTAATAATTTAGCAAAATGTGTCATTGTTTCATACTTTTTTCTCTAAATGAATTCCCTTTGAAATTTCTTGTATTTCGATTAATCGTTGACAATTTATCGTCACATCGTCAACTAATCTAAAATACAATATTAATCCAAGATGTACGTTTATCATTATATAAAATATGAAATATGCCATTATCTGTTTATGAATGGTGTGTAAATGAGAGATGTTGTGATTTCGTACGTTCAATATATAGCTGCTTTTAATCTATGCCGATAAAATGATTCTTGTCAAATAATAAAAGTCCAAATGGTCTCAGGATGAATCATAGAATCAGACGCCAGAATCAGCTTGCGAGCGGAGGGCTTATCAGTGTCGATAGCTAGTCCATACGTTATACCTCGTGCGCGACTCCTCGTGGCATCCATTGATTCGTGTGGGAAACTTCTTGCGAACGGCATTACTTAATACTTTTTAACTTCGCGAGCTCACGGGCTCCAAGCAAGTGGAATTATTATTGTTTATGAAACTTTTAGAACTCGTTCTCCCCTTGGACGTGCGCGAGAAGTTAATATACGATAAGATTCCTTCGTGCTAACACGCGCTAGAAGATCATTTCTAAATTAATCACTCACTTTGGTGCCTGATATTTTTTCATTATTTTATACGCGTTGAATTTATAAACAAGTGAATTACAAATATATAATTAATATATACAGGATATGGGACATCTAAAACAAAACACCGGAATATATCGAAAATTAAACCCGGCAGGTAAAAATGTTTCATATACAAAAGTTGTATGATTTGAAGCACATATGCATAAAAGAATTAAGATAAAATTATCAAGAAATCAATAGTATACAAGATATTTCATATGCCGAAAAGTGTTATGTCGGCATGATTAGGTATAAAATATCTCGTAAAGTATTAATTTTTAAATAACTTTATCTTAATACTTTCATATGCAGATAATTAGAGGAATCATATTATGTAAAAGAAAGCATATATATTATTCCATTTTTAAAAGTGGAAGTGACCTCTATATGGTAAAAAAATTGATTTTTAAAAGATTGATTTTATTTCATTATTTGCTCCCTTCAAATCATACAACTTTTGTCCGAAACATTTTGGCCTACCAAACTTTGTTTTTGTTTTTGTTTTAGATGCCCTACTTTTTATATAATTATACATAATATGTATGTGTGTATAATGACACAAAATATCAGCACAATCTTTGGACCAGAACAAGAAACGTTGTTTCGAAAACGGGAAGAGGAAGGAAAAAAATGTCATATGTTCAGAATATAGTATAGACATTCGCCCATGTATCTTCGGAAAGTGGCATTGATGTGTAGTTTCGGTAATATCGATAGACTGACAAAATATGAGAAAAGTTAGTGGTAAAAAGAAGACGTTAAAATAAACTAATAAAAAGCAAGAAAATATGTAAATGTAATTTTAGAAGCTATACAATTTTTAGCTGATTCCAAGATTAAAATTAACATATAATTAAAGACATATTTAATATTTAAAAATAAGCGTAATGCACAACCTAAACGTGAACGCGCGGTTTAATGAACCAATTCAAAATATACTGTAACTAAAATATATATGTATACTTTTTTTACGATCAGAAATTCTATAGCGTTTTCTCAAAATAAAAATTTTCATAAGTTTAAATAAATTTAAATAAATACACATTCTATAAAATTGATGCACAGCGATGAGGATGCGCGAGACACTCGGAACACGCAAGATTGATTGTACATCTTGCAAATAAATAATGTGCAAATGCGAGAACAAGTTGAGCTAATCGAGGATATATAAATGTGTTTTCAGGCAGAATCCGATGTGTATGATGAAAGGGGCTTATTAGTATGCTGGATAAGCGGCGGCTACATGCCTCCGGTACTTCGCCATGCACCCTCATCTTTGTGGTCGTTTTGGCACTAACTGGATGCTTCTCGTTTTGGATTCACATCGATGGTTCAGGATCGCCGATCCCCTACTCCAGCGGCGGTGTGGCCGCGCCAGGATATGTCCTTATATTTCCCGGAAACGTCACGCCCTCCACGCAGCCCTACTCGATAAACGATCTTCCGTCCGATGATAAATCCACGCTGATCAACATCAGGGACTTCAGGTTCACTATGAACCACAACCCCTGTAACCGTACGCAGCCGTTGCTGCTAATGTTGGTTCACTCGGCGCCAGGGAATTTCCTGAAAAGGCATGTCGTGCGGGAGACCTGGGGTCAACAAGCGCCGGACGTGACTTTATTGTTTCTCGTGGGACACTCGGAGAAGTATCAATCCAGGCTCGAGGAGGAGAACAAGAAATACCAAGACTTAATACAGGGAAACTTTCTTGATGCCTACAAAAACATGACCTACAAACACGTTATGGGATTAAAGTGGGCTACTTATTATTGTCCAAGTAAGAAGAGAACGAAACTTGATGTCTCAGTTATATAACTCGATATTATTTATTTTTAATTTTCTGTTTATTCCTTTTTTTTCATATCATATAGAAATATCTAAACAATTTATCTGTTTTTATAATAGCCGATAAAAGTCGATAATAATTGTTAATTAAATTGAATTGATTAAATGAATTGATTTGATCGCGCATGACTTTTTTCTTGATAAGAATATCTCTCTTCCAGTTTTTATTAATATTAACGAGAATGAATCTGACTTCGACTTCGTTATTCTTGTATTTTCCTTGTTTCAGGTGCTAAATATATTCTTAAATTAGACGACGACGTTTTTGTTCATTTACCGGCCATGCTGGATTTTCTAACGCATGGCCTCTCGCCGTGGGGTGCAAGACGTCTGATTCTCTGTGATCTTCTGTCGGCTTCCGCAGTGAAGAGATCCTGGCGCTCGAAGTGGCGCGTCTCTCCTCTGGAGTATCCCGGTAGACATTATCCCGCGTATTGTGCCGGATGGGCGATCCTATACTCTCCCGATAGTGTATTTATACTGTACCGCGAGGCCCAGAAGGAGCCGTACTTCTGGATCGACGACGTGCACATTACCGGGACACTGGCTAGGAAAGTAAATTTAACACAAACCTCATTACGCTCTTGGGTACTTTCGACCGAGAGCATGCGGGACCTGCTGTCGAACCCGAGCGCCCGACGGGATTTTCTGTTCGGGCCTCCGGATCTAACGGAGAGCGGGATACGAGCCTTACATAGTCTGGTTACTAAATCACGGCCTAGCAGTGAAAGCCTATTGAATTAAACGTCTAAATAGAACAATTTCGTTATACTCGGTTGCCGTAACGCGTGGAACGGGATGAAGGGAAGAGAGATACGAGTAGCGAGTGTTCTCATTATACTTTCTGCGTATCTTAATTCTACGTGCATCGCGATATCGCCCTGAACAACGGTTTAACTGTAAGTGTTCGATTATTTGCACAATGTACAAACGCCATGTTATGTATGATACGTACGTAAGAGTGCGTTACATATATGTGCATATGTGTGTGTATATATATGTATATATATATACATACACAGACACAAGAAAACACATATGCATTTGTAACAAAATACGAAATTTACGATTGTATTCTCAAGTAAGGAATGAAACGGGTATAATTTCGATAAATTTAATTTCCCCGTACTGTAGATACCAAGAGGCACACAATCGTGTCTCGCGCCAAATCACAGCCAGCAAATAGCGAAGCGGAAAGTCGTGTACTTATATGCGATCCGTCTAGTTTAGAGTATATTAAATTATCGTATCACAGAGTAATGCCTGGACCGATCAAGTTCCTAATATTTGGAAAAGGCCCTCATATTGAATGTTACATTTACATTGTCGCAAATAACACATAGGGATTAATCTCACGCATCCGAACTCGACGGAATAATACCGGTTTCAATTCCTGTATTCAATTATTATTTATTTTCAAGAAATACTCAGATATGTTATGTAGGTTTTCCGAATTATATTTACTTACTAAATTGAAAGGGCTTATTTCTCCATTCGAGATTGTCAATCTGTAATCAGGGCTTGTAATCAAACATTGTTTTAGGTGAAACTAATTTTGAGGGATTTCGAGATCGTGCACAATTTTACACTTTAGACTCTTGAAAATTATTTGAATGAAATTACAATTGTATGTAATTATAACAGAGTAAACAGATGTTTATAGCACAATAGCCATACCTGATTTTTTAATGTATTTTATTTATTAATTGTTTGTTGTATAGTACGCACGCACGCACACATACACGCACATGTATTTTTAAATTTCCGCGTTTAAACGCGGAAATCGAGAAAAGAACATTTTATCATTGCGAAGCAATTTAAAGATATTTATAAAATTATTTATGACCTGAACTGCGTTAACTGTACGTACACAAATATAATTATTCAACTTACAAAGTAAATTGCTTATGAGCCCTGATTATTAAATGAATTGAATCTATTATTTTGCGCAATCTCTAAAATATTAATTTGTTACTCTAAGAGGACAAAACATCAGCTATTTTTTTATTTACACTTATAAAAATGCCAATATTATATATGTATATACATATAAGTATGGGAGGGATAGTATTAGTATTGAAGAGCAGCGAAAGTTCTACGCGAAACTTAACGTGTCTCGCAGATCGGAAACATGCTCCTCTCGCAGTGATAGAAATTTGCGAGTGACTGTTAGGGCATGTTACTTTTATTGTAAATTTATCAATCGGCAGCGACAAGTTCATTGTGAAGCCACACTTGTGTGAATGTACTTAAATACATAATAACGAGCAAATTTTATGACATATTACATTGTTACGCAAGAAACGAGTCGGATTAATATTGTTACGTAGCAACAAGTACAACCCCAAAACAAGGGTCCACTCGCAATTAGATACAGAGATCGCAGATATTTGTCCGTTTTTGAACGTGTCTATATAAATTTTTTATGTGAAAAATCCGTTGGTCACACCACGATTTGTACCCGGTACCATATAAAAAGTACGTGCCTGCAAACTTGTAACGTGTCAAGCGTGAAAATCGTGCGCTAATCTTTAGTTACCGTGATTTTTGTAAGATCGACAGATCGATGCGATAACATACATCACTTTGCATTCTACTTGTCCTCGTTTTTTTTTCTCATCTAAAATACAACGAACGTGTATACGGAATAAAAAAAACCCGTAGAATTCTACTCGTCAGCACCGTACTCGAAATTTCCCGTTGTGATACAATTAGAACAAAAATTTTGGACTCTATTGTCACTACAGGTATTTAATACGTAAACTCCGGAACTGGGCAGTATATTCACATTGTATTTATAGCATGAAGAAATTGGCGATTATTAGTTACTAAAGGATCTCACGCATTATTCCTTTATGTAATACTCTCGGAACGTTTTCTACTCGTGAGTTTTTCTTCATACATACCATGTTATCATGTATCATTTTCGGAAGGAGGGAAA
This sequence comes from Wasmannia auropunctata, assembly GCF_000956235.1. NCBI lineage: Eukaryota > Metazoa > Arthropoda > Insecta > Hymenoptera > Formicidae > Wasmannia > Wasmannia auropunctata. The sequence goes on along the minus strand of NW_012026905.1, from coordinate 1,857,036 downwards.
GTATCCCTATTGCGATAACGCGAGGTATCGCATAGTATAACATAATTCTTGTGATGGAGTAAATATACTTATAATTTAAATAAACAATGAAATTATTTAAATTACACGGTGTACCTTTCATGTTCACTCCGACTTCGCATTTATTCTCTCATCGACTTTGCGAAACAATTTTTATTCGTGTAGCGAACGAAAGTATCTTTATTAATCGTAAATCACATTAATTATACGATTTAAACGTTAAGTGACGAAGCGTATGCAGAGACGAGCTCAAAAGTAGGGATTGAAGTATATCGCTAACAGTCTAAACTAGCTAGATTAGAAATTAAATATACTATTATTGTGTATATAAAAGAAAGCTGCATTTTTATTGTTAATTGATCGCTACATCTTGTCTGTGATAATTGTGTGGATTTGGATAAGACAATCAGATATTTACGACTGAATAGGGTGACAAGAATATACATGTAGAAATAACGTACAATCGGATATATACTTTATTGGTCCAGCTGTTTAACTACGTAGAACTATTTATAAAACTTTACAAAATGCTCAACGTGTTGCAATAAGGGAACCTTGCTTAGGTATATTTACAAGGCAACGGAGTTACGCGATTTCTAAGAATCGATTGACGACAAAGCTGTTATGTGATTAACGTGATTGCCGCAGGATTCCTCGAGAAACATCCATTTACAATTTCAATGATATCTTCGGATTAAGATTATTTCCGTTTGTAAACGCAACGTGATTGTGCAAATATACCTCTAAGCTCGGATTTCGATCTAGCTAGAAAAACACGCTACAAATTCCTTTCCTTCAAAACAATCTGGTTATCAAATTTAAAAAAATTTCAAATGCCGTACAAAATCATCGTGAGGCACATTTAATCCTTCGTGCACTTGTTTCGTAAGACACACACCACGATTAATACTGAAAGATCATCCTGGAAATTATAATCTTTAGTTACGAACGTCAATTTACGGATAAAGTATACAAATTATCTATTATTAGATCTTGATATTAGATTTTAATAGTAGATTTAATCATGTGAAAAACACGTAACATTTTGTATAATATACGCGAGCAAATGTACAAAGTATTCATATATGGGTATAGACATAAAAGTAATTATTAATTATTACGTCCAATTTGTGAATTTATTACCAGCACATTATTGCCGTATAAACGTTTCATTAATTTTGACAGTAATAAATTCATGAAAATGTATAATTCTTAAATTTAACCTTTTGTTTCCCTTGAATTGTGCACTTTGTTAAATGAAAAAAAAAAACACGTGTTTATACATACACTCTCTAAAGGTGAATCAGTGGAGAATTATCACTGATTTTCAATGCATATCATTTTTCAATGACATACTTTAGACTGTGATAAGCAGTGACTATTTCAATATTGTTTCAGTGATAATATACTGTGATTACTTCGAATATTTTCTGTGAAACAGTGAATATCACTGACAGTAAGTTTCAGTGTCAAACAGTTTTGAGAGCTGAAGGACACTGTTTATCACAGTTTAAAGTATGCCATTGGAAAATGATGTACACTGAAAATCAGTAATAATTCCATTGATTCACTTTTAGAAAGTATAAAAAAAAAATGAAAAACTACATTATTTTTGTTCCAATATTGCTCGCTTTTATAAAATTTATTAGTGCTCAAAACCTTATGTATGTATGTTTTATAACTGCAATAGAGATAAACCTCTATTAAAAACATTGTTAAACAATCAAATTGGCACAAGGAGTGAAAACTGTAAATAATTCGCTAATCTTTTTAGTCTTATATAACGAAGTACTATGACACAAGCGAATTCCTCGACCAAACTTGTTTACATTCCGAGGTGAGCTATTTGTCTACTGTGTAAATTCGTTAACAATCCCGATTTAACGATTGCGAGAGACTAGACTTTAGGAAAAAAAATGTCCTATTGTTTACAAATGTCCCGACAAAACACGAAGACAGGTTCATCAATCTCGTCGGTGAATTCGTAAAATTAGCACATGCGATTTCTCCATTGCGTGCGTTCAACCATCGAAAATCGAGACTCGATTATATCCTATAAAAATTGGCAGTATACAAACAATTCATCACATCAAAAGTTAATGTGTATATATATAATATATATATATTATTTTTTATATTAAAAAAGGTCTCATAACGAACGTTAAGATTAATAACGTTTACGTTGATTCTTATATATGGTTGATTCAAAGAAATCGGATATCTTGTTCAACGCGACTAAGAGATACTCTGTAACATTATAGACTACAACTTTTACGATCTAACAAATTCTCCGCCCGATACTTACGCGTCGATTATAATTACATGTAGTAAAAACAGTTTTGCTCTAACGCAAGGGCACACGTTCCAAATTCTATTTGTGGAATGTCTGTACAGAAAGCCCGTGTGAAATATCTTTTGCGTTACTTCTAATAATTATTTTTAATACTTTTGCGTTATTTTGGATAACAACACAGTAGTGCGATACAATTTTTATAGCTATTTGGATGTAAAAAGTGGAAATTATGGGAAAGGTTTATCCCTCTACGTTTATCCGATAGTTAACCGATACAAATTACGTTTGGGGAACCTAACTTTGGCCCCGTAAATCGTGCGCCCCTGCTCTAACAGCTTTAACTTCCTGATTTACATCACTTGGACCGGAACTCATAGTCGTAAATAATTTTCAATCTTTGATTGATCTATAATTAATTATAAATTCATAGAATCGTTCATCAATCATTTATTTGGGTTAATATTTTCCAGAATTCGATTTACGAATCTGCGTTTGAATAAGTCTGTTATTATTTACGGTTAGTATTTTTAAATGATTATGTCCGTTAAGGATTCGTTAAATAATTTATTATCGACTATGAATACTGGCCTTCGTCAATTCGGAAGAAAAAATCGTGACCCACATACGGGCCGAGGATAGAAATGCGTAAAAAGAGAAAAAGGAAACGGATATAAAGCTGAAAAGGATACGTTCTGATTGACTCTGATATTTCCCAAACGAGACGTCATATAAATTGAAAACCGTTCGTTTCGTAAATCGGAGATTGTTCCACTTTCCAGAGATTGAATCAATACGGCGGTGCGTATTAATTTAATTGAATTTCTCATTGTATACATATACATATAATGTATATATATATATATATATATATATGTTATTTCGAAACTCTATACGACAGGGGAGAAATACTTGTGCGATCAACAGTCGACTAATCGGACAGTCAACATCAAAGTTATAGAAACGGATACAAACTCGCGATTTCGGACCAAACTCGATTCGTCAATTCATCTCGTCGATTCGAAATGCAAATAACGAGGACGCTTAAAGGCCAAGGAGATCCCCATTTGAGAATAATGCATTCAAAACTATTCGGCATTCCCCACCAGGAGATGTAGATAACGACTACATCGACCCTCGGCGAGAGAAGAGAATGGAAAGAATATTTATTAAAAGAAACAAAGTCTCGATCGCTCTTTCGTCGCTGTAATAATCATTCGTGTTTTTTCCAGTCTTTGGAAAGAATAACCCTTACAGAAATTTATTACTGGAAGGTAGTTAATTACTTGTTTTGTTGCTCAATGCTTTTAATACTCAAAATAAGTAATTTTCAATATCAGTTGGTTAGTATTTTAAATTGAATTTCTGTAAGGGGGAATAATATCTTTCATCAAACTTTATAAAAAAAAAAACCGTTGCCATATTTTGTCGTTGAATGTGCGTTTAGTCAGCGGACAGTCGTTTCCCCGGTAATAATACTTCCAAACAAGCGCATCAACACGAATGAACATTTTCCTAATAACGCGCCTCCTAAATACATTTAATTTCGTTTACTCGAGATATACTTACAGATTTTTATGCTAATTCAATTCAATAGTTCGATCGTTTAGCAGCTAGTAGGAAAAGAGCGTAGTATAGGGATGTTTCTAAAGAACTTTAACTCTGTCATTCCTTTCCTTGATTTACGATCGTGCGCGAGTGGCCATCCCGCGTGCGCAATTATTTCCTTTTTCACGGCTACTATTTTACTCTCCGCTTACGCTTGCGACTGCGACTGCAACTGCGGCGCCGGCTTTTACGCTAATGGTCCCCAACCTTCCTCAAGAGCCACCCTAAATTTTCCGGCAAATTATACTTGTACGCGACGGACGTGGAGTAATAAAAAAAAGGGGGGAGGGGGAAGGAGTGAGCCAGCGGATGGCATATAATAACAAAACGTAATAGCGATGTTAAGTTATAAAAAGGAACGCGATACTCTCCGCTCTTTCCTCGACGCGACTTCCTCGAAGCGTAAGAAAGACAAGAAGATAAAAGCTTTTATAGGAGCTTTCCCGGAGAGCTTTTGTACAAGTCTGAAATCAATATACATAAGTAACCGCTCATGCAGATCGCGTCCCGATGAAACGCGATAGCGCGATATAGGCGTCTCCTTTTGTGTCGCCGCTACCGCAATGATATTGCAAACGCGAAATTAAAAATCCTATAGGATAGAACAAACGTTGCGGCGAGCTCTTTGGTTCCCATTAGCCTGCTGATGGACGCGCGCCGACCGGGGATCCCTCCGCCCCTTCCTCCTTACACGCTGGTGGTGATCTGCTCGATGACGGTGATGTCGCGGTGGCGTCGCGGCCGGGTCCGATACGGATCCTGATGGCCAAGGCCCTCCGGCACGCTCTTGCTGGGCCGCAACGGCGCGTGGTGGAACTGCGGATGGCAGTAATGGTCGACGATCGGGTGGTGGTCGTGGTGCACCCGCTCGACGAAGTCGCGGTCGCGCATGCCGTCCTCGACGTCCAGCGGCACGTGCAGGGACTGCGACTTGGGCAGCCGCGGCCGCGGCGGCGGCGGGCACACGCACGGCGGCGGCGGCGGCACGAGGCCGAGGCTCGAGAGCCGCGGCCCCGGCAGAACCGGCGACGCCGGCTGCCGGCCCCAGCCGACCAGGAACAGGAGCGCCGCGCCGCACAAGGAACTCAGCGTGCACGCGTAGTAACCCACCCGCGGGCTGCTCGCGTTCATGTAACCTGAAGGGAGGAACGATGGATTTGCGATTAAAGCGTCGTATGATCTGTCACGCGTTTCTCAGGAAAGTAACGCCTCCGGATTCTCGGGACACGAAGACAACCGGGAGTCTTACAATCTCGTCTCGCAGGGACAAGACTTTATTTCGAGAATGATTTTTAATAATTTTAAAAATACAAAGAAAATTTTTGTAAAGTGCAATCGATTCAACATAATTTTTTTCATTGTCTCCATTGTGCTATCTAAAAGTGGAATCGGTGGAATCACTGATTTTCAGTGTATCATTTTCCAATGGCATACTTACTTTGAATTGTGATAAGCGGTGATTATTTTAATGTTGTTTCATTTGATAATATATACTGATTCAAACAGTGAATATCACTAAAAGATAGTAAATTTTATTGTCAAACGATTTTCAGAGAACTGAAATTGTCACTGTTTATCACAGTCCAAAGTGTACCATTGAAAAATGATATAGACTGAAAATCAGTGATGATTTCACTGATTCACTTTTAAAGAGTGCTTCTGAATATACCTACTGCAATGTGGAGCAATTATTGAAAATGCTGAAAATTATCTTTTCAAAAATAACGCTATTTTTGAAAATAATCCAATCTTGCAATTGAAAAGTCCAGAGGAAGAATGTTATGATCGTGCAATTTGCAAGTTGTTAAATCTAGTAATAAACATGAGATTGTTTTCGAAATGGACTTCACTGAATTATTACTGAATCTACACAGGAAATTAATATCTTTGATGTGCGGTCTCAATTAGTTATCGTCATAACTGTTAAAGATTCTGTATGATCATGATTTATTTATCAAAAAGATTTATTTTATTTAACTTATAATAGAATTTGATTTTCTCTTAAAACGCTATTATACATGCCGTTTAATATTCTTTATTTTTAAATTTTGCACGATTTTGCAAAGCTCCTCCAGTAGATAATGCGATAGCAGTGATGAGGGAATACCGAAATTACGAATTGCTGAAATTCCAGTGGATTTGCTGAATTAAGCTCCTCAAAGTGACCAAAACCTTGCAGTTCTACCATATATAATATGCTTGGGTCTTACGAATATGCGTGACAGTTGTCATGCTTCCTTGAATATTCTCTCTCGAGCAGGAGAGGAGGCCGGAGGAGAGCGTATTTCGAAAGCCCCGTACGTTATTATTATTAAGGACGCCGGCATTAAATTCATACACAGAGACCGTAAGACCATTAGTAGGGACGGATTTAGCGTGCGGGAGAGCGGATTTCGCCCACCTCGGTGGCTCTAAAGTTCTAATACTGTTGTACGGACGTTTGAAAGCACGAAGAATCTGCGTTTAGGAGGAAGTAACTGCGCGCGCATTATAATGGATGTGGAGGCGGAGGCTTTATCGAAATATTATGTAGAAAGAGTATATAATGGCTCTGTCGGGTACTTTCGTAATATCCGTCGTTGACTGAACGCAAAAATTCGTCTCATATTACAAGAGAGAGAGAGAGAGAGAGAGAGAGAGAGAGAAATATACAATATAATCTTCCATTTTAAAATCTGTAACGATAGCTTTTGTAGAGGAAGATATTTACTTTATGTATGTAAATGCATTCCGCTTGGGCAAGTTTGCGGTAAGAAATGAAAAGATCGTTTTTGCGTGACCCGTCGTAATGATCCTGAAAATAAATCAAGGACGACCCGAGGAGGAGGCCTCAACCTATATGGGGAACCTGGTGCACCTGAAATTTCTGCATTACTCGCGCGTACCTGTGAGAGGAACTCCGAGAAGGATGGGCAGGGCTTCCGCGGCCTGCACCAAAGCCCACGATCTGGCGAAGTGTCTCGCTCGCAGCCTCTCCAGGGCCAGCATCTTCAGGGAGTAGAGCGTGCCGCCGAGCGAGGCGCCGTAAAGCGCGGAGGCCAGCACGAGCCCGTGATAACCTTGCACGCTACCGAGCGCCACTTGAGCTACGGCTTTAAAGCAGAGAGAAACCGAATTCAAATCGATAATCCTTGAGGCGTGTGATCCTTGAATCTACAATTCTAAGGTCGTTCGCGCGCAAAATTCATGCAGCACGATTTTCTGTATTTTCCACTACGCGGATAATTTCTCCTCCGGTAAGACCTTCGTGTGTGCACAAAACTCACTTATACGAGTCTCAAAATCGATGCGTTTCTCTCGCATGGCGAATCGCGCTGCACAATTTCGCCGGGTTCAATTTTCATTTAAAAGCGAGAGCTTTATCGCGGGGCTTTGCAGCGAAAAAAAAATGTTCCATCGAAATACCGAGATACGAACAGTTCTTTTCGCAGTTTCGTTCCGGTGAAATCAAGATCAAAGGAAAAAAAACTTATAGACTAGAACAGGATAAAATCGGAAAATTCCAATTCAAAACGCTAAAGAGTATCATGATATGATATATGTAGCTATTCTGAAGAATAAAAAAGTGCAAAGTGCGTTAGATCGTGTGTCACCATCGTCGCGGGTAGGAGACGCGAATATCCAGCAATTTGAACTTGTTTACTAGTTAACTACGGGCACGTATGCGGGAGCGACCGCGAGGTGTACTGACCGACTCCAATGAGCGCCGCTTGACAGAGATATTGCCTGGACACTAGGCACTGAGCGGAAGGTCTGACGATAACTACCCCCAAAGCCGCGCATCCGAGTGCCGCCGCCAGGCCCAGGAAGGTCTGCAGCAGCACCAGGGCGCTCGCCTCCAATCCATCCTGGTAGCCCTGCAATGCCTGAAAGTGATGTTCCACATTAAGGCCGCGCCAGAAAGAAACGCGCTATACGGATCGCCGGCGATAATGCGGACAATGACGCCGTCGTCGGTAACGACGCCCGTCTAATATCGATTATCGAAATTGGCCCCCGTCTATCCTCGCGAGATTACTCCGGAAATCGCGAAATTAGGAAACTCGACGTTCGCTCGATTCCGCGTCATTAAACCCTAAGCAGAAACGTCACGTGCTGTCAAATTGTCTCGCAACTCGTTACGGTGCATTTGGCGAGTAATTCTTCCGACTGAAACGAAACGGCTGAGGCGACTTTTCTCCGAACCACATATTAACAATTCTTTGTCTTTAATCCTTACGGAAAGAGTGATTCAAAAAAAGATGGGTTTTTCACCCATTTTTTTGACCTCTCAATTTTGGGACTGGACTGTATACCAAATGGTATCTTATAATGAGATATTAATGACAGAGAAGTTTCAGGTTGAGGTGACAATTGTTGTCATAGCTGGAGGAGGAATCACTTATTACATCTCTTTACGCGAAAACTCGATTTTTTTTACATCCAAAACGAGCGTCATTTGCGTAAAACTGCGATCAACCTTCTTAAAATACCGAACCTCGCAGACCTGTGATAATTCCATAACGAACTTTGATTTCACCCCCTGCCCCCTCTTTTCCAGCTCTGATAACAATTGTTATCTCAACTTGAAACTTCTCTATAATTAATGTCTCATTATAAGGTATCGTTTGGCACACAGTTCAGTCTCAAAATCGAGGGTCTGCAAAAAAAAAACGGGCGATTTTTTGAGCCACTCTTTAATGCTGGAGATGTTAGTGATTAATTACTTGTTTTGAGTAAAATAAAAGCGCCGAACAACAGTCTTAAATTGGACGGTATTAAATTAGATTTCTGTAAGGGAAGTTACACGTTTATTGCGGAAGAAGGAATTTTGAGCATGCGACTCCGAAAGGCAAATCGACAAATGCGAAATGGAACAAGATTTTCGTGGCTTTTGCTATACCAGATTTCTGGGAGTATAGCGACGACCGGGATCAAAGAGGGAAATCCGTTATCAAAGAGGGAAAAATTTTTCTCAATCACTTTGTGAGTGCACTTACGATATAGAAGGCGGGGGTGTAAAGACCGAAACCGGCGGCACCGGCGGCCAGCATGAGCATTCTCACGGGACGCGATCCCAGGGGACTCAGGTCGACCAGCGGCTGCCTCGGTACTTTGGCCGCGGATTTCTTCTCTTTGACTTTGCCGCGCTGATTCTTTAGATGCACCATGGCCCGCCGCTGAGGGTGGTACAGCGAGGCACTCCGGTAAATCAGCCCCAGGAAGAAGGCCAGCGAGAGCGCTCCGGTTACCGATTGAAGCCCCAGCCGCCAGCCCAGTTTCCTGGAAGGCACAGCCACCGGTTAACAATCATCGCGCGCGGGAATCGTCGAATCAGCTGACGACGGTTTTCTACCCCCGGCCGGAGTTTTTGCGCTTCTGCACACTATGTACGTCCCGTAGCTATATGTTTTATATCACGAGTGAAAACTACTATGCTTGCATTTCTGAGAGGAAATTTTCTGCGCTTCGCGGAGCGTTTCTCCGCGCGTTGCAATTGCACCCGGGAATCGTCTTCAAAACGTTAGAGGAAAATTTTATATATCTAAACGCTCAGTTAATTACATTTAGCACGCGTTAACAAGAGAATACAATCTGTTTGATATCTTGGAAATTACAGTTAAACTAAAATAAATTGTTCGTTAGGTACACATAATGTAAAAAATATCATGCTCTAAAAATAAAGTGGTATTGGAGATTGTAACAAGAGATTGCTCAATTTTATCGCCATTATACCGGTATAAGAATGAAGTGTACTCTTTTAATCAACAAGACATAATCTTATCAAAAAGTAATTTTCTCAAAAATTTCCGCAAATAATTAGTTTGAAATATACCGCGAAGTCAATGAACGCGATGAAGCTTAACGCCTACGTAGATTTTTTTTTGACGTTCAAACATATACATTATTTTCGCATAACTTTTGCAACTTGCTATAAAACAAAATTGTGTAATTAAGTGACTTTTGATTTATGGCGCGCACGATATTTCGAAATTATTTCGTTACTCGAGCAGTTATGAAATTCGCATTTACGCCGAGCGCATCGTCAAGCAGTATTGCTTCCGAAGAGGAACATCCATTTATTCTCGCTGTGTTATTTTCTCTTTGTAAAGAACTTTATAAAGAAACGCGCTAAACCTGTCAAGTTTTAATACTCTGCAAACATTTAACGACCTTTAATATTTTTATCGCGCAGTGTGAACGTCCCGTAGGAGCGCTTCATTTATTTCATTATTTCGCGAAACAAAGTAGAAGTATAAATTGCAAACGAGATAAAAATACTTGAGCGAAGTGACAGTTTCGAAAAATTACGTAGACACATACGTAAAGGAAGGTGGAGCATGAATCGTCGACCGGCAAATTATAAAATTGGGATTAAGAGATGGCAATTGAAAAAAAAGACGAAAGAAAAAAAAGAATGACGTATCAGCACATTTAACTTCGAGCAGAATTAACCCGCTACGAAAACGTAATTTTTTGAACTTCCCCGATGTTACGTATAATACAATTGCAAAGTTAACTTCCCCCCGTTCCGATTACTAAAAAATACGAAAGACGAACGCGCTCTTTTCTAATAAACCCTCTGTATTTCCTGGATTTTCCTTTCAAGCGGAATACACACACAGACGCCGTAAAATTCTTTACATTTTGCCGTTTGTGCGTGAGAAAGACGCGCGAATGTTTGCAAGCAGAGTGCAGACCGCGGGTAAGAAGATTAAAATAACGGATAAAACCGAGTTTCTCTACGGAATGTATTCAACGTACGTCGGTACAGGGGTGAAAGTTGCGCTTTAATCCTCCCTTGGCATAAGGATAATGAGACTCCCACCCGGTCTCATGACTATTCATAGTGCATATCCGGTTTCACGTTTTTATCACGGACACGAACCGTTATCTCCGCGAGCCGAGCGGTTGAAATTTATTTTCCGATACGCGCGCACCCATACCTTCCCTCATTCGCGCTTCCTATCCGATATGTGGAAACGCACATTAAATGTTTATCATGTATTCCCGTTGCCGGAGAGATGATGACGGTTCGGTAACGCACGGCACGTGTAATAAACCGCCCGTGCCGCATTGGCCGCGCGTGCTCGGTCGGTCGGTCGGTCAATGCGTTTGAGAGAGAGAGAGAGAGAGGGGGGGGGGAGGAAGGGAGAAAGAGAAAAGAGAGATACAGCAATTATTCGGCAAAAATCCGGCTAGTGGTTATACGTTTGCAATTGGAGCGGGTTTTGACGCCCACGAGCGGGTCGTTATCACAGATATATATATATATATATATACATA
>NW_012026905.1:1830643-1845834 GCF_000956235.1 Wasmannia auropunctata | reverse complement strand
CCTTGCCAGCCCGCTCAGAGATGTGTATAGAGACATATATATACATATATGTATATAGAGACAGCTGCGATATCTTTTTCGTGGACCGCATTGCCCGACAATCGCGCGTACTGCGCCCCATTCATCGTACTTACGCGTATGGGGTAAAGTTAAACCGTGCGTTGCACGCGGTCTCCCACGCGACATAATGGGGACCGATGAAAAATTTACCACGTATCTGGCATATATTTCAGAAATGTGATCTTGGAATTTAACGGTAACGTGAAAAGGATAATTGTTTTCCAGTGTAAGATGCGCAATTCCGCGGAAATATAAGGTCTAGCCAATCTAATTTAATTATTATTCTTCACAAGAGTATCACTTCGCTCGAACGAATATTATTGGATCATTTGATGGATCAGCTAATACGAAACATGATACATAATAGCTTGAATGAATAACGTATAGAAACTTCCGCGGTTTATTATACACGTAATTTAATTCGATAAGTCTATTTGACTCTCGCGCGCGAGTCGACAAAAATAATGACCGAATCGTCAAAGAATAGTTCAACCAATCTCTTTTAATGTACTTTTCACTAGAAATTAATGGATATTTCTCCTTCGGTTGAACTTTCATCCTTCGAGTTTGGAAAGAAGTGCCATTTGCTGCGCTGGAAAGGGAAGGGGCAGGAAAAGAAGTATGAAAGTGTGTAGAAGAGATGCCACTTGAAAGAACTAATCTAATATCACCACCATAATCGTAGAAGAAATTCGCCTGTGGTGAACCGCATCCGCAATGCAGTGATTCCCGCGCAAGATAGAGCATAGAACCACAACTGCAGGTTTTACGCTAATATTAATTGACAAACGCGTTTGGTTATCGAGAAAAACGTTTTCGTTTTTAAAATAAAAGCACAAATTATTATTAAGAATTATATTATAATTAAGTATCAGGAAAGACCGTAGAATGTTAACAAACAATTGAGATCGTAAAACGTCAACACGGTACAAAGCGAATCTTGGTGCTTCCATATAATATTAGTGTGAATCTTACAATTTTCGGTTCATATAACCGAATTTAATAATTATATTTATTTTATCAATTTTCTATATGCAACGTAAATTATTTTGTAAAAATCAATACAGCCTCGGGACGTTTGAAACTGTGGTAATCCCCTCCTCTCATTTGAAATGTCAAATAGGAAAAAAAAAGAATTACTTCAAGATTATTCATCGTTTAAAGGTGTTGACCGTTTAGCGAGCAAAGTGACAGAAACTTCTGCATTGCATTATCATAGTTCACCGCGATAATTTCTTTTCGTCGCGAATATATACAATTCCCAGAATTTCCCAAAATACTTCCGTACTTTATATTGCAAACTAGCCCGGTACATCGTCGTCCTGTTGGACAAACTTATCCAGTTATCGAGTAACCCATATATCGACTTAGCAAGTTACTCCAACAACCTGACGATATTATGCTCGTCGGTCCAGAAGAGCCCGATCTCTAATTGGACATGCTTTTATACCTAACAGAAACTGCCACATAGCGACGGCAATTAAGTGCACGTTTAATAACCCGCATGTACGACGATCACAGCATTTTGTCAACATACAGGTTTGACACATACACGAGAGTTAAATCATGGTAAATATATATCTCTCCCTCGTGTCAACAGAAAATTCAATCGGCATTCACTAATTTAATCTCCCGTGACAGAACTATAAAATAAAAATTACGTCGTGGGGATATTTTATAGCTTTAAGTAAAATTTACGCGCCGCATTTTTTTGTGATATTATATAATTCATCTGTTATTTACATATACTGTTATAAAACTGAAGTTCTTTTACAGAGACGTAAATCTAAAAAAATCAGTCTAACATCACTCAATATTAAAAATTAAGGATTTGAAATGGCGATTAAACTCTTAAGAATTACATAATGCGAAATCTTGCTCTGCAATTAATTTTAACATAACTTTAATAAGATTCTGGGCATAATTTTAAACGCGCATTACAGATTAAAAGAAATTAGATAATCGTTAATTTAACACGCATTTAAAATTACTCCTGAAGACTTCTGAAAGTTATGTTGCGATTAATTGAAGAGCAAGATTTTTCGTTATGTGATATATTCCTCTAGGACTTTTATCGCCACTTAAAGCTTTTAATTTTTAATGTTGATCAACCTTGACATGCCTTGACATTAAAACGATGATCGATCGAAGAGCAATAAGCGGCCTTCCACGTAAGTTTCATCGAGGATAAGCCGGGTTTAATCTCGCCGTAGAATCCACGTTCGCGGAAGGACACTCGGGAATACAACTGAAAATAATTTGCTGAACATTCGCGGATAATAGATCAATGATACTAACGAACGCCCGCGGCAAACTCCAAACGAGCTATTTCGACGGTCGGTGAAAGATATAGATGGCAAGGGAGGGAAGCGCAGAGAGAGAGAGAGAGAAAGAGAGGGAGAGAGAGAGAGAGAGAGAAAATAAAGGACCGAGGACCGAATAGAACGTTCAATTATTCCACGTCGAATCTGTTCGCTGTTTTTGTGCACGGAAACTGTCGTTGCGCCGCAACGTCCGTACGTCGGGGGACATGCAGTCGCGCGAAAATCTACGATAAAAGGGTGGCGCGCGCATTGAAAGCAGTTTTGTCCGTATGTTACACGCGGCCGCTCGACTTCTCCTCGTACGCAATTTGTTTCGGGAGTCGTTGTCGTCAAATATCGTTGCTACTACCAGCGAAAATTCATCGTTTTCGAATACCGCTTCTACGGAAAATAACTGCGCGCCATGCAGTACATCCGCGGCTTTTACCTTTACCGAGAGATTTTGAGATTTATCTGAAAATATTGTTCCACCTTCTAAAAGCTCAATATTGAACATTTTAACAATTGGTCCTTCTTAAATTTTTCTTAAAGCAAAAAAAAAATAATATATATATATGTAATACACACGCACACACACACACACACACACACACACACACACACACACACATGCATATACATCTACATATGTATGATATATACATCTATGCTGTGTTTACGGCATGCAATGCCCTTTCGTCACTTTCGATGATGCTATATCTTGTTATCACAGGTATTTAATACAATTTAATATATAATAATTGGTTAGCTTCATAGATAAGAACCAATTATGTTCAATCGTTTGATGAGCTGCAGGCTAACTGTTATATACCAGCTTGAAGGCACCCACAGTGTGATATTTGAGAGACAAGTGGCTGATTCAAACTGAAAAAATTGATGGAGGAGCCAACGATCAATCTACTTTGTGATGAGTTGAGAATTATCTTTAAATACTTAGATTTTAGGAATCTAGCGAGCGCTGCGATGGTTTGCAAGTAAGTATATCTACGATCCGTTAATGATCCATGCTTTATTTAATTCTGCAGAACACTTATTTAATACAAGCAGAATGCTAATATGGTTATGGTTTTCTATCATCATGTGTATGTGAAAGAATACGAACAAGATTTAATTTACAAGTAATCTCTTGTGGTATTTCATGTATCTTATATCTTTAAAAGTTTATTCATAATAAAACTATTAGTGATAATATTTAACATCGCTGTATGGCAAATAAAAAGTTCATGACATTGTAAACTAAATACAGCATAAATAAACTTGAGTATGAAATTATTTTTTTCAAATTATAGAAGTTGCGAATGAGGAGAAACGGGCAAGAGGTCCTTGTTGCTTCAAACAACCTTATAAATGTTATACAGCACGCGATTTTTTATGCCAAGAATATAAAAATTAAACCATCAGTAAGTTTATTACATTTCTAAAGCGCTTTTGAATTGAATCGAGCAAGCGATCATTTATTCAGCGTGATCATTGTTTGAAACAAGCAGAAAACAAATGCAAATAATCCACGATACTGAGTTGTTTTATAACATTTGTAAAGTTATCGTTTATTTCCAGTTTGAACACTGATTTCAACATCGCGTGTGCTATGCAAGCACAAAGTCGCACACTACACGGGGTCTATGCACTCGGTATAAAACTGCAACCTTTCTGAATGTAATTGTAATCCCCTGCTTGTACTTTCGCGCTTGTGATACAACATGCGAGATAAACCAGGAGAAACCAGGCCAAACGAAAGGGTATACTATCGTGATACCGCCAGGATTTAAAAAGCAGTCTCCATTCTGCGTCATCGGTGATTTAATTTCTGCGATTCCGTGATTCGTAGCTTTAACGTGAGATCTGCACAACTCGTGATCGAATTCCCCTTGCTCATAAAGATATTAAATCAGACATAAATAAGACATTACCGAGTCTAGTATCGAAGTCAACTTTCATTTTTGTTATATTGCAATATTCTATTTATTTGCAACAATGGTTTGCGCCAAAGATACTACGACTATAGAGAGATATGGGGAGATATGGCTACTGGATATTCAGACGGCAATGGGCAGCCCCATGTAGCAGTGTTAAAGGTCCAAGGCGAAAGGAGAGGCGTATTGGATAATTCGGAAATAGCCTACTTAATCTATACTCGGTATCCAACTACAATTTCCAATGCGCATATTATTTAGCAACATGCTATCGCGCTGCAATATTCTTCCGTTATTCATTCAATTTAGCTTCTTGCAGTATTTTTAAGATCTAAACCGAAAGAGAGCATACGGATGACTTTAAATGACACCACGAATTTCGCCGGCTTCAATTTCAAGCCTTTGCGAAAAATGAAGTTCATAAAGCACGAATGGAAGTCGAGCGCCATGAGTACCGGGCTTCTGAACATGAAAAAAGGCGCGGCCGTTTGTTTTTCCAATTTGTTTTGCGAAGCGTTTTGTTTAGGTCTCGGTTTATTGTGGCGAGACACACTCGTGGATAATTAACTTGCACTTTTTCGAGCAACTTTTCTCACGGTGACTACAACGTCATCCTAATTATGGTTTGGGAACCCGTGGAAGCACATTTTACTTGAGACCGATATATAACACCGCAAAAGTCGGTATAACACCGCAAAAGTCGGGATTGGTGCTGCCAGTTTTATAGATTTCTCAGTGAAAGAATCTGGACTAAAAACGAAAGACGTTAATTTTATCGGTATACACATGCTTGTATGACACAATGACGGTAAAATTAAATTCAATTTCGTTGAGTAGCATCACGTTATTGAGTATCATCACGCAACATATTATTTTTTTATCCATTTTTCAATGATCCAATGTTCGAATGAAATTAAAAATATAATGAATAGGTATCTTTGTATCTTCATTTTCATCGAAAAACTATTTTGTAATCCTATGTAAAAGTTTTACTCCATTAACCATTGCGCGTATCTTTAATTAATTAGTCACAGAATAAATAATCTTTTCTATACTTATAGTCACCTATTCTCCCATAAGTTACACGCATTTTTAATGAATGTAATTTCATTTAAATTAGACAATCGCAACAAGCTTGTTCCATGCAACAAGCTTCTTTGTAGTAATGATAGCGGCGAAAATATATTTACATTAAATACATTCTTCAAAGAGGCCACGCCGGACTTTGTGATTTTTCCGGTTTTCGTCGCCTCGTGCGCGACAAAAAAAAGACAGCGAGCGATATTAAATTTGCGTCGCGCGCGTCCTGCACACGTGCCAAGAAATGGCGCGACCGAAGGTTAATTGGATCTTCCCCGGTCGGGGCTTGAACGAAATGTCGGACGGGCACGCATTCCTAAGGAGGATATTGGCTAATGCATACATCTCCGCGACGCGCGTATCTCTTCTCGCTCGTAATATTATGCGATAACTCACCCGACCGCTTCTTTGTAGACGACGCTGAAGAGCACTATTCCCACGCCGGTACCGGCCTGCACCACCATCTCGACGAACTCCCGTCGTTTTCTGAAGTAATTGCCCAACACCAGACTGGCGGTTTCCCTCACGAGGCCAGCACCCGTGCCCAGCACCAGGCCGTAGCTGTGTTACATTTTGTAAAGGTAAATCGTATGACTTTGCACCCCGAGTGCCGCGCGAAAGGCATAAGCCGCGGCGATATATTTTAGCGGAAAGCGAAGAGCCGCACAAACGAGTCGCTGACGTTTTAAAGAAACTTGAACAGCTCGGAATATATCGAGCCACAAATATTCATTTCTCACCATTTTTTTTTTCTCATGCCTTTCCCAACTGAAAAGGCATGGGGCGCTATTACGCGTTTCAGCTTTAAAAGCCATTCAAAAGCAGAATTAAACGTGTAACTATTACCATAGAAATATGCAGCTCTGCGCATTGCTGTACGTATAACGGCACACAGAATGCATTTCAGAATTCATATTAACATCAACTAAAATTTCGCGTAGATGTCGTCTTTTGCAAAGTGCGGTATTCCTCTTTTCAATTTAAATAATATAGCATACGATAGCATACGCGTCTAAAAAGGGATTAAAGCATATAATAAACGTCTGTATAAATAATTGCTTATTTTCGCTGTGAAAAACAACTTCGATAATTCACTCAGCATGCATGCTATTAATATTTCATCCGTCGTATAAAAGTTAACAAAATACCCCTCCGTCTACCCTTCGATTATTTTTATCCGTCGCGATAATTCTCTCGCGGTCAAACGTCACTTGCATAGAAGTTGACAAAAAAAAATCAGCCCTCCCCCGTCTCCTCTCCCCACGCGCCGTCTACCACCCATTATTTTTAACGCAAAAACGTCCGCTGCGCGATAACTCTTCCCAGTCAGACGGTCGATAGCTGTGGCATTTGCGCTGTTACGCACCTAAGGAGCACTTGATGCATCTGGACGGCGAACGAGGTGAAGAACGACGCCAGAGCCAGCACGAGGCCACCGATCACCGCCGTAAGCCTCGTATTGCCACGGCGACACGCGCCGACGACCAGCGGCGCTGAACCACGGGAGATCGCGGCGCTCAACGCCCCCGCCCACACTGAAACATTTACCGGATAGTCACTTCGAGGGGGTGGACTATTAATTGGAGCGTGACTGCGGAATATCAAAAGCAAAAGGAGCGCGATTCTGGGTTCTAAACGCGCGTCCTAAACGCGCGGGCGGTCCTAATTACATCGTCGGCCGTTTTTTTTTTTTTCGAAGGAGGGACGGTTTTACATTTGGTTGATTTCTTCCTTCCTCGTTCTGACCTGGACCGAGAGCTCGTTTGCTGATTGATTTCGCGTTTGTGCGCGCTAACGAGGAAACGCTCGCAAACCGGAACACGGTTGCCACTCCTTGCCCGCGTGGACCCAGGCGTTCGCGCGAACGGGTGAAAATAATTTTTCACGTGTTTTTCACATCCTCTGCGTCCAATACACCCTCGCGTTCGCGCGACTCGCCGGAACCGCGCTTTCCGAACGCTCGGATCCGAGCTCTCGATGCGGGGAAAACCTCCGAAGACACGAACACTCGCGCGCGCGTAAATGTTGTTTCGACATTTTTTATTTTCCACCGCGTGTCCGAGGCCACGAAACGCTTTTTCAGAAAAATTCATTGGTCTCTGGTATTTTTTCGCGGCGATTAAAATTTCGGCCCCAAAAACTCTTCTCGTACGGCTGTCACATGTAATTTTTAGTAGAAAAAATTTTCTGAAAACGTTATTTCACGATGTACTTCTTAATAATTATATCATTACGCATTCTCTCAAACATTTTTTGTGTTATACCATTAATATGAAGTCTTATCTTTCCTTAATATTATAGATTATTATTATTTCCTGTTACTATTTCATTATTATTTCCTATTCATTATTATTTTATCTTCTTTTTTTTATTAATTATATTATATAAAAGGTTTAGATTTACTGATGCTTCATCTCTCGAGGTGCTCTTTTCTATTACATTTGTCTTAATAATTTATGTCTTACACTTTAATAAAGTTATTAGTGTTATTATATTTTTCCACATTCTATTTACTTCATTATTTAAATTCAGGTATTTATTAACTCGCTATCTCGCTATCGCGTCGCGCATCAAAGTAACACACACACACACACACACACATACATGGCACAAGAAAAACATTCTTCTCTTGCTTTCCAGAGTACCGTGTTTTCGACAAAGTCATCGGATTTATCGCACGACTCTTCGTAATTGCTCCCATTGGCGTCGAATTTCGCAATTACCGGACGAAATCTTCGTAACGTCAACTAAGCTAGTTTTCTGCGACGAGCGCTTAAATCGTTAATCACTGTTTACGACGATGCGATAATACCGTGCTCTCGAATTCCTCGAATGTTTCCAGGAAAGAACACAAACGGGGATTTTCCATTGAAGGAATTTATAAATTTACAATTAAACGGAATAAGATCCTCGGATCTCGTACGTAACAGCGCATTTGCGGCAGGAAGAGACGATCACGAGACGTTGTCGGGGTGTTGAGAGAAGGCAATTCGCGGGGACACTACGATCGTAATCCGCGCGGACGCGCGCAAAGATTTATGCAAAACTTTACGCCCTGTCGCGGCTGTGCGGATAAAAATTCTGATGTCTGTGAGAACGAGATATGGCGTTGCGCGCGCGTTGCAGACGCGAAGACGTTCGCGTCGCCGCGCGGCACGGAATACGAAAAATCGTCGGGCGATTTGATGCGGCATGCATCGCGTCGCGGCGCGCTGCTATGTAGCTGCATCTCTCTGTAATGCTAAAATTGGATGGGGCTACGTCAATCGTATCGACGTATACGTCTCCTGTAATCTCGTAAAAGCATCGCTTTTTACCCTTTTACGTGGGGTAGTGGCGCGGGAGAACACACTACGCCTCTTCCCTTTTTATAAATACGCCCGTGCCAACTCCTCATCGCGGACGCGCGGCGAACGGCGCGGCTCGTAGACGTCTCGCATAATCGTGTCTCGTTCTCAAACTCGGCAGATATGAATAATCGAAACTGAAACGTATTTACACGATGCGGAAGTTAAGCTGCTACCACTTTATTGACTGGCTCGATTCTGTCGATTTATCTATATGTATATGCCTGTCTAGGTGTCCATTTGTCGATCTGTCTAAAACTTCGAGCGTTCGGCAAATGTTTGGAGACAGACGTGAACAATTCAAACAAGGTTTCAGAAAAAAAAACATAAGAAAGAGAAAAAATATAATCAAGCGAAGACTAAGTGGAAATTTATATTAAAAAAGGTGTTGCGTCGCGGTGGAAGCGAAAGCGGACGGTTGGATCGACAGATTGAGAGACGATTAAGCGAATAGACTTTATTTCGACAATTACAAAAAAAACAACAAAAAAGGAGAATCACAATGATTATTATCGTAATCGCAAGTTCGCGGCGAACGAACGGCAAGGTGTCGGCGCGACGGAGCAACGCGAGCGACCGAAACCGAGAAAAACGAGAGCCTTTCTGAAAAAAAACTGACGAGCCTCCGGACGGGAGCTCTGTTATTTATACTCGAGGCATGTTGTTATCGAATATTTTTTAAATCGTGACAATGCCAAAAAACAAGCGCGCCGGATTGCACACCGTCATTGGGTCGCACGTGATCGTGGGGTGCCGGGCAGTCAGCTGATGTCACGAAACGTCGGTCGCCGATCAGCTGTACTCCCGGAAGTCCTTGCTTCGTCCCGGCTGTTTACGCATTTTTTATGATCGCGTTTTTTAACGCAACGACGACCACTCAGCTGAGCGGTCAAAGCGTGACTCTATCGCGACTTTGATGATTTGGCGGTTTCGCACAAAAGGACTATCAAGTGTAACTACAAATGGAATTTTTCTACATACACCAAAAAGTTTACAACATTTATGAAAATTAAAAATAATTTAGCTCAATGGAATTTTAACACTTAATAATATCACACATTTTTATAATAGAAATATTCACAGTGATTAAATAAGAAATAAATTTATATACTGTTTGTTCGAAAATTTCATTTATTTATTATAGGTAATTGCTATTTAAATTATAATGTAAAATAATTAACAAATTAAAAGCAATTAAATTAAAAGTAATTTAGTAAACATAAAATTGAATCGTGAATGAGCAAAAGGTCAAAATATAATAATTAATTGAAAAATGAGATCCTGTTAGTTACACCCTGCGATATCAGATTCCGGTGAGGGTTCCCGATGTTTTTAATCTAATCCAGCGTTTAAAATTAAATTTCCTTGTTTGTACAATAATCAATCCAATTTCATAAATTATTCGTATAAAACTTGTACAATAATCAATCCGATTTTATAAATTAAACTTCAAACATTATGTTCGTTAATCCACTTTAAAAGCGTACGAACTTTTTGCGGGAGTTTTTCACAGTTGCGAATTATGAATAGAGCAAGTTCTTTGCAATTAGATATGTTCTTCTCCGTGAAATTCTATATACTTGCAAATGAGCGGCCGACTTTGCCAAGGAGGCGTAAACACACCTTCGGGTACAGGAAAGACCTGAGGGAACGACGCCTCGGGATACGTACAAGGCGCGATATTATGTTCAAAACGAATGTAAAAAAAAACATGCATTTCTTCGCTACGTTCAAAAAAAAAGTTAGAAAAATTACCACTTGTCACACGCGAAACGCCTGCGCGTGTAATTATACGTAACGACGTAAACACGTAATGTTACGCTCCGTGACTTTCACACGTTTCTCTCTTCGTGCTCTCGTGAGATTCGCGTGCGCATAAATTTGAGAGTATCAAGACTTCGCATGTCACGTGTTAAATATTAATGAGAGAAGATAGCAAAGAAAAAAAATATATATATATAAATACAGGATGTCACAGTTTCAAAGAATTTTTCTCCATTCCCAATTAAAGATAAACAAATTATATCAATATTTATCGTTAGCATTCCAAAGAGAAATGATTGGTTGAATCGACGTCGAGTCAATTATTATTATTTATTTAGCGGGGATGTCAAGTGAAAATGCCAAAAACAAGAAAAAATAATACATATATATATACATATATATAGAATGTCACAGCTTCAAAGAATTTTCCTCCATTCCCTTTCAAAAGATAGACGAATTATGGCAATTATATACGAAATTATTATTTTCACTAGCATGAACGGATTCATGTCGTAGTTTATTTAATAGCGTCTGTCGATTTATCGGTCTATATTTATCGTACATTTTCGCATTGAATAGAAAAGATTCTAAGAATAAAGTAAAGCATTAGCCCCCTCCTCATATGCACCTCCCCAACACCGCGCGTAATTTATGCATTCTGATGTTTAATCTTTGAGCTGAGCACGTAATCCTGGCATTAAAGATAAAATCGTCGGATCGATAAAGAAAACGGAGCGATCCTGGAAATGAATATGCATTGTCCCGACTTCGTTACGACTTAAAAAGGTCTCTCGAAGAAAACCTGAATATTGGTGCATGGCCTCAACAGGTAGCGACTTCGGCTCGACATTCTTATGCGAATAATTTATGAGTCTGAATGCTTTTAACGCTATTTGCACAAGTGCACGGACCAAGTGGACTGATGAACCCTCGCTTAGAATTTCACGGATTGGATTTCGCGAAGCCCTCTTGTATCCAGATTGGATTTACCCGCAAAACGCCTGCCCTTTTACGTCCCATATGCTATATTATTTCCAAGACAGAGAACGCGAGTAAAACGGGATAAGAGTTCATCAGTGCAATGCAGACATCTGTACAACACAAATTGAATCGAAAGACTATCTATTGCAAGAAATGATCACTTGCGAGAGAAAAGTGTTTTGGTACTTGTGGCTATAATTGCCATGGTAAAAGAATTATGGTTAGCTCCATTTTTTATTAGTTGTTATTGCTTTAATGTTAGTAACAGAATTTTATTTATAGTTATGTCAAACAAATATATAGTTGGCACCGAGAATCACTATATACACTCTAGTTAAATTGTGACAATTGCAACTATTTTTTCTCTCGCAATCAGTCAATTTTTTTTTCTCCGAAAAGTAGAAATAACTATATACGTCAACTCGGACTTTTCCGTAAAATTGTACACCCAGCACATTCCAAACAACTTTGTCTTCTTTATATAGAAAGAGGGTCGTCTTTCGCGAACGTTTCTATTATAAACCGTAAGCATCTGAAAAGGCAATATACATCGGAGAGAGT
Organism: Wasmannia auropunctata; assembly: GCF_000956235.1. Classification (NCBI taxonomy): domain Eukaryota; kingdom Metazoa; phylum Arthropoda; class Insecta; order Hymenoptera; family Formicidae; genus Wasmannia; species Wasmannia auropunctata. The sequence goes on along the minus strand of NW_012026905.1, from coordinate 1,833,804 downwards.
TTATGTCTCTTATTGCACCGCGATGATGTACGAGAACACGTCATCGAACGGGGCAGGATAATTTTTCAAAGCGGTGCACGAAACTCGCCGATGACACTACGCTTTAAATTCGTTCCTCGACGGATAAAAGAGCCCTTTCACGGCGGTCTTAACGTACAGCGGCAACAAGGAACCCGGATGGACGATAGCGTAAAGCCTTTGTTCACGCTTGCTCGTCCCGATGCTCCTCCGTCATTACGTATTTCTCGTGTAGCGCTCAATGACGTCTCTCCTTGCAAAAGCGCGCACCGGCTACATCCTCTCCTCCGTCGCTTTCATCTCCGAGGAATATTTCAGCAGTAGCGACCGTCGAGCATAAGCCCCGCGATGTATTTTGGCATCGATAAAAGGCCTGGGCTAACGTTACATCGTTTCTCTGCGCCGACCAATTCAAAGGATGCGGCGAATTACCATTTTCCGCAACCGCTTCCGTCCCGCCGTCAGCGGCGATTGTTGCCTTCTCGGTGGACAATTACCGTTATCTGTATGACTAATTGTCGACAGTTGGAGGTAAGAAAAATGCGCGAGGAGCTTTGTACAAGCCGTAATAAAAAAAAAGAATCCCGAAAGCTTTCCTCTTTCGGCAATATAAGCGATGGAAGATGAATCTTAATCGCTTTTCGCACATTAAAAAGTCTAAGAGCTCGCTTATAGTTTGTTAAAGCATTAAAAAAGACAAAGCTTGAAGCAAATAAATGGTAAAACCTTGTCTTATTCTTCGCTTGGTTTTAAAAAGGTTTTAATTTCGCAACAATTTTACTTCAGTACTTTCGTTAAATCAGTAAAAAGAAAAACTTAATATTAGAAGTCAGCAAAAGAGTTGTGAATAAAAGCGGCGAGCAATTAAATGTTTTGAGAAAAGAATCATTCCAAGTTATTAAAAAGAATTCCCGCCAATTAATATCTATATATTGTAAATCTTATTACGTATATTTAAAAAATAAATATATACATTTGAACACACACACACACACACACACACACACCTACCTACCTACTTACCTACCTACATATGTACACATATACACGCACCTACGCTGTGTTTACGGCATGCTTTGCACTTTTGCCACTTTTGCTGTGGTTTTGTAGCGTGTTATGATTTAATATCGATAAGAAATTTAAATCTTGGTATAATGAAGACTCTACTGTATTTTTAATACTTATGTATGGTTAACGTTTTTAAAGAAAATACATATGCCTGCTACGTGTTGCGAGCATATTTTATCACTCGTACATTACTAGATATAGATCCTGTATTTACTAATCTTTTCTGTTGTTAACGAAACATGAAAGCAATAATCGTCCGACATTCACAGAACAAAAACATACAATATAATGAATGTGGTAGCAATAAATCCGAGCACGGAGAACTGTATATTATTCTAGATGTAATATCTACGATCATAAGTGTTTTGTACGAGTCCTAAAATGATGTTACTGATGAAAATAAGGAAACAAGTTATAATTTATAATAATATATTATATGTTCGTATTATATACGTTTTTTTATTCTTTCGTGTTTATTACTTTTTTGAAACGCTTTTAAATAATGCGAATTGAATAGAGCAAGCAATCGTTCATTCAGCGTGATTTGTTTGAAACAAGCAATATCAAAAAACGAATGCAAATAATCCATGATACTTTACAACGCTTGTAAAATTATCGTTCGCTGTCGGTTTCAACGTTGATTTCAACGTCGCACGCGATATGCAAGCACATCAAGATCGCACACTACACGAAGACTACGCTACTCGGTTCGATATAAAACTGCATCCCTTCTGAATGTAATTATAATCTCCCGCTTGACAGCATTTTCGCGCTCGCGATACAATATGCGAAATTAGTAGAAACTAGGCCAAACAAAAGGGGGTACCATCGTCTTATCGTGATACCGCCAAGATTTAAAAAGAGTCTCCATTCTGCAGCATCAGTGATTTAATTACTACGACCGTGCAGGTTCGTAGCTTTAATGCGAGGTCTTCACAACTTTCGATCGAATTTCCCTTGCTCATGTAACGATATAAAATGTCAGTAACATATTACCGAATCGAAACAAATTTTCATTTTTGTGATACTGCAGTATTCTGTTTATTCACAACAATGAGAAACTGGTTTACGACGACTATAGAGAGAATTGGATATTAATTCATGCCTGATGCTGCAAGATAATAGGCAGCACCACAGGTATCACTGTTAAAAGTAAAAAAAAAGGAGAGTATTAGATGATTCGAAAATAGACTACATCTACACTCGATATCCAATTGCAAGTTCCAATGTGCATATTAATTAGCAACATTTTATCGCACTGCAATATTCTTCCGTTACTCACTCGATCTAGCTTTTCGTAAAAATATTTTTAAAATCTAATTCGAAAGAGAGCATACGGATGACTCTAAATGACACCACGAATTTCGCCGGCTTCGACTTCAAGCCTTTGCGAAAAATGAAGTTCATAAAGCACGAATGGAAGTCGAGCGCCATGAGTACCGGGTTTCTGAACATGAAAAAAGACGCGGTCGTTTGTTTTTCCAATTTGTTTTGCGAGTTAGGTCCCGGTTTATTGCGGCGAGGCACACTCGCAAATATTATCATTTTGCGCATCGTTCCATGAAACGGAACACGTCCTATAAGCCTGATCACCGAGCGATTGAACATCATTGGTTAGCTTCACAGATAAGAGCCAATCATGTTCAGTCGTTCAATGAGTAGGCTAAATGCTATGCCAGCTTGAATGCGCCCATAGTGTGATATTTGAGAGACAAGTGACTGGTTCAAACTGAAAAAGATTGATGGAGGAGCCAACGCGACAGGAAGTGCATGCGAAGGAAAAATCTAGCGTGTCCAAAAACGATGATGGTACAGCGCAAATTAGTGAAAATGCATTGGATTCGAGTATCGATCTAAATTATGATGTTTTGAGAATTATCTTTGAATATTTAAATGGCAGGAATCTGGCGAGCGCTGCGATGGTTTGCAAGTACGTATCGATGATGCATTAATGATCCATGCTCGATTTAATTCTGAACACTTATTTAATACAAGGCTATAATTATGATTTTCTCATCATGTGTATGTGAAAGAATATGAGATTTGATTTACAAATAATCTCTTGTGGCATTTCA
>NW_012026905.1:1811511-1830623 GCF_000956235.1 Wasmannia auropunctata | reverse complement strand
TAAAACTATTAGTGATAATATTTAACATCATCGTATTGTGAATGAAAAGTACGTAACACTGTAAACTAAACGCAGCATAAAGAGTATGAAATATTTTTTTCAGATCTTGGTTAGAAGCTGCTAATGAAGAAAAATGGACAAGAGGTCCTTGTTGTTTCAAATTTCAACAATATACACAATACAATAATTTTGTATATATACCATCAGAGTTTATAGATAGTATCAGAGATATAAGAATTAAACCATCAGCAGGTTTTTTTTTTATTCCTGATGAAGTCATACCAACCGGTATAAAAGGTATTTTATATTTTTTCATATTGTCTATGCTACAAATAAGTAGCAGATGAATAAAAATTCCTGTTAACAGTAGCAAGGATGTAAATATTTTTTTCTAATTTATGATAAACTGTTTTTTTTTTTTTATATTTTAATACTATTTGAATACTAGTTCTTTTATTCATTTTTCCATCTAACTGTAACAATATCATAGAACAATGTAAGATTAATAAAATTCTTATTATAATTCTTTTTTTTTTTAAGTAATTGTAGAGGCTTTGCTACCTAAAAATTGTGAAATTATAATATTGGGTACTAACAATATTATAATAGGTGAAAAAATGATACATTATTCATCTGCAAATATGGTATGTGCGTTTTTACCACAAATCCCGAACGTGAGAGTGAAATCATTTAAAATACCAGAAAATTGTATCATACGGAAAACAGCTGAATATCAGGAGATAATTAGCACAATTGTTAATAATGAAACATCCACCTCGAATCACGAGACATGTTTTATGTTATTTTGTAATTTATGGGGTCGTAGCAGAGCAAAACGTTGGGCCTCGACCATACGAGAAAGGTACAATATAAATATTTATATATGCTTATTTAAATATAAATTTAATCTAAGCAATAATACATATCCGAATTTATTATTTATGTCCAACTGTTGTACTTATACAATTGCTAATGTTCGATAACACATATTTATTTCTTTTTTGCATAGACTTAGTAAAGAAAATGAAATAATTTCCGTATGGGGTGGTGTGGTGAAAGACCTTTATGCACAACGTGCACATACTGGCTTGTGCAAAGGACAAAAAAGGAGATTCGAATTTTTTGAAATGCACTACTACTATACACCACGTTGTTTCGCCGTTCTAATTACTGGCTCTGTACAGACATGGTCCACGATTTTGGAAAGGAAATGCAATACAAAAGAGCTAATCGAAGCGAGATTAAAGTTATTTAAGGACAAAGTGAAGTTAAAAAAACATTCCATAGGATTTACCTTCATGAGTCCACAATGTGGAGCTGATATTCACGATAAAATCAATGAAGAATCAATAGCATTCAAAAGATTATTCCCCAAAGTACCCTTGGTAGGCTTAGTCGGTGATGATGAATTTTGTGGCGTGTTCGGAAAAACTACTGCCGTCGATGAGGTGAACGAAGAAAGTGAGTAATACTTTTCTCTCTTTTCCTCTTAGTGAAAATGTAATCTCACGCTAAGTCGATTTTCTTTTCGTTTTAGGAAACGATAAAAAGAAACAAAATTGTGAGAAATCTAAATCTTGGTTTAATGACTCTACTGTATTTTTGATACTTACGTATGGTTAACGTTTTTAAAAAAAATACATATGCTATGTGTTGCAAACATATTTTATCACTCGTACATTACTAGATTTAGATCTCGTGTTCACCAATTTTTTTTGTTATTAACGAAACAATGAAATAATCGTTCGACATTGACAGAACAAAAACATACAGTATAACGAATGTCGTAGCAATAAATCTAAGTACAGAAATTTATATCTTATTCTAGATGTAATATCTATGAATGCGTTTTGTACGAGTCTTAAAATGATGTTATTGATGAATACAAGGAAAAACAAGTTACAATTTATGATATTACATATGTTTGTACTGATATTATACGTTTGTACTATATATATTTTGCATATTTTTATTTTTTCGCGTTTATTACTTTTCTGAAGTGCTTTTAAATAATCCGTATTGAATCGAGCAAGCGATCGTTTACTCAGCGTGATTATTGTTTGAAATAAGCAATTTCGGAAAACGAATGCAAATAATCCATGATACTTTACAACGTTTGTAAAATTATCGTTCGTGGCCGGTTTCAATGTTGATTTCAACGTCGCGCGCGATATGCGAGCACAAGGTCGCACACTACACGAGGTTTACGTACACGGTCCGGTATAAAATGCATCCCTTCTGTATATAATTGTAATCCCCCGCTTGATAGTACTTTCGTGCTCACGATGCAACATGCGAAATAAAACAGGAGAAACTAGGCCAAACGGATACCATCGTCTTATTGTGACACCGCCAGGGTTTAAAAAGGAGTTTCCCTTCTGCGGTGATTTAATTGCTGCGACCGTGGTTCGTAACTTTAATGCGAGGCCTGTACAACTCACGATCGAATTCCTCTTGCTCATAACGATATTAAATATCAGTAAGATGTTACGGAATTCAGTATCAAAACAAATTTTCATTTTTGGTTATACTGCAGTATTCCGTTTACTCGCAACAATGGAAAAGCAATTCGTGCCAAAGGTACGACGGCTATGGAGATGATTAAATACTCATGTCTGACGACAATGGGTAGCCGCAGTGTCTCAGAGTTAAAGGTTCAAGACAAAAGGAGAGGATGATTCGAAAATGGCCTACGTAATCTACACTCGATATTTATCCAATTGCAATGTATTATTTATGCTATCGCGCTACAATATTCTTCCATTATTCATTCGATCTAGCTTTCCATAATATTTTTAAGATCTAATCCGAAAGAAAGAGCGTACGGATGACTTTAAATGACTCCACGAATCTTGCCGGCGTCGGCTATAAGCCCTCGCGAAAAACGAAGTTTATAACGCACAGATGTGAACTGAACGTCATGAGTACCAAGCTTTTGAACATGAAAAAAGATATGGCCGTTGTTCCAATTTGTTTTGCGTGTTAGTTCTCGGTATATTGTGGCGAGGCATGCACTCGCGGATAATTTGCACTCTTTCGAGCAGCCTTCTCAATCATAGCAACTACAACGTCATCTTGTTATAATTGCCATGTGGATTGGAAATCCGTGGCCGCGAGCACTGCATTTTACTTGGGACCGATGCATAACACCGTAAGAGTCGGTACTGACGCCGCCAATTTTATACATTTCTTAGTGAAAAAGACTGAACTGAAAACGGAAGACGTTCACGGTATGTATTGCCTTGTATAACACAATGTAACATTTGTATATATTTACTTTATTTCATAACTGTCTTGTGGAACAAAAATTATTGGAGCTAGAAGCTTCGCCGGAAGTCGTATTAACTTTGCACTTCTCGAACATCATCAAAGTAAAAGCACCAATATCTCTTGTCAGTATACACAGCTTCGCGAGAAACAAGTAAATTCTTTGCCTATATTTTGATAGTCCTCGAAAATCAATTTGAGTGCTTTCCACTATTCGACAGAAAATATAAGAAAGAAAATCTTGAAACAGGAGATCCCGAAGGCAATATGCCTCGAAGCATATATTTAATGTGTACATACGATCAAGCTCTACGCTTCTCCGAGGAAAACTGAAGTTAGTTTTTCCTTAATGAAAATTTGATCCGACGGTTCTTCCGTTTTGGCTTGTAATCTTCGCTATCTCAATTAAATCTTGAATTAAAATCTTTGCGAGAATAAAATGTATTTCCGTAATAAATATTGAGATACATAACTTATATTTAATACAGAAATATTAATATTCTTTTAATCACGACATACCTAATGATAGACTTTGATTATTTCCATTGCTCGCTACTTTCTATTCAGATTTGCGTTTCATTTCAAAATGAAAACGTATAATGCAATTGTATAAATTTCAATTAAATCGTTCCGCTCGGTTGGCACTAAGATCTTGTAATTCTGAAATCGGCATTAATACTTAATACGCGCGTAATTGGCTACGTAATTCCGCGACGGTGTAACGAAGAATGTGAAGCAAATAGATAAAAATAGCCCTACCCCTTATGAATTATGAATGGATGAGCGTGTTACAATCTGATTTATGGTGAATGAAAGATACGGATATTTTTATCGGAGATAGCGACGTGATAAATTTCACGCCCGCGGCCTCGGTAAAATAAAAAGTATGACGCCCGCATCGATCATACACCCACCTTCGCGTACACGTAATGCTACTTAATGCTAGCTCGGTTAATCAAATTGGAAGCGCGAACTTCGAACGTAAATGCAGTTGCGATACGTTGCGTGACGTACATATATCTTTGCGTAGGTTTAAATCGTTTAAACTCCCGTATATATATATACACAGTCGTCGACACAGTAATCAAGAAATCATTTGACGTTTGTGCACGAAGTTTTGTGAAAATAGTACCGCTTTTCCCGCTTAAAATTTCGCCGTATACTCTTCAAGAGTTCTTAAAGATAATAAAATCGTGGTTAAAACGAGTGGCCGAACTAAATTAATGGTAATAAGATTTATTCAGGTTTTCGCTTTTAAGAATGCAATAAGAAGTTGCCTAAATTAAAACTTTGATTAAAAACGAAGGCGAAGTACGATCCAGGACTAAGTTGTATATGTGTATATGCGTGTGCGTGATTACGAAAGTTCACTACAACGCAAATACAATAATTGGCAGTTCGATCGGAGAGGGGGGGGGGAGGGAGGGTTAAGCAAACGTCTGGAACTTCATCGGGCGAATTAAAAATCGATGGTATTTCCGCGATACTCGGGGAAAGTGGAAATTAAATTTGTCGAAGGAAATGCAAACCCGTCGAATAAAAAAGTTTCGAAATTTTCAAGACGAAAATATAGAGTTTGGTAACAGATGCCGTGAGAGAGCAAAAGGAAAGAGGGGAGAGGGAGGGATGAGTGGTTACCCAGTTTCCCTTAAGTGGTCGATATTTATTTTCAATATGTCGGTAATAACAACTTTGAAGTGCCTAAAGGCATGTATCTCCGGGGCTCCTTGCAAACAACAGTTATAAAGTGGTTTAATAAATATAAAATGGAACGTTTATATAGCTCATAAATTCTAAACACTTCCAGTAAATACATTCGATGGAGCACATAAGGTATATCAAATTTTCCTTATTTTCCCTTACAAGCATTTCACACAAGCGTTTTATTAGTAAACGAATTTTAAAAATAATCTTTATTTCGATATTAAAATTTCAGTAGCTTTGCACCGTAAATAATCAAAGCTAAACAAAATTCTGGCGACTCCGATATTTTTAAACAATTTCGCGAATTAACAAAAAAAATTTCCATTTTATTTCTACTTCACAAGTTGTCTGGCGCTGAAAATTAAAATCTCGCGATTCTAAAACTCAAATGCGAATTCGACAAAAAGCGTTCCATTGAAATATCATCGTAAAACAATTTTTCAAACGTATTTTCACTTGAATTCATGACCTGTGGATTAATCCTGATCTATAGGTTCAGCAAATCATCGTTTGCGAATTTTCGCGTAAATACTGGAGAGGCTTGTCATGCCCTGGCAGCTCTATCCCTTGGAGCAACATTATAGTATTATACCGGCAACATAATGCCTTATCATCGCGATTCGGCGTGAACTGAAGATATTGACAACGCACGTCCGTCGTTCGTGCACCTCGCCGCGGCGGCTCGGCGCTAATTACTGGCAGGGCATTGTCAATACTTCGGTCGACAAGTAAATATTGATGGTCTGAGAGACGCTTTACGGCAGCCGCGTCGCTCGAGCCTCTAACTTTGACGAAGCAGTGGATAACTTTTGCGAAACTAGGTCTATCTGGTTGGAGCACATATCCCAGCGCGGCGGGGCTCTCTCTACGTGCATCAGCGCGCGGCGCGACGGTGCATCGTCCCGCGGCGCAGTATATCACACGGGGGAAGAAATCCCCGAAGCTTCGGCCGTCTTACGTCTTTTCCGGCTCCTATCGTACCCCCCAATCGGCCGCCGGAGCTAGAGACACCGCCGCCGATCGAAAGAAGGATCACCGAAGGAAGCGACACGTCGCGAGAGCTCTCCGTCGTTTAGCCGGACGAATACGTTTTCCCTGACGATATCGCATCTGTCACACTCTCGGGATCATCCGTATCGATCTCTAAGAGAACGAAAACTAACGAAAACAGGGGTAAAGCGAAAACAAGCCGCCGCATATTGTGATATAATACCTGGTGAATAATTGAAGCCGTGAGAGAGAAAGAGGATGCACAAACATTTATATCTTTCCAGCAAATATCCTCTTGTCCCTTCTTTGCTCTCTCTCTCTCTCTCTCTCTCTCTCTCTCTCTCTCTCTCTCTCTCTCTGGCTTCCTTATTTATCAATTATTTATATGTATAAGGTATCTTAAAAAATTACAAACAATTTCTCATCTATCGATTATTTGATCAAGAAACATTAAATAATTATAATTTCAAGTTTCGTAGCACAATGAATATTCGCGTATGCAAATTATACGTATATCTCTTTAGGAATATATCTAACTACAGGTGAGTTACGCTGTGCAAATTAATAAGATCTCCCTTATAATTTCTGGACGATAAATATTCGACAAATATTCATATGAATAAATTTATTAAATTATCGCAGCGAAGCGCGAAAGCTTGAATTATTCATGTTTGTTATAAAACATTAAAAATTCTGATGTTGAAATGATAAGAAGCGTTACTAATTTGCGTAATAAATGTTCCGCAAATTATGAGATAGAATTTCGATATTGTTAAGCTATAGTGAAATTTTTATGGTTTAGGACAAGAGGTCAATGACAAATTTAATTTTTTTTCTAAATATTCTAAATAAACAAGTTATGAGTTTAACAAGTTATAAATTTAAGGGCATTTAAAGTCCAGAGTTTTAAAAAGAATTTTACGAAATTATTTGCTTTTTGATATACATATGTAAAACACAATTTCTCCATTATTTGTACGAGATAAATAATACATATAACCGATTATTATAACGCAAGACAAACTTATTGTTATGCAGAGGGTGAACAAGTTACTTTTCTATACTTTAAAAATGAAAAGAAAGTGCATTGTTCGGGAAACTGAACTAAGATAGCACTCTTTCTGACTGGTTCCTTCGTTACGCGCAGCGATAATGGAACATCTTCTGCCGAAAACCTTCGTCTCCATTCGCATTCTCTCTCTCCATTTTCGTGCTTTCCAACTCTCTCCTCTCTCTCTCTAATCCTCTCTTCTTCCTATCCCAGTTCTCTCTCTTACTTGGAAGTGGCGTTGTTGGCGCAACTCGCTTCCAAACAGGAGATGAGCAATTTTCCACTCCTAAACATGACGCCGTGTATATCGGTAGTTCTGAGCAAGCTTGACGTTGTCGTTCAAGAGAGCAAGTAAATCGACACAAAGTCCGATATCGTTCCGCGAAATGCAGCATTAATTCTGAACTGCGTGATGTGCGGTATTCGGCGGGAAACCGTGCGAAACTTTAAACAATTCTGTATGTACGTGTCGAACTAATCGCGTCGACTCTCCGTCGTATTGTACTCGTAGTTACAAGTCATCATTTCCATTATAGTTGTCTTTTTTTTCAAGTGATAAAACAAATATTATTCGAAAATACATATCCAGCAATCCTTGACTCTCTTCTTTGTTTTTACACCGGAAAAATTATCATACCGGATACATGACAACTCTTTTCCGTCGCGGTAATTAAATATTCAGCTGTAACGTACGCCGCCCACGGAAAAGAAGTGTACGGGCTATAATTCAAGCTAGCGAAGTTTCTTGCTATGAAAAACATCGCAAAAATTGAGGAACGTTTGCCAACGTTCCATTTGCCAACGGTGTGATGGGGATCCATTCTTTTATGTGTGCACCTTATTACAGTAGCTACACTTAAAATAAAACGAGTAATGACGAGAAGGGAGGAAAAATGAAAGAAACGTGTTAGAGAGCTCCGAGAGCGCAGATGAAAAGAACGAAAGTGTTATTTTCGCAATAATACAGGTATATAGGAGGAAAAAAAAAGAGCTAGTCTCTGTAAAGGTGCTTTGTAAATAGATCTCCGTGTAGCCAGGAATCATAATTCTTCGTAAACCTCTCCTGTTCCCTCGACATTAAAATTTCCAATAACTTCAAAGCGGAAAAGGGCGGCATTATTATTAAAATAACGTTTTAATGAGAGACAGAACGGGTCTCTCGATAAACGATTGATTAATGGGCGGACTTGAATTTCTTTAACATCCGCACTTGATTGACGATTTAACGATCGTTAATGAATGTCGACGCAATCGGAATTGAATTCGAGAAGAGGGTATTTAACGGACGTTATCTGCTTGGAAGAAGATCGGTGAAATCAGGAGACTTTACTGCTCGCAGCAGTAAAGTCTCTTGATTCCACCGATCGCTTTTATCTGCGCCGGCTCTACATAGATACAGTCCGGTAATCCCAACTGGTTAATGCAACGACATGTACGGATTATAGAGCTTCTCGGATTCTCCCGGATCCTAAGTAATCGACCACACACGTGTAAGAAATTAAAAGGACTGGCTAAGCAATGTGATTGAGAAAAGTGATAATAAAATAATAAATATAATAATAAAGATATCAAATATAAAATAATAATAATCGTGCGATTACAGTGCGACAATTTTCGAACAAACTCACGCAAGAATGTACGATAGAATTGTTTGCTAATCTTCGTTACTACTCAATCTCATTGGGGAAATTATTCCGTTAAACCGAATGATTCTGCGAAATTTCGTGGTTTCGACGCGTTTCAGTTAGGATTTTTCCTGCACGGCGACAGAAACGAGAAATCCTTCGAATCTTGCGAACCGCAACCATGCGTCTCTGTCAGGCACGCTGATGTCGCGCAATAAATCTATATAGTCCCGGATGTGCCTCCTACATGTTCCTTCGATTCTCGTTCTGTTTGTCGTCCGAAACGGAAACACCTTTGACGGGCGACTCGCATTCCGTCCCGGTGCTGTCGCCTCCGGAGTCCACTGTTTTACGTGGGAAACACCGAAATAAAGCGGAAGAGCGAAATCGCCCGGCTGCCGCGGGCGACGCGACCATTGGCGGCCGGGCGGGCGCGTGCCACGGCACGTTAATCGTACTTTGGCGAGAGACTCGTGGGACCGCGGCTCGCGGACAGCGGCTCGATTCGTGCCGCCGCCGCCACCGCCGGTTGAAATATACCACCAGGAGATGTCCTGGGACCGCAAATGTCCTGGGGATTCGCCCCACCCCCCCGATTCGGTCGAGTCACAGCGCGAGAGCCGCCGCTGAGGTCGATCGACAAATAACACGCTGGCAGTGTGTATCCCTGCAAATGGTACAAAGACGAATACGGCGCGGCGGCGGGTTTATGCACGCTGTTGGCTCCCGTCGTCAGGGCTACGTGCTCCGAGAGAATGTAGCCTAAAGGTACTCCAGGACGATCAATACGTTCTATTGTCATTGTACGCTACGGCGAACGCGGGCAAATATTGAGAAATTGTCGAGACGGCGGGTATTAGCAAGACCCGACGTGTGACGACGGGAGAGTTAAAGTATTTTTCATGTCGACGATAAGTGGCGGATAGCTGGCGGATGACGTATATCGATTTATTGATCGACTTAGCGGATTTCCCGAGACGATCTTCGCCGTTTCTCTTCCTCTCTCGAGCGCGAAAAACCCGCGGAGATGCAGCGCGAGATTCCGGAAATTCACAATGAATTTTATTCCCAACCATTTCTGTTGAGCTTTCGTGTAAACTCGCGAGAGATTTCCCGCGATTCTCGAACGGGGAGATATGTATAACAGGCGCGCGGGCGCGAGATCGCGACAGCCGAGTTCCGAATCTTGGAAAATCATCGGGCAATCCTGTTCTCGAGGCCGGATACTCTTGCCTCTCGTCGACGTCAAGATCGGGCGCTAAGTTTGACAAGTTTTGTTCCGCGATTTCATCCACCGGCCCGAGATCCGCGTCACGTACATAGTTCGACTCTCGCGCGCGCGCGCGCGCGACTCACGTCGGGAATGTTAGCGGTTGACGACTTTGGACGGTAAAGTTTAAATCCTTTCGCCAAAGGCATTTTCTCTTTCAATATTTTCTCTTCCCCGGGATACTTCTCCGCGGGACGTTACACGGCGGCTTCACAGCGAGCCAGTCAAACTTCCATTTTCTTCGGAGAAGCGCGCGGCAGAAATAATCCGACATTCAGTTCGCGAAATTGAGTATTCAACGTCTCCGCCGTCACATCCCGTTTTAAGATCCCCCTTTATTATTAGCGCGATCTAATAGACGTGCGGCAGTGTCTATTTTTATATTTCGACACGTGCAGACAGCTCGATAGTGGAAGGGTTAATTTAAATACAGGACACATTACTGTTACGTCAATTGTCCCGATTGATTATTCTACACTTTGCGCAATGACCTTTATTTGTTATCCTTTTAACCGATATAAACGCGCGGAGATATATTTTATCTATGTTTTTTACCGCGGTAGTTTTTTTTATTTTCCCGTATAATTTTATATGTATATGCAGATAGACTATAAAAAGTTAATTGCAACTTGAGACTAATAAATAAGATTCTCCTTTTTTTTTAACGTTTTCTCGTAACGGCTTAACGTAAGCAAAAATAATACCAGCTTTACTGCCACTTCGGGTTTGTATCATATTCTAAATGACCAAAGCAACAAAATAATTAATTACCGTAACACGCTCATGCGATTTATATATAGTACACTTTTCTCGGTATTTATATATACTTCATTATACAGATTCTTCGCGTGCGCACGCGTTATCCCTTCAAAAACCAGGAAGAGGAAGCTCATCTCGTCGCGCGATCGATATGTAAAACTCTTTACTTTAATCACTTTAAGGTCGGGAAAATGTCATGTCAAGAGGAAAGACCTTTCACTTTTATCTCGTGCCCACGATATATGTGTACACCACCACCACCACCACCACCACCACCACCCCACCACACTCGAACTCGGCTCGCTATACAACTTGCCGTTTAACCTTTAATCGAATACTGTGGAAATTAAGCGGTACTTAACACTCCACTGGCTAGGAAAATAAGTCGCAATAACAAGGTTAACTCATCGTTTTATTCGCAAGGGCGGACTACGCGGCTCGCGGTGCTGCTTGAGGCCGCGCGAGAGAGAACTCAATAAACAAGATCCATTTCTTCCACTTTCGGTTCCGGCGCGCGCGCCCGTTAATGACACCTTAATCATCGCGCAAAATAGAGAATAATTGTGAGCGAGGGAATTAATAGCATAATAGGGAATAAAAGTGATACGGACAAGACAAGAAAGCTCCGACAGCGATTCTACAAAATTTGTACCGCGGGAGAAATTATTTCAATATTCCGAGTGACGCGATGTACCTACCTATGTAATTTGATTATTCGTATTCATACGTTCCTCTGTTCTTCTCGCGGCATTATTTGCAATGTTAAAATGATAAAAAATAGTTTTCAATACATTCTATCCCGCTGATGTTAGACGAGAGGAGTGGAGTCCTCTCGTTGTTTGCGCGTTTCAAAAACAAAAAAAAAAGTGCTCATCGTACGGTAAAATTGTAAAGTATAATAGACGTACGTACATACAAGCCAGACGCAGGCTCGGCCAACCGAGATAACGCGAGTTTTTGAAAGATAAAAAGCATCGCGGCCATCGCGGGGCTGGAATTATAGTACCATACAGCAAATAAGATCTCTCTCTCTCTCTCTCCTGTGTAATCTCCAAAGCGAATTTATGCACGCGCATAAATATTAATGCAATATTTAGCGTTACGCGCGAGCGTAGGCAATGTCATTGTTGCCGGGTCCTTTGTAAAGTTGAGCGTAGAATCGGTCGGGGAACAAAAGGGGAAGTCTAGAATGTCTGATTCGCACCGAAATAATTTAATAGCTCCGGCACGTTTATACGCCGAGAAAATACATGTTTTTCTGCAATAAACAGCGAAGGATACCTTTGCCCGAGTTACCATTACCAAGTTAGCCGAGCTGGCAAAATGAATTTTTATATAGATCGGGGGATTTGTCTGCGAGACTTTATAAATTTGGTATCGGCGCAATCAATCCGCATTATCGGGATAATCTTTCGCGGTCGACAGTTTCACAATGCGGCGATTTGAATTGGCGATTTCGGCGGATTGACGGAGTGTTCTGAGAGACGGATTTTTGTCCCCGCGACGCGACGTGTACATATAAATTCACGGAAGCTCTGACGTCAGCATGGCAAATGCCGGTATGACAAAAAGCAATAATGCGATTTTCTTCGCGGCGTAAATTGAAAAATACGTTTTCGAGCAACGCGAAAATACATTATGAATAAATAGAATTAATTTCTAGCTGATGTGCACGGGATTGTTGTATTCAATACATAAACGACGAATTTATATAAATATAAATTAAAACATATTGTTTTCGGGAAGGGACACAAATCGTATCGGACTCTCAATTAGATAAATATCCATTGTTCGCAATGAATTTCTCTTGTAAACAAAATGTCTCTACGTTTTATTTTATTGCGTAATAGTTTCCATAATTGGCAGCAGCGCAAATAGGACGTGTTCAAAAGACGCGAAAGTCGTACAATTAGCAGACCGTTTAACGTTAAATGATTTAGCCATTTTAGCCGAAGAATAAAATATCAAAAGTGCAAAGAGCTAATGGGATTATTTATTTTCCAATTAATCACGTAGTCTTCGTTCTTGGCGAAAGTTTCGTCTGAAATCCAATTTGCGACGTAGAAGGCGGAAGACAAATGCTTGGAATTAACTTTTAGTCTAGGGAGAGCACGTCGACTTGAAATTGTTCGATAAATAAAATGTTACAACCAATTCGCTATTATTTATTTGTTCTGACGCGCCACTTGTACGAAAAAACGCGAATTACGCGCAGAGACGTGAAAAACTTTGAGAGAAACGTGAAGTCACGTCGTAATTTGTTGCTTCAACTTGTCGTAAAACGCCACTGTCGTTATCCTAAGAAATAGAACTTTAATACACACGGTTTCGGAAAATTCTACGGGGGTGGGGGAGGGGGGACATAATGTGCATCTAGCAAAAAACACCCGGCGCACCTCGCCGCGTATGCAATTTATCGGTATACGCTCTATATGTGTGTATATGAAGCAATCTGGTGAGAAGGTTGGAATATTAATGAGAGAGCGAAATTGTTTCGCAAGCACCGGAACGCGTTTCGTTTCGGCGGAAGTGCGCGAAAATGGAACTGCATCTGCAAATCTGAATCTAATTCGACAAATAACAAATTCTTTTTTTTCACGATCGCCCGAAAAAAATCATTCGCGGTAAAATTCGCTCCCGTTCGCCGCATCGAGAATGACGATGTACGTACACGAGGTGATTTGCTTCGGGATTAAAATCGTTTAAAAGAGAAATATCGTCTCCGATTGGCGAGTATTGTCAATTATATAACTCTGTGCCAAGAGTGTGAGGGACTGTATTGAAGAGACGAGATTATATTGAAAATCGATGTATTGAAGGAACACGAGAGCACGATATTTTCTACGGAACGATATTTACTACGAGAATATTTTGATATCCCGCGATTAAAATAACTGACATTTTTCTTAAGGGTCATGCTACCTTTGAGATTTTACACTGATACCTGAAGTTTGGGATTTTTTTGTGAGTAAATGAATAACTTCATTTAAAATCTGCTTAGAGGACATTATTGTACATATATAAGAAACTAAAAAAATTTTTTTACTTTATTATATATGTACAACATTGTTCTTAAAATAATTTTTTAATAAAGCTATCTGTTTACCCAGAAAAAAATCCCAAACTTAGGTATCATTTTAGGGCCTCAAAAGTGGCATGACCCTTTAACTAGTCGTCTAACGCTCAACGGAGGGATAAGATATTCAGCGATTTTACGACGCTACTAGTATTCGAACGATTTGCGTACGATTGTTGAAAGTACAGTAGCGAAAGTACACAGAGCGATCTGTGTGTGATGTAGAGGCTTGACTTACCTATGTCCATCAAATGGACCTCACCAAGATGTCGCGCGGCGTAGAGGTGAAGTAATCCGAAAGCGAGCTGCATCCCGGTGGTGAGCAACAGGGCGAGGAAACCGGCGGCGCAGACCAGCCAGCCCCATCCACCCTCCGGATAGAAATGCGCCCGCATACCGGCGACGTCTATCCCTGATAGAAAAGATTATCCTCTTTATAATTCAGAGATAAATCGCGGAATCGCGTCCGGATACCGGCGATAATGGAATATCTCGCGGCACGGATTTAGCATCTTGCACTCCCGATAGGAGATTTCTGACTCGTATGAATGGAAAACTTTCAGCAAAGTAACTTAATTTCGTAACTGGTACTTGTAATATAGATCTTGAGTCGAAAAAAGTTATATTTACATCATTTTAATATTAAGTATATTTTAATGTCTACCGTTATTCACTAATATGCTTACGTTTTATTTATTTAATTATATTTAAGAATTGCATTATTCAAATAATTTATTGAAACAAAATTAAGTTATAATATCAAACAATATTAAGTATATAAAAAGGTGCAGACAAGAAAAAAAGAAAGAATAAGGAATAATAAAAAGGAATATATAAAAAGGTGCAGACAAGAAAAAAAGAAAGAATAAGGAATAATATTGCAGATGATATAATCGTACTCGTTCGTTCTATTATACGCATTGAAACTATACATATATATTTAAATATATGTATAGTTTTGCTAAAGAGAAGAACGGAGGAGAAGTGCAATACCTGGACGACGAAATGCAGGTACGCAACGATGCAGATTGCGTAGATCGCCCAGGACCCAATTCGTATTGCCACCCATAGTTTCATCGGTGTCCACGTAACGCAGACGAGTGTCTGAAAGAAATCGTGAATTAATCGTGAAACACGATCGTATATCCTCGTGTATCGTTCAAGTATCTTCGCGTTTTCCGCCTGGGATTAAACAAGACCGTGGAAGTGAGAGCGTTCTTGAATGAGGACTATAGCCGAGGAGAACCGTTTGGTCCATTAACGTTCGATAACGATACCGTTGTTGCGTCATCGGCAAATTGGTTCGCGTTGAATTGAAGCACTTAATTTCTGAAATAATACACTACGCGAAGGCATCGGATGTCCTTCCACACAATGCGGGGCGGCTGTTCGGTGACCGCGACGACGACACCTGCGGCTGGCAACAGCGGCGTATGCATGAGAGGGTGCGAGATGGCGGCAAGAAACCATGTGAAAGAAACGACGTGAGAGAAGATAGGTAGGTGGGTAGGTAGGTAGGTAGGCAGGTAGGTAGGTAGGTAGGTAGGTAGGAAGGAAGGAAGGAAGGAAATGGAGAGGCGAGGGTCAGGTAAATGCACCTTTGAAAGGGATGACGAGGCGATAGGTTGAAAAAGGTAACGTGAAGGCACGAAGTCAAAGGGCGGGTCACGGGGGAAGGAGGGTTGATGATCGTGAAATAAGAGCGACCCTGTTACGCCTCGTAAAAAATCATGATTTCCAAATCAGGCTCTGATCGCGGAAAAAGGTATCTAACTGAATTATGGGTAACGCGCATAGGTGTGTATTGCACATGCGGCCGCATATCGAACACAAACTTTTCCATTAGCGGCGTTAAATGTTAAACGCCGTTGGGTTTTGCATAGCCACGCGCGTATCGCACTAACAGCGAAAATCGAATTCGAGCGTACTGTCGTTATTTAAATTTGCAAGTCCAGTGCAGCCGTTTTCATCGAGTATTCTTGATTAATTGATTATTTGTTTGGCTAGTTTAGACTCAAATATGAAAGATTGATAATATTTTCCTCAATTGCCTTCCCATTTGTTCTCTTCCACAAATGTTAATGCTCGCTTTTTTTTTCTTTGAATTTTTTTCCTCCATAACTAGGAAAACATATAGTGTCTGTGAAGGTAGCACATTTTGTTAATTTTTAAAAAACAATGTTAGTTCCAGTAGCACTTTCGATAGTTCTACCGTTCCTGATAAACATTCAAAAATGTTCTGCATTTTTAATAATACCAAAAAAATAAAAATTACCAAATAACGTGCTAATTTCACGTTCTAGCACGGCACATCTCCCACTAAAGTACTATATAACATTTTTTAATATTTATCAGAAATGGGAGAACTATGGAAAGTGCTACTGAAACTAGCATTGGTTTTTAAAAATTAAAAATTAAAAACAAAATGTGCCAACTGCACAGACACGGGAACATATCTCTCTATAACGTTTTGTAATTATTCGCACGTGTATTACTTAATTTTACGCCCCGTTTTATACACGCGATTAAAACTTCGGGCTTTGCAAATGTCTCGGCTTCGTAATTTCTAATTTATTCGCGGGCGTTCCTCGGTATTATATAACAGTTTGACGTCAGTTGTAAATTATCGTGCCACCGTGTCAGTACGAGTAAAACTGCGTTCACCAATGCAATTCAATTCTGGGACAACATGTCCGTAAGTGGATAAGTTTCTACCGCGAGCTCCGTGCGCGCTTATTAGCGTTCAGCGTGTAAAACCATTTGGAGAAGATTATTTGTATGGCGCTACCATTATCATCGTCGTCATTGCCGTTGTCATTGCCGATAACGAGGGAACGTTGCCTCGCGCATTCGCCTTTAGGTGAATAGGTAAATTAGTAGTGAGAATGAAATATTCTTCATTACCCTGGTAGGATAGTGAAAATAAGGTATGAAAGGAGCGCGCAGCGAAGAACGCGCGCGTTTTAACGCGGCGAGACGGGAGCGAGAAAAAAAAAGAGAAACGGGACGACAGTAGGTATTTTGCCGAAAATGACACGAGACGTAGGAACATTGCCGAGGACGGCACCGAGGGCAAAATTGTTGCGAGAGGCGAGTTACGAGGGTGCCCTCTTGATGCCGGAAAAGGAGCGGCACGTTCGCAAGAAATGCGAATTTCTTGCGAACGTGCCGCATCCTTAGTGAAATCACGGTCGCATTTTCGTTGAACGATCTAAACGAAATATCTGAAATGTCGCTTCGAGGAGCATGGAGAATGTGCAATGATTGCAGCGAAGTAAATACGCAAGAGGCTCTCCGATGATGTAAAGAGAGGAGACTCCCGTACGTTTCAAATCTGCCTCGAATGTAAGTAAATGTAACTTCGACTTTGTGAATATTTTTCCATTTCCGATTAAACTTCGTGAAATCTCCGCGAAATCTTCGCCTCGCTGTCGAAGCCACGTATAAGCGATAAAGGGAAAACGATTAATAAAATTTACGCCCCCATCACGTCGTTTGTGCTGCTCGTAAATTCCAAAGAAGCTCAAGCATTATATCGTGTCTCGATACGTTCTGCATTCTTTGTAATTCAGGTTAATCAATCGACAAAGGAGAACACCGAATTCTTCTCCCTTTCATGTTTATTACGACAGATGTGGAATTATTGATTCTCTCTCTCGTATAAAGGAAGTAAGGTAAAAAATTTCAATTCTCTGATTGCTACTCGGATTCACTTTGTCAGTCACCTTTGTCAGTCGAGATTGAAAACCGGCGGTTGACCTACATTTTCTGATAGACACTGTTTTCGATGATACATCAAGCACAAAATTTCGAGATACCTCTTCGGCGGAGTTAAGTGGAATTGATTCTTATTTTCTCCTCGTCGTAAGCTCTTCATTTTGCCCTACTTCTTTTGTCTTCTCTGTCGTCGTATAAAAATAAGAGAGATAAAATATATTCGAGGAACAACGAAGATTAAAAAAAAAATCTTAAAATCAATGTTTTTCACATATTACACATCCAATGTGCACACATATATGTAGGTACGTAAAGAATAAAACTCGCAAAAAGTTGTACAACAATCTTGATGCTTTCTAAACAAGTTACTTCGTGGCAAAAATATTTTCTAAAAATCACCGTAGAAAAATACGAGACAGATAATTCGTTCAATTATCTTTACTATCGACTAACCGGTATGCAGTATATGAATTTCTGCAAGAGATATTAGATATACGGCGCACGAATCGGCGATATTATTATAAACTCCAGTTTGAAGGTGTCACGTAACTTTGGATTAACTCAAATTAATTCAGTCCATTTAATTAAAGTAAATTTAATTTAAACATTTATTAAAGTAAATTCAATTAAACATTTGAATATTAGCACAACTTTAATATTACTCTTCTGTACAAACGGAACGATCCCGGTATGGAATCGAATTAAAATTTAGCGATGACGATAATATTTAACGTTAAGATTACGTATAGTAACGACGTACTTCTATCCCGCACAATGGTACATCCGGGAGTATACGATCGACGTTATCTGTAATATATATTTGTACTGAAAAGGGTAAACTCACCGCCGTGATACGAACTTCCACGGTGCGGCGTGTACGTGCCATTTTGACCCTCTACACAATGAGTCGGCGTATAGTACTGCATGGGATGTTGCATGTAATTATTGGGGGTGCTTGGGACATGTACCGGATGACAATGTATGCATCTTCGCGGTGTCTCGGGCGGAGCCTGCAAGCAAGATGAATTTTCAACGCGTTTTAGGAGAGACCGGGGAGAGGGGGGGGGAGGCACAATGTAGAGGAGTGTAGACAATCGCCCATGTTTATTATTATTATTACTACGAAATCTCGCACCGCGCTGACGTTACTAAGAAATATTGCGCAAGATTATTTGTCAAGAGGTTAATAATAATCCACCAATATGATACATAAAAATTCTATCGTGCAAATGCGCTTAAGCTAGATTTATAGCGCATATTTCAAAGAAAGAGTATATTAAGCTAAAAAATGATTTATTATCTTCGTATACGCGGGAAACAAATTTCATCTTCGGAATGAAAAATGCCGAGCTATCAAGACGTGCTGTTAAACTTAATATTGAAAACCCCGAAATATCGTTCGCGTAAATCTTGCTTAAAGTTAAATGAGTTTGTAGCAAACGTTTCTCTAAATGTTAGTTAAGGCTCTACATCTTTTTCCGATTCTCTGCCGCCATCCTAGAAAAGGATTATTGAAATAAAAAAAATCATTCGACTAATTTTAATCTGTGAAAGCCGATAAACCGAGCGTAATAGATCTAGAGTTTGCAAAAGTTCTCGTAATCCGGGATCGATCGCGAGGTAATCGCGGGCAATAACGGATGGCGGCGGGGG
>NW_012026905.1:1722662-1811491 GCF_000956235.1 Wasmannia auropunctata | reverse complement strand
GAGGGAGGGGGGGAGGCTTCATTCGCTCACCTGCATGGAGTGTTGCGAGCGCAACGATCTTATCGAACCGGTCGGGTGCAACGACGGCACACTGCCGCCGAAGCTCATGGCCGAATTTCTGCATCCTGCCGGGGTGGACCAACCGCCGCGCACGCTAGCCGTAGTCCACCCCATCCCGCTTCCGCAGTCATCCACCAGCATCTTCTCAGGGGGACGAGGGGGGGGGGGAGCGGGCGGACTGCACGCCGCGTTTTACGCTCCCGACATCGACGGCATGTCAACGGGTCACGTCAATTCGACGCTCGATCTGTCCCGTACTCGTGTCACGTTAGCCCCCCGGTCGTAATGCGAAAAACTAAATTACATCTTTCTTGCTCGCTGACAAATTCCCTTTGGCAGCAACGACGACGGGCGTGGACGACGTTAGACGGGTCCGGCTGGGCACGTGGGCGAGGTACGGTGATGTTGGTCGTTCGACGATGCGTTCGAAATGCGGAGGGTGTTTTCCATTTCGGTCTGCAAGCAACGTGGAACGTGCTCTGATTCGCTATCGCAGTTATCGATAATTACGTTGCACGCAACGCGTACGTGAGCATAGATTGTTTGGCTTTATCTCATATTCTATCTCCTATTCGCGTCATTTGCAGCGTGCCAAATAAAATCTCATCATTCGAGCAACGTTATCTGACAGATATACGTCAATATATCGCGTAACGTGTAACAAGAAAATTACAATCTTCATTTTTCAACGAATAACAATCTTACCGCCCTTAACTCGGGTCGCGCATGACGTGCAAACGTGTCTCCGCGCCGTCACTTTATAGTTATGCCGCGCTGAAAAGCCCTAATTAACTTTACGTTCTACTTACAGTTAATTAATTATGTAATCATTCCCCGAATGGGATTGTGTAAAATATGCATTTCAATGCGGGCCATTCAGGCACGACGTAATAATTTTTGTATTATATCGCTAATGGGGATCATAAAACTGTCATTATATGAATTTAATGATTACGTTATTATGCATTTCTGCAGTCGAAAAACAGCCGACTGCTGATCCGGATGGAGCATTAAATATCAAATATACGCATCGCGAGTAGAATTTGTTCGATTTGTACACGAGGATTTATAGCGTGAATGTTTTATGCATATACTCGTCCGCGGGATGAGGATAAAATTGTTATTGGATGCATATCGAACGTGCACGCGCAAGTTATTTTGCTTGGAGTTATTGGCACACGCCAAAAACACATTCCATTTTGTCGGTCGGATTCAATTAATTTCCAACCGTCTCGCGGTTTTTCAACTAACAACGAATCTTGCACTTTCGTTAAAAAAAATAAATAATTCTTCTTCGAATCACGAAAATCGAAGCGCGGCTCGCATTCAACATAATTATGCAAATCACGATGCTTTGCATAGGTCTGATCAGTCGATACGATTAGGAATGTAAATTTATAAATTCGAATTGAAAACTCGAAAGTGCAACAGTATAAGATCCCATAAAACAGATACGTGAAATGTTAAAATGGCAAAAGTTCGCTGGAATTTATATGCGCGCCCTACAAGATCTTGTTGCCTGGCCTATGTACTGCGAAAGCTTAAACCGCAAAAAAACTGTTTTCAGTCGGTTGAGAGGATTAAAATCATCCGTGTGTGTATGTGTGAGCGGGGAGGGAGAGGTGGCGCACCCTTCCCCAATCTCGTAATTCCGCAGCAAACGTAGCCGCATTTCCACCAACCTAACTACATTGATATTCATGCGTTGCACCGCAGGATTGTATGCTGCCTTTGTTTTTGAAATGTCCGTAGCACACGCAGTCTGATAACAGTGGCATATGGTGTCCCCGCTAATTATAATGTTACCTACAATCTGGCACACGATCGTCGCCAGACAGATTTATGCTTGCACGGAAAAGCCACGTCGAAAAAAAAATCACTTGCTCTTCATTACTTCATTTCATTTGTCTAAAAGGGTGTAGCAATAATATGCACTTCAAAAGGAAGACTTTTCAAATAGAGAGATCGAAGTTTCTACTTTAGTAATTAAGAGAGATAATGACAGTTTTATGATCCCCATTAGCGATATAATACAAAAATTATTACGACGTTGATATATGTTGTTTAAAATAAGTAATCTTCATATATTTAAAATTCACAAACACTGAACGTTCCGATTGCACAAACCCTTCATCAGCAGTATTAAAAAATTGTAACATTAATTAGTTAAAATAACGAAATGAATGAAATATGAATATAAAAAAAAAGAAACAGTATGAACATTAGCTAAGTATATAATACCATATAAAGATGAATTAAAGAGATAATAAAATTAAATTAAAATAAGCCACAATGACAAAATTGAAAGTATATAAAATATATTAAATATGATAAATATTATACATTATTAAAAATAGTTCTATCATACAATTAGATTTGTCATACAATTAGACCGTGACACTGTTCAGTGTGTAGAAAAAGTATTCATAATTTATTCATCATTCAGCAGCGAGAATGAGTTGAGTATCAGAAGTATATTGAGAAAAAAACCAAGAGATGTTGTCAGAATAAAGTCAAGACAAAAGTATAAATGTGACGAAAAAGATAATCGATGTAAAGCCAATTAAATTGTGATAACTTTCAGACATTTGTTGTTGGCCTACCTATTCGAGATGAGGTGCCTTATAATCACTCTTTTATAGTACATATATACATATATATATATATATATATATATATATATATATATATATCGTAACAAACAGTTGTGCTCGTAGTAATTTAGAGATACATAATAGATATTCTTTTTTACGTCTGATATCGATGTGAAAGATAGATGAATAATGAACTGTATCGATATATACCGCGGGTACAGACTATTCGTACCTACGTAGCATATCGGGTCATCTGACGTTGCAATTTTTATCTCGCAAGATTTATGTCCTCCTCCGCCGTGCACGCTACTGATCCCACGACTTACCCCCGCGGCTCGCGCGCTCGCGGCTCGATATCATCGACCGCGCGGCGTGTGCCTGTGAAGTCTCGCAATAAGAATAACAAAACGCCGAGAACAGACCGCAGATTTGTATTCGCCACCGGCTGCGTCCGGCGTATATTTTCCCTCTCACGTCGGCGACGAGCAACACGCCGCGGAAAAGGGGAGAAATTCCTAGGTGACGGCCCTAAGAATGCCGCGGTCGTAAATCCGCTCGCAAAGCAGTTTTTTAATCGGCGCCGCTAAACGAATGAAACTCGAGGAAAACCCGATGCGTCGGCGACGCGTGTTACTCGTCGCCGCTATAAAAAAAAAAAGAAGTTCGCGCGTGTATCAAGCGCGCTCGATAAGTCGTAAAACTACCGTATTTCTTCATGATGATTTCAGAGCGTCAATTAATTTCTTGTAATTCAGCGAATTTTACTCTGCTATCTTTCGGATTAATTTAAAATTTTCTTTCGATTCGATTTATTTCGTAAAGCGTTAGAGAAATAAAAGAAAAATAAATTTCAACGACTGACTTGCGGATTTTTTTTTAAATGAAAATATGTAATTTTTCTCGAAAGGAATGTGTAATCGCACGTCCAAACTTAAAAACACAAATGAAATTCAGTCGACGAGACAACTCTGTATATTGATCTCGGCTAAATAAATAAACTTTAAATAACTTCCAGCGTAGAATTGTCAACGGTATATGTGCCGTATTTCAAAACGCCCTGATGTATTTTCAATAAAATCAATCGTTATCGCACATTTATGGTTATTATCCTTATGGCAGGTATATAGGCGCATATATATATATATTTTGTAGCCTGACATATTTCACTATAACTCTCGCGCACGATTGAATTAAATTTATAATATAGAAAAAAAAGAACGCCTCGCGTAATCCGAATGTTAAATAAATAAAGCTTGCGTTTATTTTATTCGTTTTTATATTTATTCATTTAATTCCGGAGAGT
This sequence comes from Wasmannia auropunctata, assembly GCF_000956235.1. Taxonomy (NCBI): domain Eukaryota; kingdom Metazoa; phylum Arthropoda; class Insecta; order Hymenoptera; family Formicidae; genus Wasmannia; species Wasmannia auropunctata. Next base: position 1,807,534 of record NW_012026905.1, on the reverse strand, counting down.
ACGATTATTTTAATTGAAAAATATTATCGACTCGCCTGACTTCATAGATACTTCACAGAGAGAAGGTTAATATCGCGTACCAAGTCTTTACGCAAAGAGTAATAAATTCAAAAGTATATATGTACATATATACTCGCGTGCCATTCATTGTTGCGCCTCCATAACCAACTGAATGTGATACGAATGAAAAGCGCATTTCATTACGCCGATGCACAATAATTTGTCGAACGCGGCAACAATAATGGAGTTCTAATTATAACGAAATATATTTAAGGCAACGGCGGGTGGAGGGAGAAGGAGGGGGAGGGGGGACTCGCCTTCGCGTAAATACGTTTTGGATCCTCGCACGCGCGTTGGCAAACTAATATCGAATAACATTATTAATTAGCGGCAAATGAGCACGCGCAAAAGCGTACCGCAAAGCAGTGTTTGTTTCCGGACAAATATTGCACCGCCATAATTATCATTTATGCATGTAGTCGCAATGCAGACACGCACAATCGCGCTTTATTGCCATGACCTATGCTTACATCGCTTACCGCTTTTGTAAGGTTTCTTCATGCATACAATAAATACAGTACCCACGTAATAAACAGTGTAAATTAATTGTACAAATCTTGTTGCCCTTATAACCCTCTTCCCTTTTAAACATTGTTAAAAGATTATAGTATATAATTCCCCAAGAGAATACGCGCAATTATAGTTTCGAAAAGTTAAAATGCTAACAATATATATCAATGAGTCGCGTCAAACTTTTTTAATATTTTAGTTAGAGAAATAATTTGAAAAAAAACTTCTGTATGCACAACTGCATTAGAGAAATCATATAAAGTCCTGACAAATCTTTTATTAAAAATTTAATATTACTGTGTGTTTTAGTAGCAGAAACTTTTATCTCTTCCCTAATATATATATACACATACATCTGGAATTTTATCTGGATTATATTATGCAAATCTTTCGTCGGCAATTTGTCGCCTACGCCAAATGCGTGGCGAGATGAAAATAAAACGTATTAAGCAGTTAAAATGCCTCGAAAGTAGAATATTTCATATCGTGCCATTTCCCGGGAGATTATTTCCCCCGGAGCGCGGCGGATTAAGACAGTCTGCGGCCGGGCGCGACGAAAGGATGCGTGTTGACACACGGGATACGGAATTCCGGCCTAGCAAGAACCAGACCGACGAGACGCGGCGCGACGGGGAGATCCGCGGCGCGGCGGTACGTAGCGGGGGCGACAACGGACGGTGGAGGCCGAGTCACCGAGTAATCCCACTAGATTGAATCCACCCCTCTCCCCCCCGCCGAGCACGAGCAATCTGCACGAACCACCGGTGGTGACTGTGTAACCGTAGCCGTCACGAACCGCCGTCCGGGCCATCATCTCGCGCCCTCTTCTCTCCTCCGCCCCCCAACCCCCTAATTTTCTATGAAAACACCTCACCGCCGAGGGGGTGGGTGCGGACGGGAACAAAGGGTGTCGCCGTTACCGTCAAACCTTACCCTCGAGCCGTTATCTCGCTACCTGGAGCACGAAATACCGTCCGGGTTTACTCGGATGACAGTTGAGATGGTGCCAAGAGTGCGGTTGTTTCGCAAGCTGCGCTCTACGCGGGTCGTTCAGAGATGCGCTCGAGAACGTCTCCATCCATGGCCATAAGAAGATCCCTTGCATTTATACACAATCTATTCCGTATATAAACATTGGCTCAGATTAATTGAGGATGAACGCCCAGATCTTTTCGAGGACGAAATTAACGAGGGGAAAGTGAGACTCAACTTTAATCAAAGTATTGTATAAATTATTTTTTGGTATTTGGCAACTTATATACAAAAACTATATTGTATTATCGCGAGCAAAAAGAAAATATTTGAGAAGTATAATATAAGAGTATAAAGATGTAATCGGATCACGTCGCAAATAGGACACAATTGTTTGTCAAATAAACCGTGATTATGTATTTTAGGTAAATATTTCATTTATAAAGTGTTATATTACGTAAATTTAGCTATTAATTACATTATATCAATTTAGCTATTAATTATTCCTGTTATTGTTATAACTACTTGTCATTTTGAGCTCACCTCATGGCTTAATTAATATTGCAATGATAGTCACTGCAATATATATTATTTGTTGCGAATATAAAAATTTCTGCCGAGGTTAATGCGATTAATATTCGCTATGTAAAATAATAAAATTCCCTTTACAGCGGACAGATAATTTCCAAGGTATTGAAAGGATGTATATATAGACTTGTTTCCGCGTACAACGCGCTTGCATCACTTCGTGCCCCGAGGTTGCGAGATAAGAGCTCGCAACCTCGAAAAAAAAAATATATATATATACATTCCAGCAAGTGAACGCGCGCGACAAACTACGGATATTGTTGATTCAACGAGATTCGCAACCCAAACCGGCGGTTGAAAAACATCCCGTTCGAGATGGGATTCGTTGCGGTATTAAATGGAACACTTTCATAATTGGGGCAAAACGATAACGGACGGGTGGGTGCATCAAGCCGGCCCCCGACATGGCCGCAACGCGAAACTGGCACCTTGTCAGCCGAAACTGTTAAAACAGTGAATGCTGTTAGCCGCAAAGCGCGCAGAAGCTCTTTAATTTAACTTGCTCGCCATTAACTAAAGGATATATCTCGTGCTCGCAATCCGAGAGTGAGACGACTGCGAGACATTTCGCGGCTATAAATCATAGTACCGAGTTCCAAAACGCATTAGACTGATCACAATCGCCCACCTCTCACCTCCCCCTCCCTTCCCATTCTTGCACCGATAAACGAACGATATCTCTCAAATACAACGAAAAGAAGAACTTTTCGATCAATCTTGTTTGATACTTTTCCCACCATGGTAAATTTGTAAAGATTGAAAGTATTTTTGATACAAAACATACATAAGCTATAAGGGCGATGAAGTTGCTTTCGAGAAACTGGAAAAGTGCTCGCGTGTTGATCTAATTGCCAGGATTTATGGTCGATTTATGCTGTTACATGTTCTTTCGCGGCGCTTTCATAACATTTTGCCGTCATAAGAAATAAAAACGTGACACGGGCTCTTCGTTCTTCCGTTAAATATTTGAACAGGTCTATCACCGCTGTTTGCCGGCGATGTCATATCACGACAATCTCCACGTTAGCCGCGACCGATGTCGAAACGTATTATTGACCGAGTCGGAATAAAGTAGCCCCATGAATCGCCCATTGAATCGCGAAACTATTTATTACGGATCGCCGCACAACTCGACACGTTTCCCGAATCTGGGCTGGATGTATTATAATATCTCGCCACTCGCGATTACGATTAAATATATGTCATTCGCGGTTAACTATTCATGAGCGGTCGTGAATTTTCCGATTGATTACTCATAATATCATGCAGATTAATTACTTCTCCGGCGAGCATTCCATTATTTATTCCGTCGTTTTTATTATCTTTTCAGCCGACTAATCGATTCCCCCTTCTCCACCTTGAAAGTTAATTTGTCGGAAAAATCAGAAGCAAAATGCAAGAAATGCGATGGACCCAAGTTTTGACATGCAATTTTAATCGTGCCCGAAAATTGTAATTTTTCCCAAATGTAACCACATTCATTAAATAAATTGGACAAAACATTAATTCCTTATTATCTCCGGAAAATTTCGGAAGCAAAATATGAAATATTATATAAGGTCTGAATGCTACGACTTCACTAAATATGACTTCACTAAAGCTTATATCAGACTACGCATTGGAAATTGAGAATTGCAAATTAAAGATTAGAGTTTGATCAATTAGATCATTTCAATTTTAATCCGTTTCGTTTTAATTGACTGAATTCTAATCTCAATTCGCAATTCTCATTCTTTAATGTACAATTTGATACGAGCTTAATGACTGCCCGTGGCAGCGAGCCATCACGTCTCGATAGCGAGCTATCTCCGTAACGTGTTAATTGATAATCACTTAGATTTCGCACGGGTTTTACGCTTATTGTTTCAACAACATCGACATTTTAAACGCACGTTTGCGGGCGCGCAACAACGACGATGCAAATAAACCGGTTCTTTTTTTCCTAACCGGTTATTAATTCGCGGTAAGCGGCGCACCCTCAACCACCGCCGCGCCGCGGCAGCGCGATCTATTTGAGAGCCCGCGGTGTTTTTACTACATACCTCGTATAAAAGAGCATTTAAACGCGTTTTCCCCGGGAAATCAATATTTCGTTATTCGAACAGGAGAGCGCGCGTCCTGTTCTCGATACTCATCTTTTTCAGCGCGCGGCCCCAATCGATGAAACTCATGACCCATATATCCACCGCCGAGTGTACTCGACTGCGGTTAAGACGTAGATTCTAATTGCCGATACGGCGCGTTCTATTCATCCTCATCGGATTGGCCAGCGTGTATCATGAGCTCGGGGGATAAACCACACAAAATACCGACGAACTTCGGCCGATATCGACTTGCATTTCAAATGAAGTCTCCTTTTCTCCCCCCTTCCGCCCCCCCCCTCGTTCTCCCGCCCCCCACCGGTACGGCTGCTCGTGCAAAGGAAATCGGAGCTATTAAAATTGCATCAAGCTGTGCGGAAATTGGAAGAAACGCGCGGATGCTGATCGTAGATGAATCATCCCTCATGCGGCTCATGCGGAACGATTTCGTTCCTTCCATAAATATGCGACACGCATGCGAAGCGCACACGGTAAAATAATAAAAAACTAAAAGTGTATTACGATCAACGGCAAAAACGAGATATATATTTAATCAAGGTTACGAATATTTTCGTATAAAATTATCAAAATAAGAAAATTCAATTAAATTATTTCTCTTCGATTATCTCGTGATCGAGCATCAAGATATATCGCCGCGACTGTAATGATCATTAATTTATCGCAAAATATTGCAAATATTAAATTTATTATTCAGCATCCTAATTACTCCTATATTGATCCTGCCGATAATTGGCAAACAAAATAATAAACGGCCACGTTAGAGATCCCCGTTCGATATTTCGCTTTCGAGAGGCGAGATATTTTCGGTCAGTTTTATGACGCTACCGAATCCGCGGCGGTACCGCGATCCCTCAAAGAAAACTGATATACCTCACTGGAGCGCGTTGCAGCGGACAGGAATGGCTCGTACAGAAGATTGATGTACGCGCGCTACTATGTATATGCGGTAGCGCTCTCTCTCTTTCTCTCGAAGGCGATCAGTGCTATCGCTAATCACAGGCACATCTTCGAGATTGGAGTGTTCCTACAGGGCGAGTAATTAGGTCGTTAAACCGTGAGCAAACGGTCCGACACATCCCGCAAGACCATAAGGACATCGGCAGCGGCGGCGGCGACGGCGGCGGCGGCGGCGACGGCGGTGGCGGCTTTGAATGGAGGCGTATTATTGATTTCATCTCGCGGAACCCTCTTCTCCCACGTTCCTTTCCGTACAGGATGTCCCAAAAGTCGCGAAAAACACCGCCGACGACGACGGCGGTGTGCCGATCGACGACGCCGAGTCGGCCGAGTGTCGCGTCCAAGGTTTACGCCGGCCGAGCCGAGCCGAGCGCGGACGCGAGTGCGTGTGCGGGAGTGTCGCCATGGCGTGATGTGTGCGGCCAGCTGCGTACACGGCTGCGAGAGCGAATGGAATGGAATGGAATCGCATGGTCGGGTGGGTGTATAACGTGACGGCACCCGGAATTACATACCCTGTCTCGCGGTTTCTCGCGGAATTCATACGGAGTTCCAGAATAACACGCGTCAAAAGAAGAAATTTAATTAAATCGAAATCGCCTCCCCTTCCGCATCCCCTCGCCACCGCTTTTTCTTTTTTCGCTGGCTCGTCCGTTCAAATGTCCGTTACGTTTCATCGGGAAAAGAGCCCGCGAGAGATATACCGACGTGAATACAACGGCGACGGGCTTATCGATGGATACACATCTCGGGGAAAATTGATAAAATGCCCTCTCGACGATCCTCCACTCATTGTCAGATGGATAGAACGGTCGGGGACAGGTAGAATGCCCGCTGTCAGTTCTGACGTTATTAAGGCGGGTTTATCGTTTTCCTACATCTTCACGCTTCGGGGGCAATTCGGCGTTTCTTTCCACATGGTTTGGTAATCGCGTTTCACACCAGACAAATTTTCATACACGAACATTCACGGCGTTCACGATTCTCTTATTCTCTCTTTTTTTTTTTCCCGAGGAATATAAATGCAATTATGAAACTAATTAAATTGCAAAGATAAATTTACAATGTTCTCTCTGTTCGCTTTCACTTTTTCTTTTTGTTTTCGCATAAATTATATCAAATTAAAATATTTGCAGCGTCGAACGTACGTCCGGTCCGACGTTAAAATTATAAATTTTGTTCCGACAGATAAAATTTAAGGCTGCTAAGAGAGTTTGAAAATGCTTGGTATTTAATTAATTTTGCAATTATATTACAATTCGAAAAATATTGCGATTGCATTAAAATATGTTTACTGATAAATAAATTAAAACGCTGCAATATAAAAATAATGGAAAAGAATTTTTGCAAAAATATAACATGGAGTTAAAAGCAGCTGAAAAATGAAATAAAAACTTTCATTGTTTTTATTTTTCGAAGAGAGAGAGAGAGAGAGAGAGAGAAGAGCGAATAGGTAAAACTCTTTGTATCCCAATAATAATAATTTAATGAGTTTTATAGAGTAATATACAACTTTCGATATTTTGATGACAAATGCATGGTTGAAATCTGTACAGCAATGCAAAAGCATTTTAATTTAAACACGTACAGAAACACACCGCCAAACTTATTTTCTGCAATTTTCAAATTAACGAGTTTTGTAACTACGGACCTGCACAGCGACGACATGTAATTAATTACCACTCTAATTGGACTAAATAACTCAAATAATGTTTTTATTTCGTACAAAATATTTGACACTGTATATAGTTTCACGTCGTCGAATAATTTAGAGTAAATACTAAATTTCGAAATGTCATGTTATGTACGCAAAGTATATATATATTTTTTAATAAAGTATATATATATATTTTTAAATAAAAAGTTATGTATAATAATGCAGGATTTTATTGATTAATATTCCGTGCATCTGAATTAAAAGCTATTTTTGCGAAACTAAAATTTCGACGAAACACAAAATATGAAGCAGGAGCATTTTATTATTTTTGAAAATACATATATTTTAAAAATATATTTAATGCACTGCTTTGTTTATTTGTGCATTGTTTATTATTGATATATTAGCATACATGCTAACGCATCAATAATACTGTTATTTTTTATGGTATATAACTTTTTAACTTTTTCACAATGAAGAAACACAGAGCCACAAAGTATTTTAAAGTAATTTTAAAAGCATTTTTTGTTCAGCAAATGTACCGTGTGTTTTGCAAATACAATCCTTAATTGAAGCTACATGCAATTCGGTTGCACGGAAGGATCGGAGAGACACGAGGCAAGATTATTCGTGTGCGAATCGTATGGTACAACTTTGAGATAGACCACCGACTGAAGATACCGGCATAGTGAACAAACAAGTCGCTATTTGTCTTCCGTCGTCGTTCGCGCTGTTCGTTATCCTGTCCATTCGTGGCCGCAGGGAACGAAAGAAAAAGTGGAGGCGTGCGGTCAGCTCGGCGACTCGGAATTAATCCGATTGCCCTTCGATCTTCGCGCACCGAACTCAACGCGGTCGAATCATCACACGTGAGTTTGGCGGAGAAAAAAAGCACCGGTTTCTTTTTGTTAATATGCATGCAAAGTTCGCTATATATATAGCATGATAGGGGAGGGGAAAGCGTATTCTACTTTTATACAATTTCAACGAAATACGCAACTATACGCAAACGAAGTTTGAGAACAGTGCCTCGTTAAAATTCGCTTATGCATAACAAATTATATTATATGGCCCGAGTCGCATATTTTTAAATTTTAAATAAGGCAAATTTACTGTCGTTTTATATACGGTAAACACAGGCCGAGACACGCAAAATTTTCAAATCATCGGCGGAAAAAGAAATGTAATTTCGTCTTTAATTAGTAGAATTCAATAAAATTTTAGATTGCAATTCTATATTATGTTATTAAAGTCTGCAAATAAAACTAACTGTTTTTATATGATTTTCAAGCAATACGATGGGATTGCTAAATATTTCTCTTAACTTAGAAAGGAGAGATCAAATCAAATGAGACCAGGTTCAATCGCATTAGGTCAGATAGACCAATATTAATTCTCAATGGCAAGATCGAGTTAGCCTGCTAGAAGCAAACTGTTTTCTTGACTCTAAAGCTCGTTAATACACACACACACACACACATACACACACACACACAAGTTAAAGCAATCGTAAACGGGAATCAGTCTTCAAAGATAAACGCAGTCGAGCGAGCACTGTCGAATCGAAATCGCATTCGGACGGTCTCTCACAAATTTTCACCCGTTTATCTTTTTTTTTAATTCGATTCCCGTCCCTCGCGGCCAAACTTTCGTCTTATCCGGCGACGGATCGGGAAAGTAGGAAAACTTTGGACTGTAGGCACCAAAGAGACCAGCAGGCCGAATTAATCTGATAATCCTCAGGTCGTCGCGCGCGTTACAGCTCGATTTTGCGATCTCTCGGCGCGTCAAAGCTCCCTTGGACTTATTAAGCGCCGATGCGAGAAAGCAACTTTCGACTAACAAGTCCTCTCTCTCTCTCTCTCTCTCTCTCTCTCTCTCTCTGTGCCTTTCGAGCAACTAACAGGACGTTTCATCCGCATTTCGAGGAGGCTCCTCCTCGCAACCTAACGTGCGCTTTAGCGGAATAAACGATCTCGTAATACAAGACAAAGTTTATTAAATGTTACCTTTCGCGAGCTTGCCCTCTATGTAATAATTTAATTCCGAGTGCACAGAAGCAACTGTAAACCCGCGCAACCCCGGTGCGACGATCTCTTTGGGCGCGGGGACCGCGTAACTATTGTTCACAAACTGGACAATGTTAAGCAGAAACGCGAATTCATCTAAAATTAAAACAAAGTGTGAGTTATACGCGGCAAATGAGTCGGCGGCACGAGGCTCTCGTCTCCCTTAAGCTTCATTTATTCAAAACTGCTACTTGGCGGGTTCACTCGTTCTCGCATAATTCGCAATCGTTTTGCATATCGCGGCAGAAAAAGAGAAACAGTTCAACCGTCGCGAATCATGCCGCGTTACCGTATATACTTATTTTAATAAAGCCTAACGTTTATCTAACATATGTTGAAATCCTGCGAAATCGAACGAACGATTAAAGTCCAGTCTCGCAATTCGCGGTTAACTCGATTCAACCGAAGTTCAACTCGCTTTACCTTTCTCTATAGTCTAAGAATTAGAAAGAGATAAACACTAAGTTAAACCGAGATTAAAGTTAATCTTGCATTTTTTATTTTTTACATTGTGGAAGCAGGCCTCGGACTTTTTAATTGATCGACGATCTATCGACGCCTACACGATAGGCGATCCGCCCGTTGCGCGTTGCATCGCCTCGAGCATCGAAGAACTAAACGAGCTAATTGCAGCTCGATGCAAATGTACCGAGAGACTCGCTCGTCACGATTCGCGTGCACAATGCGCGCGTTAAGCACATTAATTAGGCTGGTCGATCGATGCTGGCAGTGGCGAGAATTTTTGAGGAAAGCCGCAAGCTCTCGAAACGCGAATCTCGCCCGCCCGCTTCCTCTTTTTTTTCTTTCGGCGCGCGTGTGTCGAGAAAGAAAGTCGATCATACTTCCATTTGCGCGAGTGCAGCTATTTAATTCGATTATCGTCGCGTGTATTATGAAGTACCGCGCGCGCGGTAATTGAGCAATTTAAGGGCTCTCCGCAAGTACGTGATATAACCAAATTTACTAATTCTACATAGAGGTGAAGCGAAATAAAAATCTATGTAGAAAGAAGGAGTTAAAAAGTATATCTAGGCAGAAATAGCTTTGCGCTTCTGCTTTTTCGCTTTAACTAATTTACATTTTTTGTAACTGCATTATGTAGAGAATTCCTTGCTCCGACGTTGGAAATGTAGTTAACAAAACTCATTTCGTGTTAGAGTTTCGCTGTGAAAGTTAATATAAAATTTAAGCAGAAGGTGCATTAATCAAATGATATAAATTGCGTAAGAGAGATGCATGAGGTATCTAAGGCTAGGCTATGTCACAACAAAAAAAACTTGAGACCGAAATAAAGCAGCACTGCAGATCTGGATGTGGCATTTTGTACATAAATCCGCAGATAAGCTTTTTCTCTTCCAAGCGAGCATAATAAAGAGCTTTTTTATGCGGTGAATGCGTTCGGCGAGAGATAATCACTTCGCGTCATAAATCATGATTGCTCGCGGACGCAAGATAGATACGTATGAATGATGCGCGATACTTTCCGCAGATTATGGCCCCGTTGATGCACGCGCACGTTCGGGCGAGCCGCGAATTTCAGCCTCAGTGTACCCCGAACATTCGATCGCCACCGTCCGCAAACAAGACGTCGATCCTGCCTGTGTCAACGCGCGCGGAATAGTGCTTCTTGTTAACTATATCGTTAACGGAGCCGGAAACATGCAAATTCAAAATGTATAGCGATCTCCCAGCGGCGGAGGGACACCCTCGTACATTGTTATACATACACCCTCGTATATACGTTACAGCAAGTCCACTTTAGACGGTCTATAATTTGTTTCAGAATGCAGAATATATAGTGCGTGCATTCTATTTATAATTTATATACATTCCGTATATATAATGCGAAAAACAATTGGAGAATCAGAATACACACGCGTATATTTCATATAGTTTACATAAAATATGCATATACATATTTAAATATACATCGTATCGCAAAATGCACGGTACGAAAACATTATAAACACATAGACATTTGCGTCAGACTTCTATCCCGAAATCTGATGCAAATTATAAATTGCCTAAAATAGGCTGTGTTAATCGATAAACTTCCGACGAAATAGGGAACGTTATTAGATTGAAAATTAATAAATTCTCAGTGTTAAATTTCGATCAGAATAATTTTCTACGTCAATTAAAATTTTCAACGAATTTTTATCGTTTCTAAGCATCGAATTTTCGTCTAATGTTACTCCCGAGAAAATTATACTTCAGGCGAGGAATATTGCCAAAGTCAAAGTTAAACTTTAAATTTTTGGGTCAGTGTATTTTAATTATATCAATGGAACTTGGCCACTTTTCGACATACCGCGGCACCGCCGATGGTCTTTACGACTAATCTTTCTTCCAAATGACTGTGTCCGAATGACTTCTTTCTCTGACGGTATGCGAACGATGCGCTATTCATCTACTGTGGTATTGTCACAGCTTGAGGAACTGAGACAAAGGTAGTAGACCATTAGTAAAGTAGCGGTTACCAGCAGAAAGAGAGCACGGCGGAGAGAGAGAGAGAGAGAGAGAGCGAGCATAAGAACTAGACTATTGATGTCTGCCATGTGATGTGGTATTTCTACTGCGGTTAGCAGCGAGAATATAAAGGCTCGATGTATATTCGTGTGAGAAGGGATGTAATGATTATTTCAAAACAAACATGTGTGACTTACACGGAAAGAACAATTTTGCTGGAAGGTCGAAAAATTTGAACCTGAAAATAATTTTGTTAGACCATTAAAATTATTTTGCTAGAAACTAAAAAATAATAAGCGTTACTGTAAAACGTTTTGATACAATCAGTTTGACTTTCCAACAAAATTATTTTGGTAGTCCAACGAGAATTATTTTTAGATCTGTATCCAGTAAAATCATTCTTTCCGTATACCGTTGTTCTATTATAACCAATTATTCGGTCGTGTAAATGTGAAATTTTTGAATTTCTCTTGAAAAATCGCGATCTGACTGCAGGTATACACATTTAATCGTCAACAGTGCTGAAAAAATCCGCGCACGCGGTTCTCTGTAATGTGGTAACAAGGCTTGCTGGAGTGCCGCTTGTTTCTGGCGGAAATTCGCCCGTGCATTTCTGTGCGCACTTCGACGAATCGAGAGTACAGTGTGCGAGCCCGAGCACCGGTCCCATTCCGCGGCTTTTGAACGCAGTACACTGAAACGCAGTTATGCGATCGGTGCTGCGGCACCGTCGATCTGGCGTAAAAAATAGCTGTCGATACTTGTTGATGGGAGTTAAAGGGGAGAGATGGTATCGCGCGCGTGATTCTCTCTCTCTCTCTCTCTCTCTCTCTCGCGAAACTAGCGCGGCGGGATAGATTCTAACGCGCGTATATACTTCCCGTTAATCCTTGCTCGTAGCACTGCGGTAAAGCCCATTTTCCAGCCGTCATTACTGAGTCCCGTGCATCCACCCGTGCGCTCCCCCCCGGTGAGACCATAAATGTTGAATGAATCGTAAATAGTGCTGCTGGAGAGCAGAGAAGATGTCTTTGAGCGCCCGCGCTCGTATTTCATTGCTCGATCTCGTGCACGTAATTTTATTTCAGCTTAGATTTCAGAAGGTAACGATCGCCAATAAATAAAGGAGAACGCGGTGCTCAGTGGAGAAGATAACTATCGGTTCGTTAAGTAGAAAACAATACGGATCGCGTGCTCCGGCGCGTATACCCGTTTACATCGTTACGACATGTTCGCCCAAGGAGCGCTGCACAGCTACATCGCATCGGCAAACAAGTGGATACAAATTGCATCAATAAAACAACAAGCGAGTCGGCGGCGAAAAAATAATATATCTTGATTTTAGCTTCGGCAAAATGCCATTATCAGGCGGATATTATGGAACAAATTGCATGATAATAATTGCATGTAACGGTTGCATTAATCGTAAATATTAATTTAATAGCCCGAATAACATGTTTAAATTAAGTGGACATTCGAAACGTCATAATTACGTGTAGCGTAACATTACTGTGCTATAACTGGGACAAGATAGCAGTGGGAGTTTTTGCATGTCGGCATAATATTATTCATTTTGAAACAGCGATATATTAAATAAAAGCGGAGCATTGAAAGGAAAATTGAATTATTAATTTAAATATTAATTTAACTAATTTAAATATTATCCTTTTCCCCAAAAAGAGAGGAGGAAATTTATTAGCGCTTAAAAAAAAATTACCGTTTTCTCATTAGTAATTCAATTAATTACTGTTTCATCATCTTAATTCAATATTATCATGCACTTCTGCACGCTGCTGCGTTTTTCCTTGCTCCGCAAGTCGGAGAAAGGTCGTTGCACATTTCCCCGTCTTACTTCAAGAACAGCGTAGTACAACATTATATCTATGCTCGCAACTATTCCGCATGCAATATTACTGCAGCTACATACATAGTTTCGAAAGCACGAATTCAGCTCTGGAATGTACATGAAACTTCTATCGATTCATCTGGCAACAGTCTGTCTATGCCGATGATTTGTCGTCTTTCATAGCATAGGGTAGACGTAGACCGTAAAGAGCCATTCGATCAAAGGGTTAATCCGTGAAACTCTCTAAATTAAGATCAAATATGGACATTAAGATCAAATATAGGCACTACTAGCGATATTAGCAGAGATATTAAACTGTTGGAATGAAAATTACGTATTCTCTTTTTGCTGAGACTTCAGACTAAGTATCGATCTTCTCTTGAATTTTAAAAATATGAAATATATTATATAGATATCTAAAGTTTCTGTAATTGTTTAAACAGAATTAAGTGTAGATATTAAAAGATCATTCACCGCCAATCATATCTACTGACAATAGTATCCGAGTTCTCCCGTTAAATCGCAGCGAAAGATAAACATTTCGTAGAGCGAGGTCATAAAAGTTTATCAAGTTCGTTCCTTGATGTTTATGCGAACCTTTATAACACAAACAATTCTATAATTAATTAAAACTTCTTTAATAAAGCTCGTCACGCCATTTGTAACGAGCCAGTAAACGAGGAAGCAACGGTGTCGAGTTCTTAACAGAGGTAGAAATTAAAATGCTTTCACGTCGAATCTTGATATTCAGCAGCGAACATGAGGAAAATATAATCACCCGTTCGGCATCGAAGCGTTATCGAATCAGTCAGGAACTATGTTGCTAGGTTCATATATTTGTGTGTATATGTATTATATATGTATATACCTACACATGTATTTATATATACATATACATATATGATTTTATCAGCATCGCAAACGTGAGTTCGAGCATCGCTCAAAAATTCTCTACAAAACACTTTACATTCTTTCGAGTATAGATATACGGAGGACAATCCTTCGTGTGCATTTAAACTTGAATTGCGCAAGAAAAATCGATTTCCCGTCTCTCTATTGCGGGCTGCATATTAAAGCGGGCGCGCGGGCCAAAACGCCGGGAAATACACGTACTCCCGATCTAATCCCGAGGAGAGGCAACAAATGGAATTACTTGGAGTGCATTATGTGCGACCGGTGCTAAATGCATCGACCGTGCGAGAGAACGCCCGGAGAGAGCTATCGTTATGGCGCGCCGCCGCCGCCGCCGCGGCCCGCGCCGCGAGCGAGCCGCGCGCGCTCCTCTCCTCCGGCTCTCGAATTTTCGACGCCCGAAAGGGTTAATAGCGAATTCGCGTCCATTGTCCGGCTACTCTGCTTAATGGCGAAAGACGACACCCGTCGTCGGGTGGGATGTCGCGCGGGGACAATACGGAGATTGAATTATGAACGTCGCGACGAGGAGGAGAGCGCTTTTGTCCCGTGCGATGCAGGGAAGAGGGAGGGCGGGAGGAGGAGCACCCACGATTCGGAGGTCAGACACGATGTCGGGGGTCTAAATCTTTTGTTCGGCCGGTTAATTATTACTTCCGTCGCGATAACAGCGCGGCTGGAAAGTAAGTGCGATGTGACCGTGCAGCCTGCATAATTCTTTTCGAGAGAGCGGAACGGCCGGGTCTACCCCGCCCTCCCGGCGTCTTAAGAACAGCCCTCGTAGACTCGCGTGATTTATCCAGCCTTTACACATAATAACGCGCGATCAAATAAAGCGAGTATTTATGTCTATTTTCCACCTTCACGCGCTCCATTTTTCTCCCCCAAATTACCGCCGCTTCTCTCTCCACGAGTTTCTCCGGCGAATCTCGCGAGTCAATTTCTCTCCACGTTATTTATATTGATTCTCTCGCAACTGCAAACACGTCCGCAATTCCCAGATTAAAATTTTGGTTTAAAATAAGATATTTTTACTCGTTTAAATGTTCGTGGAGCTTTAAAATTCCGGTGAAAAAAAAAAAGATTAATTCCCACTTCACCGAGACATTTTCACGTTTATTGTCGCCGTACGTGTATGGACGGTTAAAAATAAACGCGTATCACGCTTTGCATTCGACCGAAGCGAGAGAGAACGCTTTTCCAGATCGCTGCAGCACGTCGGTGCGATGACTCGATGTTGAAGAGCTCGTCGCCGCGGGTATCAGGCAACGAGAGGAGGCAAAATGGCGAAGGGACGTTATTCTCCCGACGGATTAATTTCGAGGCAGGCTGTGCTGCAGCTTCGCGATTCTCGCCTAATTGTCGCGATCCCCAGTCAAGGGGGGTGTCGGAATCCCCGATGAAGGCGAAGGGGAGAACGGCGGAAATGGGGCGACATCCCACGCATCCCGCGCAGCCCTGCAGGTAGGTATATAGGTACGTACGCGCTTCATGCATAGATATACGATATTATACGCTGGCACCCGGCGTGCAAATTTCTTCCCGTCGCCCGTCTCCCGTTCGCGCCCATTCGCGCCCGTTATATCGTTTTTCCGCGTCGACGCGGATTCGAAAGCCTCGCGGATATTAATTCGCGTTAAATTGCGATCGCAATACCGCGTCGGTCAGCACCGAATTGCACCGCGCGTCCGCGCGTCTCACGTTGCCCACGTTAATTTCGATTCTATTTGGGCACACACCACTCACATCATGTTCGTTGTTACCGTTAACTTGTTGCGTGCTGATACAAAATAACCGAGGCGACGTCGTCACCGAACTGATTTTGTACGATTTTATCGCCGCTAATTAATGTCTCGTTAAACATCGAATAACTCCTTAAAATTCTGTATACAATTATTTAAATTTACGCGTCCGCGTAACGTGTCGCCGGCCGGACATTAATGATATCGCGCACAATTTGTTTATTTGCATATTTATTTGCGAAATGAGTAGTGTATACACACGTGACAGTATTTGCGGAGCAAACCATTGCTGCGCGGCACGACGGCGTGGAAGGACTTCAAATATTATTCCGAGCACGGCGTTTGTGCATAAAAATATATTCAGCTCTTAAAATTCTCTCTCGCATTGTGCAGCGCGCGCAATCCTTTCGTTAGAATGTATTCCAGAGATGCCCTCTCGGTTAAGAAAGAAAACTCAAACAACAGAGGCGAGTCCGAGCAACAAACGTCTTAAAAGATCCCTCCTTGGAAGATCGAGATATCTTTTAAACATCTTCACAGTCCCTTTGCATCTCCGGGACGTTTGCGTTGCTGGCGGACCGTGTAATTTTCAATTTAAAGTCGATAAGAAACTAATGAGCGAACCGAGGTAAGTTATGCGAAATAGCGTGTACCTTCCCGCCCGCGTTACTCTCCTTCTATATATATATTTTTTTTATACCCAGCGTATCTACTCTGAAATAACAGAAAGACTCTCGTATAATGTTCGTTACATCGATTCGTGCAATGAATGATCCAGTGTCGAAGGAGCATCGTTAGACACGCTATATGGCGCTCATTCGTCGCCGGCATTTCTTTCGTAATTGCCGCGATTCGCAGCGCACGGTCATCGAGATCCACCAAGGGGATCGGGAAAAGAGCTGAGGAAGCGAGTCCCGGGCACGAGATAAAACATCTTAGAGTTAAAACATCATTGAGATACGTTCACATTGATACCTATAACATCGCGAGCTTAGATACATCTGAGCGAATTTTTCAAGGGCTTTATAGAGTTTTCGGGGCTCGGCAGAGCGCCAGTTAACTAATGCTTGTGCGATATCAAAACTCTCTTCACGAAGTGCAGGGTAGATCGATGGGAGGATACGCGAAATAAAGATTGCATTCTTATATCGGTTTCGCGAATCTATCAAGATCATGAGAAAATAATAAGCTGCCGAGTGGGATTATTTATGATTGAAGACTTAACTGACACGCGAGTAACTTCAAAAGTATACATGCACGTATCAGATAAAGACGTGTTATTTAAAAAATTTGGATAAAATTTTTTAATTTAAATTTTCCGAATATCTCGGTTAAAATTATTATTCGATTTTCGTAAAAGATTTTCATTAATTCAAAATTTAATTATCAAAACACGTTTAAAAAGATCCTTTAAAACGCTTTAAAAAAAAAACAGACAAAGATATAAAAAGAGGAAATTGAATTTATTCCAAAAAAAAATAATCCTGTGTTCCATCCAGGCCACGTTAATATTCGATCATTACCATCGTATACTCTCAATCAATTCTGAGTTGGCACGCGCCATTCGATTTACACGTTGAATAATTGTATAAACGCATTGTCCGGCATTGTCAATGAGCACTCGCGCGCAATCATCTCTCTCGTTTACCGCGGCTTCAAAGAGGAAAGGAGAAAGAGGGAGAGAGGGAGAGAACCTTTCCACTCGATGGAGCAAAGATTTAGGTGGAGCGAAGCTGAAACCACCGGTGTTGAAGATCTTTAAAAGCTTGCACTCACTCAGGAGCGCCGCGAAAAAAGTGTGCAGCAGGAGACTGCGAAGCCACGAGAGAATCGAAAAAGCGAGAGAGAGAGAGAGAGAGAGAGAGAGAGAGAGAGAGAGAGAGGGAGAGGGAAAGAGGAAGAAAGAGAGAGAGAGAGAGAGAGAGAGCTGATTTTATTCGTCCGAGGAAGTTAGCCTGAATTTATCTACCATCCATTAAGCTCGACTTGAAGGACCATCCTCTCGCGACTTCCGAGAAGCGGAAAAGAATGCGGTATCGCGCAGGATTATCCATTTACCGTGCGATCCCTGATTGCTCGAAGTCCACATGGTACATTGAGACTGTATCGCAATTTGTATCTGTCCTTTTGAGTATACGGCACATTATTACTATATACTTGAATGCCGTGGCATGTGTGCGTGCTAATGAGCGACGTATTTAATCATTTTGAAAAGATAGCGAGGAGTACAAAGGGAACGCGACATATACAGGTTATTAATTACCTCGCGCTCTAAAGGTAACAATTAAATTAGCTTTGAAAGGACGACTCACGCGTAAGTTTTGATTTTAATAAGAAAAAAAGAAGATTGGAAAATGCACGGTGTGCACCGACAATGTAAAACGCTCGTAGAAACGCGTCAGGCTTTTCTCTCTTATATTAATGTTTATATTTATATTTGATATACAGTTGGAAAATTTATGTTAAATTTAAACATTTTCACAAATGGTCCACTTAAATTTTTGTGTTAATTTAACGTAAGATGAATATGTTAGAAAGTAACATAAATAGTAATATAAAAAATTAACATAAAAAATGTTAAACTGACACAATTTGTAAGCAAACTGTGAAAGCATATTTCAGTAAAATTAACTTTTATGATACGCTAAATTAACACGTATTTCATTCATTTATGTTAGAATTTACGTTTGAAAACATATTATTTTTATGTTATTTATTCACCTACTCATCAAGTTGTATTATTTTGACACTAAGAACTGTTGAATATCAATTTAAAACAAAATATTTAAGTAACGTAATCATATATATGTCATGTTAAATTAACACTCAAATATATTATAAATGTCAACACAAAATTTTAACAAGAACTTGAGTGGACCGTTTCTAATATAAATATAAAATATTTTTTACTGTGTAAGAAAATTAAAAGCGCGCGCGCGCACACACACATACGACAATCGTATTAATTTCCCGTTTGAGAGATTATAATTTAGAACTCGGAATACAGAGACAAATCTCTATTGTCTACATATAATATACCTAAGATTGCAATCGCAATCATGCCACGTGGAAGTTCCTGAATTCCCAATCAAACACGACCCCCGCGGATCACACGAGGTCTAATAGTAGCAAATGACGACCGAATCGGTCGTTCCTCGTGTGCTCACTTCGTGTAGGGTGTAATACGGCGCTTTCGGAAACTTAATCCTCGAAGCCCTGCCTTGAGGGCCTTGCCCTCTACTGCGAGAAGCAGTAGAACCTATCTCGTTTTTACACGAAAGCTGTTCTACGCGCCGCGTATAAACGGCCGTTTCGCGCGCGCCCACCTCTTCGCGGCTTCTCCCCGTTTTCAATTTCCTTTTTACATTGTTCCGCGCCGGTTCCGCGCGCGATGAGATTCGATCTCGCACGTACAGCAAAAACCCGGTCGTGATGCCCTTATGTGCCATTACGTTGCACTTGCATGCGACGCGACCGAGAGAATTGCAGTTGCTGCGATCCCGGTTTGACCCCGACTCCCCCCGCGTTTCCGCGCAGGAAAACACATTGTCCGCGCGGTTCCATTTCATATCGATACATCTGCGATATGAGTTTTAATGTAACAACGCCGTGCACAGAACGCACGGCATATAGAATTTCCATTTTATAAGTTACATTTTTCACTAGAAAAATATTACATACATATATGTGGAAATAATACATTGTATTTAATAATACAATGGAAATAATAAATTCACAGAGCGAATTCACGAAGGATGAATGTTATGACTCTCGACATTTTTTGAAAATAACGAAATACTGCATTACTATAAAAATATAAGAGAAAATTGGAAATGATAGATAAATACGTCTGTTTTAAAATATTTATAGTTGCTAAATAAATCTTGTTTACATTATGTTATGTATTAGATGAGATATTCAGAATATTCAGAATATTCAGTTTCACTAATATTTTAAGATATAAAACAATTCAGTAATCATTCCGATTGGAGATTAATTAATTGAAACTAATCTGATTAAACAACGAAACAACTACTACCGTAAAATCTTATAATAATTAAACAATTGTATAAAATACCCTTTATTATTATTTACGCGATAAGATAATTATCGGATTCTAAATTATTGAGTATCTTTATTCAAGTGATATGAAGCGTTAAATGATCGCTAAATAGAAATGGATAGATTGTAAAAGATTAAAATAAAATTGACTTATTTATAAAATAGTCAATTTATTTTTTATTAAATAAATGTGTTGGGATGAGTAATATATACGCATTTCCTGGCGACGCCGTCTGCGTAAACCGATTGCGATATATACCAACAATTGTTTTAAGTGATTGAGAGAGCTGACATTGGTTTACTTAATCTTATCTGCAGCTTCTTTGATGGCTGACCAAAGAAACCGCGTGACGCGTACTGGTGTCTCTATCAACACAAAGGAATTTAGAGAACAGAGAGTTAAGAGACGTCGAGAGTTGGGAGACGTCGACGGCAAGAGTTGTGAGACGTCGACGGAGAGAGTCGTTGACGGAGTGAGTCACGAGTCGTCATTGAATTAAGAGAATGTGACGACGAGTTACGAGTTGTGAGTTGCAATTTATAATCAAGATACGTAAAGACAAGATACATCAAAGTTGTTTTTGTTAATTTTTTTAATGAACTGTACACGAGTGAATTATCCTAGCAAATAAATTAATATTTTCTGTCTATTTTATCTATATATTTGCAAAATTTATATCGAAAATATTTCTAAATATTACCTCGATCCTTGTATTATTTTATATAATATCTAATATTGAAAGCATATATATGGAGATCAAACGCAATCTTCAATTTTTACTAAAAAATACTCAGAAAAAGGAAAAACAATTAAATTAGCAAAATTTTTCCTACAATATTTATTATAAACTATTAATTCTTATTTTATATAAATAATATACAGAATACTATACCGAAAAGAAATATGTTTGAAATACGTATCTTACTTTAATCTTTATTATCCTCGAGATATGAACACCGAGAAGAAATTTAAATAAAAATATTATTCTCTGAAAATGTGTTAGCTGTCGTATACTTCGCTTGGCCCCTTGTTACTTATTCGTCTTTCCTTTTATTTTTTACTAGTTACCCACGCAAACATAAATTCGATAACTAAAGCCATTATAATCTACTTAACATAAAAATTCATAATAGACAAAATTAATACATTATATCTTTATGGTGTTTTTAATTATATTTCCTAAAAATCTTATTATACTTGATAATTCATGTATAAAATGTTCAATAAAGAAACGGTTTTATATTTTTCAAGAAAAGCAATAAAATAATTAAATATTTCTATTCATTCTAAAGAATATTTCTATAACTATCTTAGACCCCATCCATTCTAAAAAACTCTGTGAAACGTTATATATCAATTTATATTTTTATGTTAATGTAATTATACTACATGCTCATACTATAATTTGATACTACATTTATAAACATGTTAAATATATACCGATATACATATCGATATATAATTTTCGCGGAGATCTATTAGTAAAATAAAAAATAATTTATTTACCCTATGGTTATTCTATCAATAGCCTCCTAACTTTCCTCTCCTTTTCAAATTTCCTTATTGCACTCGTAACACGACATTCGCGGAAACGTGATTAATTATTACTGACGTACTAATTATTACAATAAGATATTCACATCATTTTCGACCGATATTTCTGACATTAATTATATACTTTACTTTTTGTTGATTGCGATAGAATTTCACTGAAACGTAATTGCGAAAATAACACGGAAAAAAATAAAGTTTTATAATTACAACATTAATATAACGAGCGAAATTTCAAATGGCGGTGACTTTTAACATATACAAACGCCAAATTCATTACGTAATTGACAAACGTTGAAATACAAACGTAATTACGATGGAAACTTATTAATTAAAACGATATCGCTCGACTCGGGATCGATCGTTTCATACATTGCGATATTCCGTTTATGACTGAAAAATTGGGAAAAAAGACGTTTGCATTCTAAAAGCGCGCACAATGTACGATTAATATAAATTTCGAGATAATGACTAATTAAAACGTAATCATCCGAAAATGTATAATTCATATAGCTGCACGCGCGATCCATTTCAAACAAATCTAATAAAATATGAAATATGTATTGTTAATAAACGATCGAGAATCTAAGTATCGTTATAGAATTTATTACCGTACGCGCGCGTATAAATATTGCAATAGATTAATTTATAATTCCCGTTCTCAATAGCGCGTTATACGCGAAACGAATAAATCGCGCGAAATATGCCGCTTCGATAAACAGACCGGCACATTTACAGCCGTTAACCGTGGAGGAATTAATTGAACGCGTGGGTTGATAGCTCACGGGAAATAATCCGCCTTTGTCGTCTTCTGACATTTGACGCGAACGCGCGTTTTAATCGGCAAGGCCAATATTTCATTTGTCGGGTACGAACAAATTTTTTTCAAGCGTGTCAATTGAAATTCCCTGTCTCGCAGCCAATCAATATACACTTGAAAAGTATGCCGACAGATAAAGATATTAGCTTAATGTGACAACAAACGGAGAGCGACTCGCGCCGCTACCTGCCGTCTCGAGTCTCGCCCGTGCGAATGGTAACGTGGTAAATGGTATAACAAGGAGCGTGGGTGCTTTGCGTACGCCGTATAACGCGTCGTTATCAAAACAAACACCGAGGCTGTACGTCAGTTTTCGCTTCTACGAGGTAGGTGTGTTGTTCCACGTTTAAATTACTATATGCACGCAACGAAGTATAACTATACCGAATATTCTGTTCCTTCCCGTATTTTCATCTTCGTTTCGCAGAGTCATTAGTGTCGCGCCTGTGAGACAACGGTGAATTCCTTTCGAGAGGGTGTTTCGAAACGGAAATATCGTTACTTGAAACTAACTGTGTCTCGCGTATACAGACACACGGTCTCGTCCTACGCGGAAACTTGGCGCGAAACCGCACCACAGTGGTCCGTCCGTCGACTCTAATTCTAATGAGAAAATTTACGTACCGCGAGATTTCACTCACAGCAGTAGATTTTTCTAATCAGTCCCACGTGTAATAAAATACAATTATCAAACCGTCTGTGTGTCAAGGTATGAAATAATAAATATTTCATTCCGAATACTGCAGTTTGTATTTTAAATACAAATTTCATGAGTATAATGATTATAAATACGAGTTTTGGGAAATAATTCCAGAATGTATACGTACGTAAATGTGCGTTAAAAAAAAAAGCAAATGCGGAAATACAGAATTATGTGACATCCTTCCCTAAAATGAGGAGCAAATATAATGTCTTTTTCTGCGCGATATAAAACAATTTTCTCTGTACAGATGTACATACATCACAAAGCACCGTGCAGGAGTGCCGCCGGGTTTAGACGCAGAACAACGTTTTATATTTATTCATTTACTGTGACGTTTGCCGTGCGGGATTCGAAAAGGTTGAAATATGAATTCTCTGCACCGAAGGAAAAATTACTTTAATCTTTCTGTAAGTAAACACACGTCGCGCGCTTTATGCGTGGAGATTAATTGCCGGAAGTTATGCTCACTTTTGCGTATGAATGTCAAAGGCGCCCATTACACGGGTCGAGTATTAAAACATTTTAAAACGTAGAATAGAAACGGGCCCGGAGAGATAAACAGATCAATGTCCACGGAAGCGCGTTTTTTGGCATTTCGCAATTGGCGAGCTTTAACTTTGAATATAATCCCGGCTCGTTTAAACGAGGGGCGTATTATACAACAGATTTGTCCAACAACGCGCGAAATTGCGTGTGCCGCTGTAACGGACGCCTGTTGATATTTTTTTTTTCTTGTGGACTATATGACGTTTCCCGCGTCGATGCACTCTGCAAAAGCCTGCTGCGTGATTTACGGAACAAATACACTAGAAATATTTATCAAGGTACGGGACAATTTGAATTTGCGGGAGGCGGGAAGAAGGGGGGGGGGGCTACAGCGAAAAAGCATTTGAAGTGCCGTAACTTAATAAGCGGTTATTCGCGCGCGATCCGCCCGTTGCTCGGGCGAGTGACGCACGTTTATACGTCACGTGCACTCCACGCGACGACGATTTAATAAAATCTACCCAAATCTAGCGCATCCTCCATTTACGGATTTCGCAAATGAATGAACGAGCGCGCAGGTAACTAATTACAATGATCCAATAAAGCTCAGGCGTTAATCCCGGAGGGTATTAGCCCGCTGCCTGCGGAGCCGGTTGGGAGAGAGTAGGGAGTAACATTATGAAATAACGCAAATTCCATGCATATTTTAAACAAAGAGTAATTAAATAGCCTTGCAAGATTTTCGTCTTGGCTTTCCAAAAGATTTTCAAATGTACTCGGGTCAAAAGGATTTGGAGATCACAAGCTCCACAAGTGTTGAATATTCCGTGTGAATAACTCTACATTATAACCAATAACGCGGATGTCTTCAGTTTGCACAAATTAAGACAAGACGAGCTTAATAATTCTTTTTTCGGCCGCGTTACTTTAAATGAGACTTCAATTCAATCGTATAAAAACAATAAAATTCAAATTCAAGGGCAAAGCGCACGATAAGTTTATGTCGAAACGGGACTCACAGAGAATTTCTTGAGAGAGAGACAAACCTTCCGCCGGAATTTCTCGGGACATCTCGCTATAACGCGTATAACGCCGAGGCGATGTCGTGTGCGACGTCGCTCCGACTGCCAATATCCCGAAAATTCGATAATTCGCTTCCATTTTCGGGCGATTCCTGTGCCAATGGTTTACGTGTGTGTGTGTGTGTGCGCGCGCGCGTACGTATGCGCGTTTGTACAGAGTACTGACGTTTGCGTGTGGACCGATACCACCGAGGCTTAACCACAGGTTACAAACCTTAATCGGCACTCCCCCGCACGGCACCCGTCTCGTCTCATTAATGAAATGTACGGCCCAAATTCGGCGACCGCGAACGCGAGGTAGCTCCACGGCACGACGGCGATTTGCTATCGGCTTGCGTAATTGAACGTTCCTTCACCTTGTTATATATGAACATATTCCTTAATTCATTTCAAGGGGATCGATGGGCTAATAACGAAGAATATATGCGCGACGTGTGACACCTAATTGCCGTCGGATCAGAAAATGGATTCTTCGATAAGTTAGAAGTTAATAAATTAGAAGTTCTACCTCGGTAATAACTTCTGTTACGTTAATATATAATCAAATTAAATTTTAGACTGTAATAACGATGTAAAAGAGATAGATATAAAAGATAAATATAAAAAAGTAAGATAGATAGTCAAATAAATTTTAACAAAATTAATCTGAAACGTTGAACATGAAATATTAAACAGTCGTAACAAAAATTACGCTCAATTTCATTATCCTCGGACAAAAATTCCAAATTTTAAATATTTATATTTAAAAATTACAATTTCCAACGTTTTGTGTAAGATATATAATATTTTTAATATCAATACTAGGATTTTCATATAGCAGAAAAAAAAATGAAAGCAGAAATTGCTAGCAAAATATGCTAAAGGCACATATGAAGATACATATATCTTAGTGTATTGCAACGTTTATCTTTAGAAACGTATTTTCACTGAAAAATATTAGTTTTATCTTAGCAAGTGATAGGTTTTCGCGCGACTTTCGAGAGAAATTGCACGAGCATTCGCGGAAGATTCATGTGTATATAACAATTCGCGAACAGCTTAGATTTATATGAACCCCAGAGGACAATGGGCGCGTTTCCACCCTCAATATTGTCACCGGAAAAACGGTATCCCGGTAATATACCTGTGCGCCGAGTGGCCTCTGCCTATCTCCGTTTCCTCCGGTCGGCCCATTAACGAGTGCTTCCGGTGATAGCGTCCCGAGCTACTAGCGGGCCGATATATCGGATCGATCGCGCACTACCCCAGGATCAGTCCATAAGCTAATGATTTACGATGGCGGTTAATAATTTACTGATTTGCAAACGTTCATGCAATTTAACAATGTTTCAAACAGAGAGAATCAACCGCGCACATAAATCCTTATATATATATGTCAAATATTATATATATATAGATACCTTTTTTCTACTGTAAGATTAATATTCACTTGTGTCAGACAAAATTTATTCGATATCGAATAGATGAATATTAATTTAACGCATCATCCGGCGTAAATCACATTTTATTGAAAGTGTAAATATTTGCAAAGAGATGATCAGTCATATTACGGGAGTAAGCTGCAGTGCGATTAGAATTATCGATTAAGCCGATGACTTGTAATGACTATTAATGCTGTTATTACCGATTCCACGCGTGTCATCGGGAAGGCAATTACTTTCGACGGACCTGAAATATCGCTCCTACCATAATTTTCTCTTCCATCCCTTTGTGCGTTGCCCTCTTTGCCCTCGTGCTATATCCTTCGTCGTAGCTATCCGCGGTGCATATTATAAGACGATCCGGCGCGCGGATGTGACACCCGCTGCACCTAACTAAAATCGATTGCAACGGCAAACCGTGCTCGCGCGCGGTGCATCGTTTCATTAACCCGATATCAGGAGTCAGAGCGGGTGAATAAAAAGGATCGGGGGCTGGCTGGTATAGAATCCCCTTGGCGTCGCGTCGCGTCGCTCCACGCGCGCGCACGTAATGGTAATTTATGGCAGTAACTAATTGCCTTTACCCTCCCCCGTCGCGCGAACATCCCCCCGAGATGATATTTTAATGACTGAGTTCCCAGTCGGCTCGCGAGTCGAGTTTAGGCGTCGGCGCATTTTTCGCGTGTTCGCGCGTGCGAGACGCGGAGCGCCCCGCGGCTCTTCCTCCGGCAGGCCGACGACGAGGAAAGCTCAACTCTCTCTCCTGCCAGGTAGAGATGAATCACCGGCGACGGCGACGGAAATCTATTCGGTCGGCACCACGATGGCCGACCGGATGGCGAAATACATAGGCGACATGGATCCTGCGGTGATTCCGTCGCCGCCCCCGTGTGATGGCAGAGTCGAGTTAACACGCTCACGAGACGAGATGTGGGTTAGTAAGTGTAAAGCGATGTTCAAAAATGTGAGCTACGAACTCTGCGGTGATTGCGGCCAAAGTCGCACGGGCGATATACCGGATATACGTCGCGTCTCAGTGCGTTGTTCGTGTAATTCGGTGAATTTATTCGCGCAAAATTGCGTCTAAGCTTATGTCCGTACATCTCTCTACGAAGACATTCTATTTTTAGAATTTCGATGTAATTGATAGAATTTTGTCTTTTTACTATGTACATTTCATGAAGAGCTCCGTTGATCGATTTACGAACGATTTTCATCTAAATATTGTACATTTGAACTTTATTAGTGATTCGGAGTTAAAATGTTTTCGTGCGGGTGACTGGGATACTTATAATTAAGAAAACCTTGGTCTCTTCAATTGATTCAAGGGAGATTGTGTTTAGGAGAGACTCAAATTTAATCGCAAAATGGGGATAACGCCCGATAAAACTCACAATGAGGGAAGATCATCATTTTGTACCTCCGTACGCGAAGCATGGATAATAAATCTTTGGTTACTCTGATATACGACAGTGGTGTATGGTGAGAAGCGAAACCGCAAACCGGCACGCATATATCATTCAAATATGACGGTCGGTCGTAAACGTGTTGATCTTGCCTCCTGACCGCGCTTATAAAGTTTCATGATTATACGTTTTCCATTCGATTGTCTTTTATCATCGGGGTGATCTTGAGAATAATTCATCCGATAAGTAAGCTATAATGATAGATGTAGCGCGAATTATGTCACTCACTACTGTAAGCTTGAAAGGGTTAAGCCCGCTAAGATTGCCTCTCACGATATGCATATTACAACGGGACCGTTTATGATCATAATCTGGCAGAGACAAGCCGGTTCATACACGGCAGCTTACAGTTTTGCCATCTGTATTTATAATAAACGAAGCGCCTGCGAATTTAACGATCGCCTCGCAAATATTATTTGTCACGCGCATTTACTCGGCACTTAAACGTAATCCTTTTTTGTAAAAAAAAAATAGTCCTTTTTTTGTTAGTCGCTGCTAACAAAAGAGTTTAACAACAAATCGATAGACGTGCTGTAAGAAGCGGTCATTGAGTACACCGAAAGCACCGGAATAGTTTCATCGAATCTTACGCTTCGAGATTCGCGCGGAAAAAAAGGGGTGGAAACACCCACGCCGGATAATTCACCGTATTCATTGGACCCTATTGGGTTGGCGTGGTTCCCGTAAATGAATAAAGGCGAAAATACGCCACGTACCAATGCCTGTGAAACACGCGAAAGAATAAAAATTCAATCCCGGTTTTTTCCATACTCAATGAATCCCGCGTTTGACTGGCGCTTGCTTTGTACACAGGGAACTAAAGGTTCGCTCGGTGGTGAAATGCATTTCTGCTTTTTCGTGTAACAGTAGCAATTTCCCGAACCGTACTTATTCATTAGTTTAACTTTTATATATGTACAAGCGGTTAACATAATTTATATTTTAATTATACAGAAAGAGAAAAGAAGTGCTAAAATGCTCAAGACGAAGAAGAAATAATGCAGCGGGATAATCTAGAATAACCTTGAATAAGCTGGAATTATCTTTTTTCTACAAAAATTTTAATTTGTACACGAAACTTTGTTTAAATCAAAATGTTTAATATTTATAATCAAGGAACAGTAAAAAATAATTACATTAAATTTTTTAAATTTATTCGTCGTCAAAAAAAAGTAAGAGAGAAAGGAGTCGTTTAGAGCGGTGTAAAAATTTATTATGTTGATATAACTTCAAATTACGTCTTACATTTAAAACTTTGGTAACACACACGAGATTAGAATATAGGCCAGTGTAAATAATTCATCGCGTTTTTCAAAATATAACGAATCTCCCACTGTCGGACCACATGCGCGGATGCCGATGCGATTAATAAGAGAAACCGTCGATTAAAATAACTTTTCGACGGAGTTGAAGAATTACGGAACCCAATAAGGCGGAAAGTCGTGAAAAATTCAGGCGCGCCATTCTCGAACAAAAGCCCGCATTGAATGCAAGGTGCTGTTTTTTTTTGTCTTTTAGATAATATAGAAAATGCGTCTTTCTATATAGCCTCTATAAAGCCCCGCGCGGTTATCGTACACAAAGTATAATAACGCGTGCATTAATGTATATGCAATTGCAATGCAAATTTCATATGCTGGCTCCTTTCTCGTTAAAATCTCCAATAACGCGAACGTTTGTTTACGAAGGACATTCTGCAAAAACAACACAATTTTTTACGGTAAATTTCAACCAGATGAATGAAAATCTGCAAAATACTCGACACCAATTTTCGAACATTTCTCGTATTGATTCACGTTTTCGTCGTAAATTTAGTAAACGTATACCCTGGATGTTGTTACGCTACATTGCAGGAGATGTTACGTTATAGGAGAGAGCATATTGTGTACACATGAGTACATGAGGTCTTCAGCTCATATTCCCATCTCGGATTTAACGCCAGGCCGCGGCTCTGTTGGATGTAAACGAAGGTTTAGAATCGGGCAGCCATATTTGACGCTAAGTGCACAACGAGAATACAGAGATTATGTATATATTTTCCCGGCCTAAATATGCTGTACCGCCGACGATAACGCCGAAACGACGGATTTGGGCGAAAATTTCGGCCGGCTGAGCGCTTGTTTATTTATAGCGCACGAATATACGGCCGGAGCCGCGCGGCGAGGATGTGCATTGTTTAAGCACAGTCGATTAAGCACAGTCCGCCATCGGATCACCCCCGTAATGAATCGATTCACCGGGGAATCGTCGCATGCAAGACTGTCGTCGAGGTTTACAAGCGTTTACCGGACGTAAACCAACAATACTGCGTCGGCTGATTGAAATCATACAAGATTGTGTTTCGTATATTAAGAGAACGAGGTTTCACCCTCGTGTTAATTACGCCGAAAATTAACTCCGGCCGGCTTATTTGTGAAATCCGTAATTAGTGTAACGTATCCCAGGTGCACGATGAAGCGGATCCTGCTCATATAAACGAGGATGTAATTACTTCCATTGAGCCGGTAAGGGTAGTCGTCGCACGTTTCAAAAACAAAAAAAAAAAGAAAGATAGATGGAGGAAAAGGGGAAAAATTGCGAACATTTTGCTGCAACAATAACAACGGTAGACGACAGATTTCCAGTCTAGTTAATTCGGTCTTGTGTTTTCGTTATTTTGATTACGTTCATGAAGCTTGCTATTTGTAGAACGTAAAACTCGGTCAGCCGTTTAACAGTGCAGCGGGAGAAAAAAAAATTACGGGCAATAAAAAATATACGAGCCATAAAACGTCGTCCTGAAAATTTTGCGGGTGATGTTACATACGCGTGATTATTGATGCAAAACGTGCAACGTATGATATAATGAAGCTAGTAATTAATATCAACAGTTTGCAAGGCAGCTTGTAATGTGCGTTTTCGAAAAAACGCCGCTGTCATTTATTTTTGTAGAAAGTTGAGAGAGAAACTGTGTGTGTGTGTGTGTGTGTGTGTGTGTGTGTGTGTGTGTGTGTGTGTGTGTGTGTGTATTTTGTGTTTCAGAGAATCACGCGTGACAGGACATTTTAGCGAATGCATTTCATTCGACTGACATGTTAATTGCACTGTATTGTACCATTATACAGGTAAGTAAACTGTAATTTCAGAGGCTTCTTTTCCTCCTCTCCTTCACTTGTCATTTCTGAGAAATTAATAACGGGGATATTATCGTTTTTAGTACAGCATAATAAAATAATATTATTCTTGTAACGTTTAATGTTAACATCTTATGAGACATGTTAAAAGAGTTTTTTACCACCGCGAAGAACCTGTATTCATCTATAATATCCAATGTAAATTTATCGCAGCTATACGCGACATTACCTTCGATCTGATCTGATATTTCGGTTACTGACAATATTGTTTTCAGACACGTGCCTGATTTTTTAAATTGAGCTGCGGCAGAAATGTGTTTGTTTAATAAATTATAAGATGAAACGAAAGAGCGAGTCAGAGACTCGTAAACCGTTGCATATTAAAAGACACAATCAATTTTTATCTCATCTTATAACAGATAGAGATATATGTATATAGTAAAGAATTGCATATAGCGCGTTTAAATCTTTTTAATGTTTTATAAATGTTTTATTAATGTTTTATTGCGAAATGCAATTTTTCCTTCACATTTTTCAATTTATAAGCGCTAATTGAGTTACCTCAACACAATTCACAAAAATTTATTCTTGAATTTGTCCTTTGATGTTTAAAAAAAAATGTTCATTTCTGTTCATTTGAATTATGCTGGAAATGAATTTAAAAACTTTCATTTATACGTAGCGTGCCACGAAAAAATTAACAGCTTTCATCTCGAAGGGGAAAAGATAAATAAAATCGAGAGTCTCATGGTAGGATCGTAAGATGAATGGACCCGGTTAATCGCGGCTTCATGTACACGACGATAAATTTATTTCATCGTCCAAAAAACGTATCTTATCGTTATTTGTAATCGAATACACACATGTTCGTGGAAAAACAGCTACAAATCACAACTGCGAGACGTACACGAGGAAACGAGTTTCTAAAGTCTGACAAATAAATATAATAGCCATGATACGCTTTCCGGGAAAATGTGTATCTCGGTATTTTTCTTTGCAGTATCAAAATTTGCTTTCGTGAGAAGACGAGAAAAAAGGATTCACTTTGTAAATAAACTCGTTTCACGTAAGATTAACCAGCATACTTGAAGCAACGTTTTCAGAACAAGCTGAAAAACTACAACCATATTCCGAACTGATAAAGTTATATAAGAAAAATGCAGTTTGTAACTGCATCGCATACACTGCATACACGTCGCTAATTTTTAATTTTTCAATAATGCAGTGAAATAAATTCATGGAAATAAATAGCAGAATCAGCTGTTCTTCAGCTGTCAGTAATTTTAATTTCAGCTTAAATTTTGGCTTACAGTGGCTATATAAATAGTTAAATCTTAAAAAATTTAAAATTGCTAAAATCATGTGGTGTTTAATTCTTTACATTCTATGAACAAATTATAATGAATAAATTTAATAAGTTCAACTTTAACGCTCTCAAATCAATGTAGAAAATAATATAAAAATAAATATATTTATTAGCTAAAATTAAATATTATTTACGCATATATATATATAACTGCAGGAGAGATGCACATATATAAATTGTCCCTAATCTCGCCTTGTTATCTCGCAAACGGGGAAAATCGGATCCGATTAGATTTAAACATCAAACTAATGTGTCTTCAAACATCACGCCGTCGCGCCGCGCCGGGACGTTTCAATATTATGCTGTCATTCCGCGAACGGGCGGCGGGTCAGCCAAAAGGGTTAAGGTTACGCTTAACCGTGAACTGTGAATTATGGTTGTCAGCTCTGGGGCGAGGAAGGAATTCGCTATCAACCCCGGTGAAATACGCGTACGGAGATGGAGACCGTGTTCACTAATTCATGAAGCGGCAGTAACCGTCGCTCCATATTTTGCATTCCACGAAAATGTATTCGTCTGTTTGAGCAGTCATCTCCCTCCTCCCCCTACCCCCCGAATGTGTGGAGATGGAGGGTGCATTGAAGTATTTACCGTGCATATATACATGTACACGCCCGCACACGTACAACATGCACGCGACAGACTGGGCACAATATAAACATACGCAACCGTACCTGCTTTGTACGTGCACGGTTAGCCGAGATTTCGCGTATATATGGCATCCGTTGGCTTTCCAGCCAATCCTACGCGATCAAACGCCGTCGCGCTTTATCGAGCTTCCGCCAATCCGCGAGATGCGCGAGCAAATTGATTATGCACACAAATTGCCGTGATACGTATGTGAAGGTATCTCCCTCTCTCTCTCTCTCTCTCTCTCTCTCTCTCTCTCTCTCTCTCTCTATCTATCTATACCTCTCCCCTTCCTCCTCTTTCCTCATTCTCGCTCTGAGAAGAAAATACCCGCATTCTCGTCTGATACGCGTTACGGATGCTCGCACCTTCGCTTTCTCTGTTTTTCCGCGAGATAAGAGCCCATTGATCAATCCTCGGTCAGCAAAAAAGGGTCCAACGCGAGAAAGTAATTACTACGAAACTACGTACAACGGTACGATAGCGATGTCCTCCGCAGATTTAACAAACGCGTCTTTGGGGAAAGTTATACGTAAAAAGAATTTGCTCGAAAATTTGTCCGCGATCGTCGTAAATTTGCTGGAATAATACTTTAGCGATTCCGTAACAAAATGCATGATGTTTGTTATAAAACGTTAAACAAAGGTATTGATTTGCATGGTTGAAACTGTAATATGATTAAGTTTCCAATTTTTTAATCATTCTTTTTCACCAAAAAATCCAATGTGATCAAGAATAATACTTTAACAATTCTATGATCAACAATGCGTGATATTAATTGATATAAAACATTAAACAAAGGATTGTATAACCGAAGCTGTAATATGGCCGAGTTTTTATTTTTTAAATAATTCTTTCTTTTACCAAAAAAATCAAATGTAATAATTTATAAAATTATTACAAGATATATTCATATTTTAATATGAAATAATTAATATTAATACTACATATATTAATATATACGATGTTTATTTTAATAATTTCAATAATTACATTTTCTCTTATTTGTGAAAGCAAAGATTTCAAAAAGTTAACAAAAGTGAATAATTTTCAAGAAACATTTTTTGAAAAAAAGTTACATTTTTGTCTTTCGTTTTTACTTTTATTTAATAAATATAACGTGGAAAAATCAAGAATAAATATTTAAAAAATACAAATATGATAAGCGAATAATTAAAGTTAATAAGATAAGTTTTTTAAAAATTTTTCTTGAAAATTATTCACTTTTGCTAACTTTTTGAAATCTTTGCTTCCACAATTAAGAGAAAATGTAATTATGAGATTATTAAAATAAACATCATATATATTAATATATGTAGAATTAATATTAATTATTTCATATTAAAATATGATCGAATTCAGCGCGGAACATATCTTTACTTTAAAAGTTGTATAATAAGAAATATTCATGAGCAATCGACATTTTATGACGGATATATTAGCTGATATTTTGCAAGAATATTGTAATTTTGCATAATATATTAAAATTTCGCAATTCTAAAATGTATTAATAAAATGAAATCGTTAAACTCTTATTCTCATTTCGCTAATCACGAAGTTCGGTTTAATATATAAATTACAAATAGAGTATATATTATATTTTCGTCATTCCGACGAATAATCAATATTTCTAAAAAAAAGAGAGATGTAGAAATATTTCGTTCAACGTACAATATTTCATTCTTATAAAACAATTAACTATAAACGCGTAACTTGAAACTAGAACGTGAATAATAACCGATTAATAATTACTTTGCATACTAAATGAGAAATTAACCTAAACCCAGTGCAGTAACTGAACGAAATCACTGTAATAAAATATTACTCGAGAGACGCGAAATTTGTATTTTAATATAGGTATGATCAAAGCGAACGCTGATGCGACAACGTGGAAAGAAAAAAAAAACCCCCAATCTCGTACACGCAGAAGCCATTGCAACGTTTCTCGATACGCCGCTGTATTTTCAGGCTGTACATTCAAATTTCCGTATATCGCCTGGTAAGCGTTCCCGACTGTGATGAAGGAGAAACATGAAAAACGCGCCAAGTTAAAATTATAACCCGATGAGCAATCGATTGACAATAACCTTGCTCGGGCTAGAGCGCAATAAACACGAGCACGCATTTCAACGTGGTAATTAACTATCGCGTTTCCCCTTCTTTCCATTCCATATTTCAGCAATTTAGGTTACGTTAATGCGGACTCGCATTAGCGGTCAGCGCGCGCGTTAGCTGCACATCCAACAGCTTTTTTCGAGACTCGTAATTCCGGCCGAAACTCATCGCGGCGGCGCCCGTCCGAATCGGAGCGTCGGAGGCACAAAAAGCGGCATTCGTTAGGCAAATCGCCGCGAGGAACATCTTTCCCTCTCCCTTCCTCTCACGGAGGGAGGCCTTGTACGCGAGATCAATCCTCACCCTCCTCGTCACCCGCCGCGAGCAAAAATTAATCGCGGCCGGAAGAGACGTTGCGCGGGCAAGGCGCGAAAGCTGGCTGCAGGCGCGCGACATTAGCATAAACGGCGGTGTTCTTCCTAATCAAGTCGATCTTACCTCGCGTCGAAGGAAAATTCTGTCGCGCCTCACGACGATCCCCCACCGATGACTTCCAGCGCGGTCGGGCTCGCCGAAATTCCACCCCTCGAGCCCTCGCGAGGAGGGAGAGAGAAATACGGATTCTCCTCTCCGGACGACCTTGACTCCGGAATCGACTCCCGGCGACGGACGCGCGTCGCGCGTATACGTACAGTGGTTTTTTACGCGGCCGCGTTTCGTCCGCCGCGCGCGCGACGGCGGACGTTCACGAGCGCGCGACGCGCCGTTCGCCGTCGTCGTCCGGCTCCACGGCTCGGCGCGTACGCGCCCGCGGCATAACGGCAGAGAGCGGCTGTCGCGGGAGGGCGCGATTCGCGAGAAACGGGCACAGGTGGTTGCTCGACGAGGAAGCCTCGCGCTCGGGACGGAGGGACGGGAAGGGGGAACGTTTCGCGAGGGAAGTTCCGTGCGCCGCGCGCTTCGCCGCGGTCCGAATCGGAAAGCGGGAAAAAATCGGCACGCACGCGAGCGCGGCGATCTCGAGCCGTGCTTGAGCGCGCGAGACTCGTCGCGACGCAGATCTCCCACGGACGACAATCGCGTTTGCGCCTAAACGTGACACGACAGCTCGATCGACTGGCCGGGGCGAGAGCCGTCGCGCGACTGAAACACCTCTCTCTGCTCTCTTGCAGCATCCCTATCCCGCGGCGGACCTGCCCGCCCGCCCGCCCGCCCGCCCGCTCGCCTGTTCGCCCCCGCGGTACATCCGCACCCTCTGCCATCCCTCCGACGCGAGACTCCCTTTCAGCCTCTTCCAACCCCTGTATGTCCGTGATGGCATCCTCTCCTCCTGGTTTACCTTCTTCCTCCACCACCGTTTGCCGCCCCCCCCCTTCCTTTCCACGCCGCTCCGCCACGCCGCCTCGCGCCTCTCCTACCCTTTTTTCTTCTCGTGCACACCGTGTCATGCAATTTTAGTAGATTGGCTCTACTCTCCTGTGCGATTACGGATTTTAAAATATTCTACGTCAGCATTGTACGAGTATATTGTATGCAGGTGTATACAATATTCCGTTTTCGGTAATCAACATTTACACCATGAATTTTACATGAAACCGCCCGCAGTTTCATCGCGATACCGATATTCGGAAGTCAATATCGAGTAAAAGATATCGGTCCATTCGGCACGCCGCAAAAGGACGTTCGAAAGTAGTTCTTTGCGAACGATATAATTTTAGAAAAATCTATGCGTTTTCATTGATTCACGCAGCATTATATTTATATCGAGTTTCATTAATTCGTTACTTACAAATCGTCGTCGCAAGCCGTTACGAGAATACGAGGTGTGGTCTTTTTTTAGATGTCGAATATTATCGCTCGATTCTCTCGGCAGTTCTTTAAACGTCAATGGCACTTGTCGCCCGGCTGAAGGCGATTTGAATGACTGAAGGGACCGCGCGCGGTCCTAGTATTAAATTATAAAGTGAAAATGCGGTTATGTAAAGGCGGGAGAATTGGATCCGTGGGGTGGATCGGGGCAAGTTTGAAAACTCGCGTCTCAAAGGAAGTATGGTGATTAGATGTAACGCTAACTATCCCCATGGCGAGACTTAGACCGGATTGCGCCAACAGTGGGAATTAGTTCGCGACCCGGCTTAACAATTCCGCTGTCCTCCCCCTCCCTCCTCCCCCTCTGTCCTTCCTTCCCAGTCGATGATCCCTGCCTATGATATAGACGGAGATGGAAAATCGGATTAGATTATCGACTTCGGTATAGCGGAGCGGGTCGGTGGTAGGGAGTGAATCGAAATGCGAGCTCAGGGAAGTTTATAGGGTTCGATCTTCCTTCCGTACTTAAAAGTACGAGATTCTTCAATTCCGCGACTCCAGATCGCGATTCCGCTTCGTCTTCGTTTTCCGAAGAACTATATGATAATTAGCCGCAACGCTAACTATCCCGCTAACGAGCGCAGGAGAGTTAGAATTACGTCAACAGTAGGAATTAGTTCGCGACCCGATTTAACAATTCGCCGTACGTCTTTATGATCCTCCGCCGGATGATGTAGACGGAGACGGTGAATTGAATTAATTTATCAACATTTGTTCAAGTGAGCCTCCGGGAACGGATGGAAGGAAAATGTATAAGGCGGAAGGAGTAGGTGGAGAAGTTAGGAATCGCGAACTTTATACAGCTTGAAATAAAAGGATTCTTTTATTCCGCGATTCTACATTTCACTCATCGTTACCAAGAAAATATGATGATCAGATGCAACGTTAACTGTAGCCTCTCCGCGAGCGCGCGAAAAGTTAAATCACGTTGCGTCGACAGTAGGAATTAGTTCACGACCCCACTTAACAATTCACTCTCTAGTCTGCAGCGATGTAGACGGAGATGGAAAATCGAATTAATACGAATATTTGTTCAAGCAGGGAGGAACGGGTGGAAATGCGAGTGTACGGAGAAGTTAGGGATCGGATTGTCTAACTTAAAATACAGGATTCTTTTATTTCGCGATTCTAACACAATTCACTCGCCGTTTCCGAGGAAATATGATGATTAGATGCAACGTTAACTATACCCTAGAGTGCGCGAGAGTTTAACCGAATTGCGCTGATAGTGGGGGATTAGTTCACAACCTGGCTTAACAATTCTCTGCCCCCTCTCTCCTTCCCCGCACTCCTCCCCCTCCCCTCCTTCGCAGGCCATAATCTTGTATATGGTGTAAACAGAGACGGAAAAGCGAATTAACTTATCAATGTTTGTTCAAGTGCATCTTAGAGAGCGGACGGAAATATACGATTATATAACGGAAGTTAGAGATTGAACTTGTTAATTTAAAATGCAGGATTCTTTTATTCCGCGATTCGACACTCCACTCGCCTCGTTTCCGGAGGAAATATGATGATTAGATGCAACGCTAACTATACCCTGGCGAGCACAAGAGTTAGGCCGAATTGCGCCGACAGTGGGGATTAGTTCGCGAACCGGCTTAACAATTCTCCGTGTCCCTCTCTCGGTCCATGATCCTGTCATGATACAGACGGAGACGGAAAATCGGATTAGATTATCGACGTTGGTTCGAGCGGGCGGCGATAGGGAGTGCGAGGGGGGGGGGGAGGAATCGAAGGGCGAGCGTGGGTGAAGTTAGGAATCGGACTTTCTAACTTAAAATACATCAGGATTCTTCTATTCCGTAACTCCATTTCACTCGCCGTGTTTCCATCGTCGTCCGTACGTCTATCTAATAATGACCAAGTTACCTCATCAATTTATGCATATGGGATATGCGCGAAAATGGAGTTTGTCGAAGTTTTATATTCTTCACGAGTGATATCTTTCCCTTTTTCTCCAGGGAGACAGAGAGAGGAAGGGAGGGAGGGAGAGAGGGAGAGAGAGAGAGAGAGAGAGAGAGAGAGAGAGGAATAGGAAGAAAGAGGAATGATAAAATCTAAAGTTCTCTTTTTATTGCGATCGTCCGATTCAACGGTGCTCTATAAAATTTATTTTCTTAATATTGACGACGCGTTATTCCATTAAAACCACCGCGCGCGAGTGGTTTTCGTGAAAGGCAGACGGCTAACGCTCTTCTTTTCTCTTTTTCCAATCGAAAAATCTTTTTCTTTTCTCTCTCTCCGCGTAAAACTCGGCGGAAAACGCGAGTGCACTTTCTTGCACTCACCTCGCGGTGTCAATCCAACTGCCGATTTCCATTCCGCGTCCCGATAAATTCATGCTTCTCACGGATCTGTCTGCAAATAGCAATTCCGATACCGATACCGTTACACCCCCCCCCTCCTCCCGGTGGGTAGCGACACCGTCCAAAAGGGCTTATGTAAGTAACGGGCACTTTATATGTCAAAGGTGTTTGCAACGTAATTTTTCCTATAAATTCTTCCCGCTCACGGTTTTCCGCGCGCGTGGGGTAAAACCACAGCGACGACAATTGCAAATTGTAATTCTATTTGTACATGTCTTTCTGTGCGAGTTTCCCCGGCAGCAGCGTCTCCTTATTTACGTTACTTCCTCTTAACAGCTGTTTTTATTGGCACTTACCGGATGTCTGATAACAAACTGTTGCACTTCCCGACTACTCAGGCAGGTATCACCTGCGAACTTTTCCCTCGCTATACGTGACTAAACCCTTTAAAAAGTATCCCCTAGCCCCTTCCCGTGCCCCCATCCACTCGCGTAAAAAAGCGAGAGAACTTTTTCGCCGTATATATATATGTGTGTATTTAGCCGCGCAACGTTCCATCTCGATTGCGTGTCGAAAAAGTCGCGCACGGCGCGGACACGATCGATTCCGCAAACGGCAAATAATGACGGCTCTTTTTCTCACGTAGCGATGCATTGTTTGACCATATCGCGCGTGTAGCGCATTCGATAGCTCGCCGTGACATCGTTTGGGGACACCGATAGAAGCGGTAGACGCTGATCGATCCCATTTTTCAAACATCGGATGCAAATATTACGTTTTTATTACGAATTCTAAACGTAATCAACGACTGTAATAAACGCAACGATTTGATTAGTGAAAACGGTTTTTAGAAAACTGTAAAAGGAAGTAATAAATTGTAAAATTATTAGCTCTCGAAACTCCTGTTATTATCGCTAATTTTTCCCTGGTCGAAATTAAATATCCTAGAAAAGCACATTTAACTTCTAAAGCTAACTAAATGGGATCGTTTAAGATGCGTCGGTCAAAAAAAAAAAAATTCGCTCTGATTCGATTCGCATTCGATCGAAAATTCGAGTCACGCCGCCTGACGAGAGCTCGAATTACCCGTGCCGTAGATTTTTCCGAAAATCCCGCGAACCAAGCATTTCGGGCTCTCACTT
Source organism: Wasmannia auropunctata (assembly GCF_000956235.1). Classification (NCBI taxonomy): domain Eukaryota; kingdom Metazoa; phylum Arthropoda; class Insecta; order Hymenoptera; family Formicidae; genus Wasmannia; species Wasmannia auropunctata. The sequence continues at coordinate 1,767,574 of NW_012026905.1, read as the reverse complement.
GTCTGGGTGGCGCGTGCCTCGCACGCTATGTACATGCCGACATTGTGTCGACAAGCTATTTTGAGGGTGGGAGGATGCGGGCACGAGATATGAGGTGCAGTCGCATTCCCGTCGGGTGTATAGAATTTTAATTTTCAATATCGGTCGACCGCGCGCACAGCATCGGTTTACACCGCACGCTCCGCCGTGCCACGGGGCTCCACCCCCCGTTGAACACCGCGGTTCTCACGGCAGGAGGACATTCATCTCGTCAACATTTCCGGGGGTTGGCGTGTATTTACGAGTACTTACGGTTGTTCCGCGTCCCACTTCTTCGAGGGAGAAACCTAGGTAGGTACTGTTAGACCGATTCGGCTTGCAAGACTCGGAAAGAGCGTTATTAACACGTCGAACGTTACTCACGGAACGTTAAGCTCGTAGTTGGCGATTTATAGATGAACGTTACTTATTTACCAATTCGATTTCTGTAAGAGAAAAGTGAAAATTTTATTGTAAATTTTTGATGAAGAATAAATGTAATCAAGTATTAATTTAACTTGCATATCTATTAAAATAACGTGCTGACATAAAAGTAGTCTCGGGGACAAAGTTGCTTAATGAAACAATGACAAACAACGTTATTAACACGGCTGCCTAATTAGTGTTATATACATCGTGTACACTACAATAGAATTTTTATGATTATAAAAATACAATAGAATTTTTATAATTATATATGCCTATAAGTCATAAATAAAATTGTGAGTAAAATGATCATATTATGACTAATAAATATGAGATATTCTCATAACGCGAACGTGTTGAACAGTGCACTTTTTACTTTACACTAATTATTTCAATTAATTTTTAAAATCCAGTTATTTAAAATTTTGTTTCAAAATTTTCATTCAAACGATTTTTTCGATAGCGTACGGCTACCTGCAGCAACCACCAGGGTCCCACTGAAAGATCAGATAGTGAATGATTATCATCGTATTCAATATGTAAATTGTCGATTTTCATAACGAAGTAGAGTGGAGTTGATCGTCAATTACGGGCGCACTCATGTATAAATCTGTTCGCGTATTCGAGCCAGTTAAATGCTCGAAAGAACTGCTGCTGCTGCTGTACCGCGAAAACGCTCCAAGCTTTCCGCGCGATTTCACATGGCCAGCTTGAGAAAAGCTTGCGAAGAGGTCAAAGAGGTCGCGTGATCGAACGATCGGTATCCAACGGCGCGGCACGGCGCCTTGTCCGTGACATAAATTTACTTCGCGCCGCGACGACGACGACTAAAAGACATTCATCCCGCCGCCCGATACGTCGTTACGTCATATCGCACGGGGAGAAACTTACCGCGATCAATAGACACTTCTGTACACGGCGCCGGAAAATTAAGCCGGCCGCAAAGTTTTGCATTATGGAAAGTTTTCCCTTATCGGTCGAACGGTCGACGGCAGCCCTTTTGTGAAAACCTTCGCTCGCCGGGAGGGGGGAAGAGGGGAGGAAGAGGAACGGCGGGCGGGACGTTATTACGCTCTCTCGCCTCTTTCTTTCCTCCGGGGTTACCTAGATAAATATACCGGTGTACATTATTGGGGGTGGCGGAGCGTCTCGGAGAGATTGAAGGTGAGAATTTACATCTCCATCCTCCCCCCCCGTTTCCACTCTCTTCCCCTATCTACGATGCACTCGAGAGATTTACCCGGCAGTTATTCAGCCTAAGAAATTTAGCGGAGACAAGCGCACGGTATATCTTCACGATTTTCGTGGCACTCTCGGATGCGTTTCGAGAGGAAGAAATGAGAAATTTAGTCGCGTCGCAAAGTTTTTCAACTGTGCAAAGATAAAAGCATCTGAGTCACAAACAACGAAAAAGAAAAAAAAACGCATACATATCTAACGCGTGCGATGGAAATAAAAGTAATATCAAAGCGCAAATTGAATTTTAAAAATGTAATGCTGTCGTTTAACTGGTGAATAACGATAGCAATCGTAAAGTTATTTAGCATCGAGAATAGATCATAATTAATTTCCGCGAAAAAATTTTATCCCTTCAGAAATTTTTCGTCGCTTTAATGATAATTATATTTAAAGAACGACTTTTAAAATGATACGATGTCATATTTTAATATAAAAATGTAATATACTTCAACGGATTTTAATCATTCTATATGCATTTATTTGCAATTAATACCGGCATACATATTTATATGTATTGTATAAATGCACAGCGCATTTTATGGCATCTCCCCTCAAAGAACAATTATCCGATTTTAATTTATCTACATAAAAAAATAAAGCGCCAACAACACATATTAAAAACATGTTTTCCAGCGAATAAATTTAAGACATTAATTAAAAATGTCATTGATCCTATAAAAAATATGCATCCTACAATCTAAAAAGAATTGTCTATGACAAAACTACTCACTTTTGTTACGCGTTTTTGCTCGCTTATGTAATTTGTGCATTTCCTATACAGGCTTAAAATTCTCACAGAAAAGATATGTATATTATTCAATGTGATTATATAGCTCAATGACTAATAAACTATATAAAATTGAAAGTATATATATATATATAGTAGCTTTACCGTTACATGGTAGTCTACAGAGACAGTTTTGTAATGAACATTTCCTTTTGTAATAGAACATATATATGAATATTTTCTATAGAATGTTTGCAATAGACTGCTTTCAATAGAATGTTTTCAATAGAACCGTATAGAACAGATCTTGCATATGTTTGGTGAGGAATATGTCACTTTCCTATATTATCCTAAATCGCACAAGTTCGCCTCTCTCTATTTTCTCTACTTTTATGTCATATTACCTGGTTGCAAAAGTACATGTAAATGTCTACTTTATATACGGACAGTATTACAATTTATCGCAGCTAAGAATGTTGTATCGTTATGGGCGGAGATGGCGGGAGTAAAAGTGCTTAAAAATCTTCATAATCCCAGAAAAATACGCCTTGACGATAGACACATCAATGACAGTTCGCATAACTGTCACAGAATATCTGTACTAATATTTAACTAAACGTGGTTTCGACAGGTACGAAGTTTCATATCTTATTAGGCTCTCTAGAAAGACTCTCTGAAAGGAAAGGAAACATACATATATATGGCACGTATACTTTCAGCGCAGACGATTAGTCGTCGAAATCGTATATTTGGTGAGATTTCCAACCAAGTGTCTGAATACACCTAAAACAAAATTGCACCAAGGCAAATAATCAAGATGCGGCAAAGTGCTGAAAATTACAGTTAAAACGGAGCGGCCATACAATTTTTTTTTCATATAATGAAACATTGAAATCACGTTTGCTACTTAAATTATAAATAAATATAGTTATTTATGATTTAAATTATAAAAAATATAAAAATATAAAATACGTTTAAATAAAAAAAATACCACGTACTTTTTTGCAGATAGCATAAATCCTTTTGGTCCACACGTAAATACGCATCCCTCTGGTGAACACTCGCCAATCAATTCTTTCAATAATTCATCGGATACTGTACCGCGTCTACCCTCCCATTTATCTCCAGCTTGTGAAAGGATATGTGTAATTTTGAACCTAACGAACAAATATGAAATATTAGTAGTCTCCAGTTCGATAAAATCTCTTTTTATTTTCGGAGTAACAGATGTTACGTTATCTTATATCGATTCATAATGAATACAATTTTTTACGTATGACATCATTATCTATCATGTCGATATCATGTATCCACGCGCGCGCCCTAATATTTTACCCATTTCTTCATGCATAAATTGGTATAATAATGACACATTTTAAACGCAAACATAATTTCTCCTTGTTAAAATTTAAATCATATGTACATTTTCACGCGCGTGTACTTACTTCTTCTCTGCGGATACTTTTTCAAGCTGCGCTACGTAAAACATATTGTCTTCATCCTTATTGAAATTTAGAAGATTGATTAATTTTCTGAAAAAGATTTTAAATTAATTAAAGATAACAGAAATACAAACAGAAATAAATGTGTTATAATATATTAATCAAATTAATCTATTGTTGACATCATGGTTTTTTTTGTTTTTTTTATTTCGTATTATTTTTTTTATTTCGTATTATTTTCACGTTTAAGGATAAAATACGGTTCTCAAACGAAATATGCTAATACTTACACACTGCGCCTCGCTAAAGCTCGCTGAATTATTCCTAACATCGCGGTTAAACCCGTTCCACCTGCCAGCATGTGAATAATAGGAAACCGATCGAAAGATTCGGTTACAAAGGCACCTAAACCATTGCTCATCATAAAGGTTTGGCCAGGTTGTAATTTGGTGATGGACGGACTAAGTGCGCCATTTGGGTATCGCTTTATCATCAAGCAAATGCAATCAGGCTTGTAATTTGGCGCCATATCTTCGGGATGAAGGCACGGTGGGACAGGCGTATACAACCTTGATATTTCCATTCCTGCGGCAAACATACAAAAATGTTAGCATATTCTTGATATCAGCATATTCTTGATATTACATTTTTACAAACATAAAAATATATTTAATACAAATGTGCCATATAGATATATTGATTTTAAAATTCCATTTATTGATAAAATTTGTAAACTCGTTTTATCAATAAAAAAGTTAAATATTTAAAAAGCTTAAAATATGTCAAAAGTTAAATATTTAAATATATTGATAAGAATAAATATTTTTTTTAAAGCAGAGATCTACCACTTACCCATTATATTCATTTTGACTTCTATATGTCTACCAACGGGAATTAATTCTAGAAAATCTTTCGCACGTAAAACTAACAAATTAACTAGTTTGCAAAGAGGTGTGTTACTGAGTACTTCGTACTCTGTATACGTGCGTTTATTTGTGCTTGACTCCTGCAATAGCGTATGATTTCCCTGAGATTTCCAAATATCTTTAAGCTTCTTTGTAAACGTAAAGTCTACCTGCAACATATAGATTTGTTGAGTTTACGAAACACGCGCTATGTGAAAAATGTACATAACTATTATATAAGTTAATTCAATAGTTTACCTGCATTGTATCGAAATCTCTTTTACACACTGGCGGCCATTCCACGTCTGCGATTAATTCGAGCTCGTGGATGATAATGTGCTTTTCAAAGATTAGCCTGAAGATGATTTTCGAGCCACTCAACCTTTGTAATCGGTAATATATTCCCGGGTAGTCGCGTGCGCCTTGATAGAAGAGTGTAATAGAATTAGATGTTTGCCGCCAATCCATACTCACATTCGGTGAATCCGACGAGTTTCCATCAACTGTCTTTTGTGCTGAAACAATAAAAATTTGAATTTAAATCGAAGAAGTCGAATAAAAATTTGCTCTAACCTACACTTTATTAAATGCACGATTGAATAAAATTTAATATTTGTCATTAATCACGCAACTATTCATATCTAATTGTAAATCATTAATTTAATTAATATGATAACAATAAATTCAATAGGTTAAAGGAATCATTTTGTGTTTATTAAATAAAATAATTGAAAAAAATATATATATATTTTATAAATATTCATAAATGATTGTACTTTAGAAATTAATAGATTTTTGACATTTATCAATTTATAGAAAAGCGTCTCACTCATATTACTTGCGAATAATACAAGCTTATACACAACTTCTGTAATGAGCCAATACCATCTACCGATTTATTAATCCAATACTGCTTCTCTAAATATAGATGACCTAGAAAACAATACGGTGCAACTGCTACAATGGGCACTCACCAGTGGAACGTTTGTTTCGACTCAGCGTCACGGGCAAACAGTTGTTCGTATCCGATTTTTCTGTTATAGAGGAAGTGCTCGACGCGGAGGAAGTACCACGACTTAATCTGCCTACGACGCATTTTTGCAAAATGCTCTGATAATTCACCCAAGCGTGCACCTGGAATTAACGATCTACGGGTACATAAAAATAATTACCGCTTAGCGAGACAGTATAAGAATATAAAGCGTGAGATGCGGAAGTGATGGCTCTTACGTTTTCGAATAACTTCGTGGCGTCTTTTCCGATGCCTCTCATCAATTCGTCGACTCCACCCGGATGAAAATCCATATAACGCGTAACATTGAATACCACCCCTGCAATTAAAATCAAATGCAAAAATTAGAATTCAAACTAAGCGATAGATTTGTGGCAAAACAAATTAATTTTATATATATATATATATATATATATATATATATATAAAAGTCAGTAAGTGACAAAAAATTAATTACATTAGCAATCAAAATGTTATTGATTATTGAGTACTTAAATAAATCTGATTAAACCATTTAATATTCTTTACGTATAGTTAAACATTTTATATATTAAATAACATTATAACCATAAGTGAACGACATATTGCTGACGGTACATTAAATGTTTCACAAGTTCTTGTCGAGGGCAAAGAGAGTCTTCTTCTAGCGGGCATAAAGTACAGAAATAAACAAACCTCGGATTGCGATCCAAGCGTCGTTTTGCTTGTTATGATTAGCAAGCTCAGATAACGTTACGACTTGTGGTTCACCAGCGACTCCAGTTAAGTCTACTCCCGAATTACCCAGACGAATCCAATCCATCAAACTGTGCCCCGGTGCTAAGGCAGTTTTATTCCGTGGGTTTCCTGCGGAAAAGAAAACAAAATTAGAAATAGAAATTTATTGCTATTTTTATTATATTTTCTTTTTCTAAATTTTAGTAAATTACTAGAGATATACTCTCTAAATTTTCTAGAGTGAATCTCACTCCAAAAGAGTGAAATCTCACTCCAAAAGAGTGAAATCTCTCTCCAAAAGAGCGAAAATACTGTCACTTGGCCACTTGAGTGGCAGTATTTTCACACCTTAGAGTGAAATTTCACTTCAAAAAATTTAGAGAGTATAAAAGAAATATTACACTCGTATCTCAAAGTTATTAAGTTATTATAAAACTCACTTAATTGTTCATATAATTCAATTTTGTTATTTATAATTAATTATTCACAATCAATTATAATGCTTTTACTATTTCAATTATATCTCATAAATTCCTAACATTTTAAAAATCTTTCTTTAAATCTACGAACATTAACATTTTTTCACATTTTTTAAAGCAAAATTGTAACAACATTTTTAACTCTTGAAAACCTGCTCCTTCTATTGACGTCTTCATTCGATTTATGCATTACCGTACAAATTAGTGGTCGAGAACATAAGGGCGCAATTTATCTACAGTGTACACGTGCGGGTGCATGTAAACGCAATCGAGAAAATAGATTAATTGGCAATTACTCTAATTACTAACCGTCCTGGATCTGCAGACCGAGGCTCTGCGGAGATCCATTGCGATCCGCGGCGGAAACCAAAGAAGCGCCGCAGCATCGTGGCATTTTTTCATCGGGACAACAGGAATCGCGGAGACAAGATCATCATTTTTTTTTTGCAGTCGCTTTTTCGTGCAAAACGCGAAACCGATAAAAAGTTCTCACAATGTGACAGTCTGCAGAGTTCGCCTTGATAACGTGGGAAAATTGAGTTTTCTTTAACGCGTTTAACATGAAGAGATAAACAAGACGAAGGAGTAAATAAAGCACGCGAGGTGAACGAGGAGATGCGTTTTACAAAGAGGCGACGAAACGTATTAATAGTACCGTACGCGTTAGAGATGTAATAATGTCACAGATAATATCAATAACGTTGATGACATAATATACATAAAATGTATACTAATATACATGTATATATACATATTGAACAAATTTATATACCGATGGCTATTACCGTTAAAACTAATTAAATCCAATTAAGATATATTCAATTACAAACAACTAGTTAATTTATGAAATGGAAATATCGTGCAAATTTAAATAGATTTCATACAGATACACAGATATCGCGTTCACTACTGGCTGAAAATTTTTAATCCAATATCCGATAGGATGATAATCCAACGCCTGTGTGATATCTTTTATATGCTCTTTCAATTTAATTAAATCATTTTAATTTAATTAATTCATAGCAACATAGTGCTGTTTTTAATTATATTTTTTACTATGCTCGCCCTCTCTTTTTTCTCTTTCTTTCTCGTTTAGTTAAAAGTTTAGTTATATAAAAAATATTCATCGATCTCTTTTGATCATACATCTTTTATGATAATACATTTAGCTTTTTATTTATAACCAATCTACAATTAGAACATAATATTAGCATTGCACATTGAAAACAATTTTATTTCTCAGATGAATTTCAAATAGAATCTATTAGTAAATTTTAATTTCGAGTTTAATTTCACATAAAGCCATGTAACGTTTTGAAAAACAAAAAATGGAACTTAAAGAGATTTTTTATCAAATTTTCACAATAATTTATCCAAACTTCGTCAAAAAATCCATGAAATAATAATCTTTTACATAAGAAATCTTTTAGAAAGAAATAATAATCTTTTAGATAGTGTCTTATGCAGAAATGAACTCAACAGATCATACTAAAAACGCGCTGAATTGACTAGAATCTTAATAAAGAAGCAAGATATAAAGAAAAAGGTGATCCTTCTTCATCTGGTTAAGTTAAATGGTTCCAACTGAGGGTAGCCTGCTTGACTCTCGGGTCACCATCGATTTGTCGTACTAATAATAAAGATACGCGAGGAAAACCCTTAATTATTCAAAATCCATGTGCAATGAGGTAACGCGCGGCTAACGGTGTACCCGAAACGTCCGCTCTCAACGCGAGATATGCATATCCGAAAAAGAATGACAAGGTCATCTACATTATCGAGAAGCAACGGTTCACTGACAATGGCTTCTTAAAACTGGGACGGAAACGCGATGCGACGCGGGGCCTCGTCGGCGAGACGAGAGAAACGCTAGATACCGATGATCTCGTGGTGAAGGACCGGAGGGTACTGCGCTGAAACACGCGGCCGAATATAACCCTGAGACAGGTAGATCAATATAGTAGCGATGGACGACGCTCAGCTCAACACGCAGGATCTCTCGCCAGTCGGAGCGCGCTTCTCCGCGTATCAAGATCAATGGCAGAGTAGTTCAGTAACAACGAAAAAAGCTATCGATTATTTGATCGATTAAATAAGTGTGTCATTCGATTGAATTAGTAAAACTATCTCGGATGCGGTGATACAAATCGTGAATAAAAAATGAACACCAAAAAAACAGAATTCTTGTGCTGTATATCAGTTTTCAGAATTATTCGATGTAAAAATTTAAAAGTTTAAAAATTTTATATATATGTATATATAATAGATATTTCGAGATATTTCAAGAATTCTATTTCTATCGAAAATTATAAGAGTGCGTATAAAAAAGTATCATCAATTAATTATAATTAATATTTCGCATTTTTTTTACATTCTCTCTAATATCTTTCACGTGTTCTCTTTCGTACAATTTCCTTTGGTTCATGAAATGTGACATAGAATACGACTTATAATACTATCGCTCCTACTTCGATTGAAAGAACATTCAGAAAAATCTTATGTTCTTACCGGTAGCAGATCCGGACGATGGCATTGTCGTAGTTTTTGCTTTCGCTTGCTCGCTTGGATTCGGCTTAATGACACCAGTAGGTAACACTAAGGTATTCTTGGCCAATAGACTCGCAGGCGAAGACGTTTTCACGTCCACTTTCTTCATTTTGTCCTGTATATCGTCGGTGTCATAACTATGACATTTATCTTTTCCATTCTTATCTCTCGATTGGGGCCCCGAAGTCCGATCGTTCTTCTTCGTTGACTCCATCAGTTTCTTTTTGAATGTGGAAAGTCCGAGAAAGTAAAAGCGCTATGTGCTTCGTCAGGTACGTCCCGGTAAAGACCCCATGGTTTACGTGGGTCGAACTCTGTCACACACAATTAAAGCAAATAATTACTTTGACGAAATAATCATTGAGGAAAATTTAATAACTCTTCAAAACGATCATTAATAGTTTAACGTTATTCATTAATAATTTAATAAACAAAATTATAATTGCAACTGCATATTATTACTCGTATATAGTGGTGTCAAAATTAACAGCGATAATTTTGCGATTTAAAAGTATCGAAACTTTCTTACGGATTAATTATATTAATCATATTTTTAAATATTGTAAATATTTTGACACAAGATCAAATTTTTAAAATTGTAATTAATCATTGTTAGATTAGATATCGATTAAATATAGATTGCACTACCCCTTTAATTTTTTTTTATGGTGAAATTATTTTTGCACGTATGTCTTCTAAAATCGAAAATTCGTCAAAAATATAAAAACTTGTGCATTGCATACGGGTGATCATCATCACCCGTTTTTGCATTGCATGGTTCGCAAATCTAGAAAGCGAAACGCATTAGAACACGAGCACTCGCTCTCAATTACTTTCTCCACATACACTTTCTCTTTTTTGATTGCCCTCGACAAATATACTAGACACTCAACCACGTGCAAGGATGTGCATAACGTTAGATTTATTAGCTAAAAAATAGGAAAGAAAGTTTAAAGAATTCTAGTATTTATAGATAAAATTATAAAAGCGTCTAACTTTATTTTTATCTATGTTAAAAATAAACAGGATTATATCAATTAAAAAATTATGAATCTTAGGTCCCAACATTTTCTTATATTGTTAAAGCTATTGTATTCCAAATAAAGTATATTTTCCATAGAAAATATTATTATAAATTAATAATTTCGGATATTAAGATATTTCTACGATTTCGATATTTGTGTTTCCTTCGCTTAAAAAGAGAAATAAATATAAAACTGAACAAAAAATATTAGAGAATAGCCAATATGTATATCAACGATTACATTAAAAAAATGTAGATTCTAAAAGTACTTTTTACAGGATTAACTTTTAACTTTTAGGATTAAATTTTAACGGAACATAAAATTATGTGCATAAATAATATTCTCTCGTTAAAAAGTGCTCTCTTTAATCTTGTCCTGCTTTCACTCATACTTATACATTATTCCAAACTACAAAGAGATAAAAAGATAAAAATCATTTTGGCGAAAAAATAAAACAAAATCACAAATTATTTATTAAAATTAAGAAAAAATCTGTAATTTATTTCACCCTCAAGACTGCGTAATAAATAAGCAAGAGAGAATTTCAGAAAAAATTAAATTAAGAATAAATATTCCAATGTTTGTTTTCCGTACAGCAAAGGCACATCGAGCTTTAAGTACTCAAGAAATAGGAGAATAGAATAGGAGAATAATCATGCTCAAAGTACTTTATTACGTAAAAGCCGATTAAAAAACGATAAGACTTTGATTTCGTTCGTGACCTATGAAAGATCTTAGAGTGACTCTGCTGCTGATACAGGGGAATAGTAATTGCGCAGATCGTTAAACATTCTTTGTCGAGTGATTAGGAAGCGAGTGGCTGCTACGTACGACATTCGGTATTCTACGTCAATGGAGAGCGAGCTTAAGCGCGCGAGCTTTCCTACAACAGGCGATTCCTGGACAACTTGGACACAATTTTAATTTTTAACCGAGGTATCCCGCATATCTTATTTATTTAAAACGCTTGTATCATACACATTTAAAAAAAATGACTATAATTTAAAATAAGAAGATAGAATATTGTTAGACTCATTCTCAGGATAGTATTGATTTTGCTTATCCGTTGTTATATTTATGGACCTCTCAATATCAGTCTCATGAGCCTTACGGACGTGCCCTGACAGCTTTTTTTTCTCATGAGTAAGCAGTCAAGCAAGTGTTGTTTATATTGGAACAGGTCTTTCAACTAAGTTCAATCATGGACTCCCTTGACATGTGCGAATATCCGTGAAGTAATTTGCACTTGAAATATTTGCACGGTAATAAAAGCCAGTTCATAAAAATAATATTTATTAATATTTCCAAAAAGTAGTAAGTTTTCAATTTTTTTTAAGAAAAGAGAATATTTTTTTAATTCCTTATGTATATAATAAATAATAATAATAAATTGATTATAAATTGATTATGTATATAATATATAATAAATAATAATAATAAATTGATAAAATAAATGTATAAAAAATTTATATATTTTTTTATATAAATAATACACAAAATTCTGACTTTTGTACTGCAAAATAAAAAAGAAAAATATTTTTAACGTATTATCTTTGAAATACGTAAATATACACTTGCAAGATTGTATAATCTTATCCTTCTATCAACAAAAGTAATAACAGCTGATAAATTAGTGATAAATTGTTTCATTGTTAGAAATCCAATCACAGTAATACTATTGTCTTTATGGCTTTATCTTTAAATATATATATCACATAACATATATATACAATTAAAAAATATATATGTATACATAATATATAATATATATAATATATTCTTTTATACATATTATTATATATTACATTTACTATATTATAAAGTAAAATATAAATAAAATACAAAATATTAAAAACAAATATAATACAACTTCAACGTGATATGGATTCTAATTCCAGTAAATTCAATTTTTTCTGGAAAGTATCTCTCTTACGTTAATTTTCATTTTGAAGTTATAGCGGATGAATTTTTGAGGATTATTTTTACGCGACTACAGCATCGGGACTCACCGGAATTATATTTATATATTTCAACCCTTGTTCGCGGCACGTGAAACATGCGAGCTGTCCCGGATTAGGTTATTTGTCCATCGAACCCCGACGATCTATGTACGCGACAATCGCCAAGAGAGGCTGAGGACGATCAACATCCGACGTGCGGAAGCACGATACGATTTGTTTATCACTTCGAACACACGCGTGCGCTTCGCCGAAAAGGTTAAACGGCTTTAGCAAAATCGCTCGTGGCCGTGCCTAGGACCGCGATCACGTTTTGGAGGTTAGGTTCTCTGTATGCTCCGTGGCTACGTATTATTATATTCAGTGTCCCCGTGGCCTCCGTGCTCCGTTCAGCTGCTCCGTCTCGCGGCCAACTTCAGGAGCGTTTCTCTCGCGGCAAGGCCGTATCCAACCGTATGTATTGTACATACAATTTATAATTGAATTTAACGACATACATACATAACTTAATGGCATAAATAATTCAACTGGTTTCTTACTTTTTCTCACAAATTTTTTGTTGTTGAACTTACTTCTAAGGCTAACGAGTGACTTGCAATAGTAGCGCTTATGACTCAGAAAATATAATGACAAGAAAAATAATGACAGTCTGTTATGATAATTCTCTCTATGACGTTTATTTTATTTATTTCTGATATTTATCTTTAAACAGAATTATTTCTATCTATAATTCCTATTTGCAGCTAAATTATTATTAGCTCTGCGGACCAATATAGATATTTTTTTATGTTCAATAATTAAAATTTTAAAGTGAGTCACATGAAAAGTATAAAATATAAATTAAATGTGTTACATAAGAAAGAAATATAGCAATTTTCTTACACACTTATTGAAACGCACAAAATGATATTTGTATATAGTTATTTTTATGCACTTTGTGATACATATATTCTACGCTGTAATAGACTTTTAGTTAATTTAAATTAATTTTTGTTTTGGCGGTGAAGCGTCGTTCGTTGCGAGAGATATTTTATATAAATTAAATCGAAGGGATATTTTATATTTAATGATCATAACGTATCTCAAATTTTGTCTACATTTCCCCGCCGTGGAAAGTTCCCTGAAACCGGCCAGTTCCGGAATCTGTTCATTGAAAATTCATTGAAATCGCAGAGAGCACCATCCCCCCGAGTACACCCCGGGGTGCGAGATCGAGGGGACAGAATCCGAGACCCGCTCCTGCGACCCGCCGAGCCCCGCTCTCATCATCCCGCGCTCGCCGCCCGCTAGATTCGCGACAGATCGGAGCGGTTCGGGCGGGAGCCGAGCGGGATCCGACTCCACTCGCAACACCGGAGCGAAGTGAGTCGTGCCGCGCGTCGTCGCGGCCGCACACAGAGAACGGCGGCGGTGGTGGTGGATCGTGTGTTCGTGTCGGCATCGGTCGGCGTGTGTCGTTCCGTCTGCGCGAAAAGCGGAGCCGCAATCGCTTGCAAGCCGGCCACACTCGCAATCGTCCTCGTCGACGACGCTCGGTGCACGGAAAAATCGGCGAACGCGAGTCCTCGAGTCGAACACGAAAGGGGAGGAAGAGACGGACGCGAAGAGAGCGAGAGAGAGAGAAAGGGTGCGAGAAAGAGCGAGAGAGAGGAAGAAAAAGGTACAAGCAGAATCCCGTGTGAGGCATCGCCGATGACTCCTGGTTTAAATCGCTCGCCCATCCCGGTGAGTACTCCCACTGCGTGATCCGCCCCGTGTGTTACTTACGGAAGGGGGGAGGGGGAGAGACCGGATCGTCTCTCTCTCTCCTTCTGCCGACGACGTGCTGGCTGACGCGGCACACCGGTCAATCTCCATTTGTGTAAGCGCGTTTCGCCAGACGACTCGCGCCGAGAGTCGCGCCGGGAGCGGCGCGGATGAAAAATCGACCGCGGATATCGCGGTATCGCGTAGTGAAATCCTGCCGAGAATCGAGACGCGGCACAGCGGTGCGGTGAACTTATACATATATATACTTGCTCGGTTCCTCGTTGTTCCTTCGACACGGAGGGATTAAGTCACGGATGTCGCGTGAAACGGCTCCGAATTTATAAGTAACAAAACATCGTTCGCCGTCCGAGGTGGGATCGGAGACAAAGAGACGGGGCTTCCGGTTGCCGGGATTCCTTCAGCTTGGCACGTCCTGCGAGCGACGCGCGAGATATTTCGCGAGACGGAATTTCGAATTGACGAGGTGCATACAGGTAAAGCGGATACTTCCGGCGAAAGTACAGTTTCGTCGTCGCGAGGAATCTCGCGAAATCGTCGAGTTAACGAGGACGCCAAATTAGGTGAATGTCAACCGCGCTGGTGTGTATGGCTGTAAGCCAAACGATTCTTCCGGTCTAATTCCATTCCGGATTAAAGGAGAAACTTGAGAATTATCAAAATATCAATATTATTGTTCAAAGTGTAGTCTGTTTCCCGCATAGTATTTGAGCTATACGTAAAATTATAGTTGGATGTGTTGTCAAATGAAACCAAAAGAAGAAACTGAATCGAGAAAGGGAGAAGTTAAAAAATTAAACTAAATTAAATTTTCTAAAAAAAAAATTAACTTTAAGAAAAAAATTCATTAAAAATCAACGCACTTTTTGAATCCGCGACAGATGTGTTTTGGATAGTAATCGCGGCCGAAGACTGGAAGGAAAAGTTTAGCGTTAATAGCCTTGGACGAAATCACACATCCGCGTGTCAACGATTGTATTCGACGCGTTGCTTCGCGCTTCACCGCGATGCGCTTCGTGCTTTTTTCCCAACCTTCGTTTTTTTTTTTCTATTCAATAATCTTGGATTAATTAATCCAAGCGTAATTGCCGATTCACCGTTCCTTCCTGTATTATGATATAGTTAGTCGTAAAGATGAATTATTAGTTGGACGATTCGCGCTAACCTTGGGAGGTCGTATTGGACGCCTAGCAGAATTAATTTAGCTTCAATTTAATGATCCTCGATTTTAGTCTCGTGTCATAAATAATAATGGCATTGGTCATAGCGGAAGAGAAGCGATGTCGTCGATAAATGAAAACGATATTTCTATTATTTTATTTCTTTCATTATTACATTAAAACAAACGTATATCTGTATCTATCATGCATTTACATCGAATACATTCATTATCTTTTTGCGACACTTTACGTTAGTTTGCTAAATACCGAGCGATTGCATAAAATAAGCGGAATTAATTACATTACACAACATTAATTATGTACATTTAATACTAGAAATTGTATATTAATTTTTTTATTCTCTGCGTCTGCAGTCTGGTTCCTTTTGTCCAGCTCAAGTTTTTTTTACTGTTCTAGATGTTCAAAAAATTCAATGTTACTTTTTAACATCTCTATTACATTACCAAATAATTTTTTTAAATCAAATGTTAAAACCTTTAATTAATCCACTCTCTCTTTATTCGGCGAAATTTGAGAGTGAAATTTCGCTATGCCAAAAAAGATTCGCATGGAAAAAGATTCGAATTACAAATGGAGGATTAAAAGTTTTAGATAAAATAAAATAATGAAAAAGTTTTTCCATTCATTCACTATCGATAGATGAGTATATACGTGATGTATATATATAATCTCTGTCATACATATTTTAAGTTCACACGTGTGACGGTATCTTTCTATAAGCTATCTCTATAATTATATCCATATGTTGATTGCTCGCGATAAAAATGGTAAGCAATTTATCAAAATTTTTATGTTCACATGATATACATATACACGTTTACATGCTTCGCTTCGTTTTTCCGTCCATCTGAACTATGCAGGAGTCCGATGTATTTTTACATCGTGACATCGCAGATATTAATAATTCATGCTCTAGTAGAACGTATCGTTTTGCAAACTGATCTTTATGTAAATAATATTGTTGATTGCATAATATGTTAAATTATCCTTATCTCTCAATTGTTTCTACATCATAGTGACGGGCCAACACTTTTCAAGTTGCATCTGTTGCCGCGCGTAAAACTTGCAGTGTGCCGCAACAATAAATTTTGCGTTGTTATATATATAAACATATACATTAAATATTTATACATACAATATAACGAATGATTAATATTACAGTTTAGGACACATATACAACAAATGCGCGTTTGTTTTGTTTATTTTCTCAAGTTTCTCGCTGAAGTAGATTAACATAAATCGCATTAACATATATACATTCGTCAATCTAGCGGAGTATTGAATCGGTATCTATCGAAGTAAGATACTATTAAATTCCGCTCGTTTGCTTTATTTCAGTTGTATTATCTTTACTCCTTGTGTTTGTAGCAACTATATAACCTTGTATATCTTGAGTGATTGCATGAAATAGCCTTGTTTAAACCGAGAAGCGATTCGTGCTCACGCGAGCACTCCGCAATGACATTCGAAATGTGACAATAAACCAGATGCGATATACGCAACATATATATTCACAATTCGCAAATATTTTTGAGCGTTCAGAAGCTACGGAAAATCTTTCAATTAATTTCTTGAAACGTGAAAAGATCTCCATCCGATTCGCTACTCTCTGTGCGAAATTTCTACAATTTAATTTAATATATTAAATTAAATTGTAGAACAATCTACAATAGAACAGAATATAATAGAACAGAAGAATCTACAATTTAATTTAATATATTAAATTAAATTGTATACTTATAGTAAATTGCCCATAAAAATGGCGTTAAACATAAATGGTTTACAGAGCTTGATAGAGGTCTTCTGAAAGGAATTAATTAAAAGTTCAAACTTTTCTACCAGACCGCCAGCGGAATAACGAGCGAGCACCATTTATATTAAATTTTGAACTTTCAGTTTAAGCTACTAATTAAATTGCTGTTTGAATTGCTAGGTGAATTTGCACTTTTAAGACCCGACAAGCTTCGCAACTTTTTACTCTTCGACAAATAATGTTGTAATTAAATCGCCGTAAAATGCAAAGACAAAGTTTATCGACATTTCACCGTCGTGACAAAAGCACCCCGGGTCGACTTGTATTACTTGAATTCCGTTATTTGCAAAGCCGCTTAAATTCAAGCGTATTGTTCCGTCAGCCTTGACACGTAATTTCGCGGATTACGTCGTTAATGGTTGTCCATCGGATTAAGTGCGTAAGCATGTACATCGTTCTAGAATTCATGCTCTCAAATCGGTCTGCTTTAGAGGAATATTGATGCAATTTTCCTCTAGCAGCAAGATTCACCCGCGTTTTCATCCTATTATTACGTATTATTTATCGTCGACGTGCGATGATGTCACCAGTTATCGTACACGTGAAATACACAACCCATGCATAACAAAACCACGCGCGATTTTGAAGTATTTATATCCGTTTCTCGCGATACTATATCCAGAGGCCGATATTCAGTGAAATTCCGCTGAGCTGTTTGTTTCAGTACGAAATTTCACTTTTTCGTACATTCGTATATAATGTTATTTTATAAAAGATAAATTTCGATGTTGCTTTTTAAATTTTCTTTTTTAACACAATTTCAAACAAAGCTGTGATTTCAAAGCGACTTATTAAAAAATAATAATGCAGTAATATACTAATATTCTCCTTTAAACGTACTTCTTTAATCCTCATTTCTCTTCCTCTCTTTTCACATTTGTAACTGAATGTGAAACGGCAAAGAATTACTTTCTACTTTTTTTTGTATTTTTATCAACAAATTAACTTATTTATCCATTAAAATGCCTTTTTTTAAAATGAGTTTGTTACAACAATTAAAAACGTAACGTAAATTAACGTAACGCGTTCGTACTGTGTTCAAACAATTTGGACAATCAAAAATTTGAACCATTATTTGTGTTATCAGAGCAGAATCTTTGTGTTAAAAAAGAAACGAATGGGCACGCGATAACTTGTACCGCGCACGTACCTATTCGCGTACGCGATATCGCGAGTCAATTCTCACTGCAGTATGTATTATCTAAGGCGGCATGATGAATCATATTTGCATTCGATCATTACGCACCACGTAATGAATTTCTGAAAAACATTTCTTCGCGCAATCGTCATACATAATCGTATTAATGAAATCGATATAGTGTGGAGAAACAGTCCGTTTTTTTTTTTCGTTTCCGTTGTTTTCGAGTGACGCCGCACATTTACTGCAATTTTTCGGATCACGAAATTAAACCGGTTACCCTCGTGCAACATTTTACAGCCTTCTTTTAGGCCGCTATTTATATTTTAATCAACACGACTGGTTGCAGTATAACTTACGTTACTACATTAGTAGAAATGTTATTTCTTCTCGGTGACTTCTCGAAGACTTAAAGGTGATTTATTTATCACATTGCACGATTTCGCAGTATTACGTTATAAATATTTATATAGGAACAGCACTCGTGGAGATGAAAACAGTTTTTAATGTTAAATCTCGTTTTAATTAATAATATACTTATTATTATTTAAATATGTCGACTAATCGAAATGTACACGCAACGCAGGAAGGTGTTTGTTGTGCTTTTGTCAATGAATGATGCATTTTATAAAAATGCTGTGTACACAATGGACGATTAAATGCATTTAAAATAATTAGAATTGCAGATTTGTAACCTTTTTTTTCTCTTGACAGGTGAATATCAATTGAAGAGCAAACACAAGGCAGAATGCAAACCCGACAAATCCTCGGCGTGTGTCATCGCCTGCTGGAGCTAATTGTGAGAGGAATATTGCTGTTAGTTGCCTTTGTCAGAGGACCGGCACAATCTCAACCACCCATCAAAGATTTAACTCTCCTGCATAGCGCAACCACTTTAGCGTTAAAAATTCGAAACAGACAAGTAAGTTTTTATCCTGTGAAAAACACCCTCTGCCGAATTTCTCTGACGTTTAATAATATAAATAAATTTTAACAGCTTGCTTTTGATAAAGCTCCTACCGGTTATCTAATCGTCGATGTTTTTACAATCCGTCGTTTTGAATTATCTGATAACGAAATGAAGTTTTATTTGCGAATTAATCGATGTTTAATAGCATTGTAATGCGTTTATCTTAAACCTAATAGATAAGAAATTGTAACAACTCGCATGGAGAAACTTATATTTTCTTTTTCATTCTATTAATCGTTTCTTCGAAGTGGAAAAGAATTGGATCTGCGCGTCGCTATAAATATGTTAATAAAATGACCAGGATAAGCCTTATTAACTATCTAGACGACGCACTTCCGCCTGTGTCGGTTAAGTTGATCACGTAACTGCTTATTATTAACAGTTAACTTCGGAAGATGTGGTATCTTCGTATATAGAAAGAATAAAGGAAATTCAACCGATACTCAACTGTGTGGTCGCCAATCGCTTTGAGAAAGCTCTGAAAGAGGCGAGAAAATGCGACGAGCTATTAAAATCTCCGGACGCTCCGTCCGTGGAGTCTCTGGCCAAGGAGAAACCATTGTTCGGCATACCTTTTACCACCAAGGTACACTTTTGGTTCTTATTTTATTCATTCCTTTAATTCCATTAGAGATGACAGATCGAGCGATTAGTTTCTCGCTTTATGCCTATTAACGTAATTATGTGATAATAATCTGTAATAACTAATGATATGTGTATTATTACATTGCAGGACTGTATCGCGATCGAAAACATGCAGCAAACGGCCGGTCTAGTTGTACGTAAGAACATTGTTATTGATAAAGATGCAGAGGTGATAAGATTATTGAGGTCAGCTGGAGCCATACCTCTGGCACTGACAAATGTTTCAGAATTAGCGATGTGGTGGGAAAGCCATAATTATCTATTCGGTATCACCAAGAATCCCTACAACACAAGGTACAATATATGTTACATCATTATTCGGCATAATATAATATAATATAATAAGTTACACAATATTAATTAAAAACATAATTATTTATTGAAAAAAATGTGCTTGATTGAGAATAAAATCAATTTTACCTTATAATGAGCAACTAAATTATAAAGAATATTATTACTGAGTTTATTTTAATGCTCAATATATATTATTATAAATATGCCATGCGTAGGCAGTAGTGAGCTATGCAATTTCTTCGTAACTTCATCATAATTTAAATTCGAGCGTATCACATAAATTCATATAATGAGATATAAATTTTCAATAAATAAGATTTTAAATTAAAGATTCATTCTACAGGAACTTTTCTTATTTCATCGTTATCCACTTTCAGACATATTGTAGGCGGTTCTTCGGGTGGTGAAGGCTGTTTACAAGCAGCAGCTGGATCACCGTTTGGAATTGGCTCGGATATTGGTGGCTCTATTCGTATACCGTCATTCTTCAATGGAATTTTTGGCCATAAGCCATCTAAGGGTAAGGAAAATTGAGGATTTGAATAGCGTACATATTTCTTGTTATCAATGTGAAAATAATTACATTTTTATTATAGGAGTCGTCTCGAATGATGGCCAGTATCCTAGTGCGCATAGCTTTGACCAAGATCAATTACTCGCTATTGGACCAATGTGTAGATACGCGCAAGATTTGACGTTAATTTTTAAAATTATCGCAGACAAAAATGCTGATTTATTAAAATTAAATCAAAAAGTGGACATTTCGAAGATTAAGGCAAGTTTGTTTAATATTGAAATACTTAATTTTTTCTTCTTGGATATAATCTTACTTTGTATATCGTGCATGCTTTTCCAGCAAAATATCAGAGTTAATAGTTTGTCATACAATAATCAGGGTAAATGATATTTTTTTATGTGAACTTTAGCTCTATTATATGGAGGACGACGGTGGTCAGTATTTAATTTCGCCAGTGGATCCTGAGATAAAAGCCGCTATGAAAAGAGTGGTGAATTATTTCGAGAAAGCGCACAAAGTTAATGCCACGAAATTAAACGTGAAGTTGTTGAAAAAGGGCATTGCCCTTTGGCTGGCGAACATGGCGTGCAAGGACGAGAAAGACTTTTCGTACGAGCTAACTAACAGGAAATACCAACTTAATATCTGGTTGGAATTCATTAAGTGGATGTTGTTTATGAGCAATCACACTTTAGTCGCTCTTATAACTGCCATGTTCGAAAAATTCGGCATAAAACATGGAAGCGAGAAACACGTTCGACTTATGCAACAGAGTAAAGATCTTTATCAGGAATTTAAGGTAATATTGCGCTGTGTTTTTTATGTTGTAGGATTTGATATCAAAATACGCTTCGAATGTCACTGTAGCTATAAAATGTATGAAAACATATGCGATGTTTTATTCCTTAATCATATTCTTTTAGGATATTTTGGGAGAGGACGGTGTGTTTTTGTATCCATCGCATCCAACCGCAGCTCCAATGCACTACGAACCGTTGTGTAAACCCTTCAACTTTTCTTATACTGCAATCATTAATGTGCTAGGCCTACCGGCTACAGCTTGTCCATTAGGTTTAAATAAACAAGGACTTCCCATTGGACTGCAGGTGTGTATTGGTATATTTCTATAATTAAAAAAGTATCTCACTTGTACCTTAAATAATGTTATTTTTAATCATAAATAGGTCGTAGCAGGACTTCATCAGGATCATTTGACTCTCGCTGTTGCGGAAGAATTGGAACGAGGTTTCGGAGGATGGGTGCCACCAACAATAGTAGCTTGACGTCAATACTGTCATAGACAATAATTCTATGGACGAACGACATGATACACATAAAAGCCTCATCTTACCGAACCCTGCCATCTCTCTCTCTCTCTCTTGCAAAGTATTATATTTACATTAAAGATTTTCAAGTACATAAACAACTATCGAGGTAAAGTACAAATTATAAAATTATACACGTGAATAAATACATACGTGAATATGTATATGATAAGTATGTATGATATACACATGAATATATATACATACATATATACATATACTCATTTAATATGCATTTAATATGAAATTTCTTACAATATTTGATATTCCATAAGTTTCATGATGAATATAGTAAGTTTGTATAATATTTATGATGTTGTGATTTTTGCATTTATAAAATTCCAAGAAAACATTTGTATTATATAATATCTAAACAAGAAAGTGTATATGAATTTTGTGACCAGTTGCTTATTAGGACTTCTCGAAATAACGATCAATATTACGACTTTATAATATAGCTAACATAGCTAATTATATTAACAGTATCATCTAATTAAACCTAAAATAAGAGCATCGCGCTGCGCTCTTACACGAGAGAAATAAAAAACTCAATTTTTTAAATAAGACATTAAAAATTGGTATGACAGAAAAAATAGCTCCGTGTGCTAACATTCAACTGTATGTTGCATTGCGCAGAATTTACATACCTCAAGCTTCTATATAGAATTTTCTATTTTCATACGTGATGTACGTGAAATAAAATGGTAGCAGGGTGCTTCTGGTAATATGTGATAACATATTCGACGTTATTTAAGACATGTATTGATGTTGAGAATTTATACATATATTTTATCTATCGAAATAAATTTTTATTATATTATTTCATCACAATTACATCCTCCTCGTATCCGATGTTCTTTTTTTTCAATATTACTGACATGGTGATTAACGTAAAATATTTTATTAATATATAGACGTTTCTCCATAAAGTAAAATAATTTTATAGCTTAATTAATTAAATACTTTTATAATAATCAGTATAACATAAATGAAAGAAGTGTGGATTATAAATTGTCGCGTTTAAAATATATATTTTTAACCTAAATATATAATAATTATCACAACGTAAAAATTGTCATACATTTAGACATAGTGCATAATGAATCACGTCTTAGAGTTCTACGAATTTTCCAATTTGTCTTCATCATAAATAAGTTATATATATATATCGCACGCCCGCAAGAAAAGTGGCACAAGTTATAAATATAAAATTGTTCAGAAAACAGGAAAGAAAATTGTGTATTTTTTTAAATTTTTCATTACACAATATTAAATATAAATTAATTTAGAGCTAATCACACATATTGTTTGTTTCAAGTTCTTTAGAAATACGTATTAATGTTGTTAGTGTTAAATTGTCCCTAAAAACTATTCCTATTTTGATTTATATCATTTTTTTCTTGTGTCATTTTACTTTAGAAAGTATTTGAATTTAACTTGAATCATTTTCCTGATTGAAGACCAATATATACAGAACACAATCTGCACATAATACGAAAAATAATAATTCCAAAAATTTGATTTTTACTTGATTGTTGCTTTTCTTGCGGTGATGTGATATGTATAAAATGCAGATAAGCAAAAAATTTATTGATGAGACAAATAGTCGTTAAAAGAACATGTATTTAACGTCAGTATATGGCTTAAAATACAGCTTATAATAAGCTGAGAAAAACGTATTTTAGTTCGTAGATATCAAAAGCTATGTACGAACTAAAGCTATATGTAAGCCATTTGAAAAAATATAGATTATATTGAAAATATTGATTTTACTCCTAATGAAGTACGAAGTACGAATCTCGATAAGACTGCACTATTTGTAAATGTACATGATATTTGTGTATTTCATGAAACCTCTTATGCTCATTCGTTCTTCAACTCTCATAACTGCAGTTTAAAAGACATTTTGCCAATCGATCATTACAAATTTCAAAACATACCTGAATCCTGTGCTAAAAATATGTGTAAGAATGATCATGAACAGCCCTTGACATTAATTAGATCGTTTTAAAAAGAGCTATCTAT
Source organism: Wasmannia auropunctata (assembly GCF_000956235.1). Taxonomy (NCBI): domain Eukaryota; kingdom Metazoa; phylum Arthropoda; class Insecta; order Hymenoptera; family Formicidae; genus Wasmannia; species Wasmannia auropunctata. The sequence goes on along the minus strand of NW_012026905.1, from coordinate 1,743,404 downwards.
ATATAATTTGTAAAACAGGTATCACAGTTTCAACTCAATGTCATAATTGTAAAATTAAACGTGCCTAATGCAAGGATCATAACTCTATAGAAGCAAAATATGTCGTGTCCCTTCTTGTAAGCTTCAACGCGAATTTAATATTTTTGCACGTTTTATAAGTACCATTTAAGGATAAAAAAAAGAACGTTCAAGGACTTTTCTGCAGTGCGCTTGTAATACTCACTTCTAATGGTATTTTAAGATCAATATAAAAATTTCACTTCCTGGTTTTATATATCCCAAGAAGGCGGAAATCCGCAACCAGAAAAGCACCGAACCCTAATTATAATCTAAGAAATAATCTACGAAAAAAATCTGTCGCTATCATCGATAAAATTACGATATCCCGAGACTATATATGAACCGTTATCCACAGATTCAACATCGCTTGTAAAAAAGAAAAAAAAAGAAAAGAGTTAACTTCCTCGTTCAGCAGGAAGAGACGGATTTCTGTCAGCAAGCGTTATACAAGTAGCTCTACGGAGATCGACGTTACGACGCTATGAGAGTCGTTTCTTCCGACGGCGTTTCGCTGTTGCCGTTGGCGACGATGAGAGCCTTCCCCTCCAATCTGTTGTCCAGCGAGTTGTCCTTGCTACTCTCGCTGCGCGACCTGCTGCCGGAGATCATCTTGAACTCGGTCAAGTTGTTGTCCGCGTCGAGGAGCGCCGAGTCATTCGCCGCGTCCCTGGCCTGATCCGTTCTATCGTCGGAACGACGACGCGTCACGTCCACGTTTCCGTTCGATGTTTCTTCGTGTAATTGTTCCTTAACGTTATTAACGTTACCCTCGACGTTTCTCGTCGCAAATCCCGTCGTCTCGTTTTGTTTGTTCGACTGCTTATTTATTACATTCAGCTCTACGTCCATCTGCGTCGCCCTGCCCGCGGAAGAGGGCCTCGCGGGATCGTCGGAGTTGTTCAACGACGTTTTGTCCGTGTTCGCCGAGACGTCCGAGCCGTCGCTCCCCCGACGATTTCCGTTCGCGGCTTCCGATCCGTCCCGAAGGCTGGCCGGTTCTTGCGCGTCGACGCGATGACGCTCTTTTCCCTTTTTGGCGGCGGCGAGCTCGGCCTCTTTCATCGCCGAGTGGATGACCGGCTCGGCCCACAGTCCCGGGTTGAAGGCTGGTCCCGTTCCACCGAGCTCCGCCGGCAGGATGTCCGTCGGCAGATGATCGTGAAGCGTGCTGAGATTGTTACCGTGCAGATGAATCTGCGAGGAGAGAGAAACGAGATAACGATCTTTTTTTTTGCGCTCGGCGCTGCATCTGCAGTAATGAGTCTAAACAATAATTTGCAGCCATTTATGCATATTTCCCCCGAAGGTACCGATTTACCGAGACACTCATCTCGCTCTATGTTTTTCTTGCAGATTACGTTGCACGCGGGTAACAGGAATCGATTATGCGCGCGTCGCGTAATATCTCCTGGTATGATAAAAATTAAACTGGACAGAGCAAATCGAATAGCTGAATTGAGCCAAGCCAGTTGATCCGCTATGTTTCCACGCAGATATATAAATAATAAATTTTTGTTACGATAAGTGCCAGTAAAATTTTACAGTTAGATCTTTCGTCGCGCGCACTGAAGCGCATCGATTTATAATAATTAATAATATATTTCAGAAATTTTTATTCTGCACACATGCCTCACCTTATTCCGTGTTTTCTCGTCCAAAAATGGCTTCACCAGAGCTAGAGTCGCCTGGACATAGAACGGCGCCGAGAGGAAGTGTATCGCCTTGAATCGGGCGGGGAATCGCCCACGCAAGGCAGCTATTAGGTTTCGCAGAGCCGCTGCCCCAAGTGCGCCGCCCTGCCGCAATGAGAATCCGCTCCAGTCTACCACGGCGACGAAACCGGATTGCTGAAAAAAAAAAGGTATAGGTCATCGTCAAGCGTTCGGGCGAGATGTAATAATGCCGGCGTGGCAGTGGGCGCCTAGTCTAGACTGGTCGTCTACATTTAGTTGAATGAAACGGTACTAGCTGCTAGTCTGAATCCAAAATGGAGGTTAGGATACGTTATCATTGAGCTGTGAAACCCGAAACCTATATTTTTATATATTAATATTAAACTTACATTTTCATATTACATCTAATATTTTATAACATTGAACTTAAATTGCTTTTTACTCGTGATTATTATTTTTCTATAATTTGGCTCTATATCGAGAATAAGGGAGACATCGACAGTTTTCAAATAAAATAAGCTCTTAAAAAATTCGTTGCTTTAAAATCATAACAAAGGTCGCTTTATATAATAATGCGATAATAGTCAATTTCGTAGGATCAATTAATTTAGGCGATCAATTAATAAATGGTGAGTGTTGCACCTGATTTCGAGGATCTTGAATAAGTATTTCCAGAACTAAGAAGATCGCTCGTTGAACAGACAATGCGGGCACGGCAATAGGATCCCACTGCGACGCTAAAATAACCAGCACGCATCTGCCTTTCCTATATAGATTTATGACAAAACAAAAAAAAAACAATAAATTATAAGATAATTAACTATCACAAAGAAACTTTCGTTGCATCCAGATTATGTTAACGACAATTAAGAAAAATAAGATTTTCGTTTTCCTTCTCAAAAAATTCAAATCAACAAAGATATTTAGATATTAAATAACTCAAGATTAAATAGATCAAGAGATCATTTTTTCGTTCTCGTAAAAAAATATATATATATACCCTTATATTAATTTAATATAAGGGTAAAATATTTATGCACGAAACGAAGCTTCGTTAGTCACGCATTTTCCGGCACGTACGCTGCGCGTGCCCGACAGCGGCGGAAGGGTTAAGAATAAATTAACAGGACTGTATGTCACAAACTAACTTGCCGCAGAAGCAATTCATTGTTCGCGTACCTGTCACGCGCGGGCAGGACACCCGGTATGCCCGCGCGAAGCGCGCGCTGCAACGCCGGGTCCCGGGCGGTGAGATTGCCGAAGATATCCTGGCGGTGCGTTATTTGCGCCTGATAAGCGGCTATCAGGGCCGCCGCCTGCTCGGTGCGGTACTTCCGTGCCAGCAGGAAGCGCGTGATATACTCATCCGTGCAATGCTCTAGGTCTGGAAACAACAGGACGGAGGCCGTTCGTCATTGCGATGCTACCCGTGCGAATGCCGTGAGCGACCGGAAGCAATTCGAATGTGAGTATTCCCCGGAAGTGCGTACGCACGCAGCACGGGCCCAACATACTAATATTCCTCCTTAATGGTCTTATATCGATGACGTTTATCTTTCGCGCGTTTATACGCAATTAAATAAAGGATCACTAACTTCTATTCAAACAGCTGTAGAAATATAGCTGTAATAGAATAGACGGATTTTTATATTGTATCTCTCGTTCGTTTTATCGTTATAAAAGTCGTTCAGAGCGGTACTCGTAATCCGATCTTAAGTATTTAAAGTCGTAAGTACAATCTCGGGAAATTGTACAATTATTAAATAAAATGTTAAGCCCGCTTAACTAGACTTAAGACGATTTTAAATATAAAATTAAATGTAAAATAAAAATTATTTTACTTTACATCAGCATTTTAAATATTCTGTTTAAATTATTAATAAGACAAAGAAATCCGCATTATAATAAATCATTTCGTCGGAAAATTTTTGATAATAGAAAAGATTTTTGAAAGAAAAATTGTACAGTCAAATTTCTCTTAAAAATTACCAGATTTAACGCCAAATGAAGTTACACAGATTTGTGTAAACGTTAAAATTATATTCTCTATGTCTTTGCACGGATGCGATAAATTTTGATTTCTCGGTAGTCGCACGTTTTATTTGGAGGACACAATTCCATTTCTTACCTACATCCGGCATTTGCCGAAGTATAGACCTGACAATCTTAATAGCCAGTTTCTTATCGCGTTTATCGAACCTGCCGCCTTCTTCGTAAATGCTACGGACCAAACCGCTGCTACGACCTCGAGCGGGATCGCACCACATATATTCGCAGTACTCGGCCATTTTGCTCTCTTTTTCGGACACGCGTCAGTGATCTGAAACATTACGATAAATAAAACATTACTTCGTCACAAATTTTATTTCAAAATGGACAATGATATTTTCCTAATATAATATCGATTTTTGACATTCTCGAAGCATTTAACTCAAGATTGATTCAAGAGAAATTTGACGAGTCTCTCATTTGCGAGAATTCATACATAAAAGATTTGTGATTGCGAATGTAAATCTAAAAGCGTATGTTAATTCTGTTGAATTTAATTTAATCGTTAGAGTTTAAATAACAAAATAAATTCGAGGCGAGCACAATCGCCAAAAAAACACGAAAAGACGGGGTTCAATTTCCTTGAAAAAATACACGCGCAGAAACATATGTTGAAACATAAACGGGATAATCAGTTTTTATTTCCGAATCATTAATTGTCACCTATATATAGGTGATATCTGGAGACGGTGTGATTTCATTTTTTTGATTATCAACACGAGAACGCACGTTCGAGCGACGACAGGAGGAGAAACGTGTTCGCTTGTAAAAGCGCGACGCGCTCTGAATCATACGCGGCGCGTTGCGTTCAAGCACGACTGCACACCGGGCAACAAAGAGGATGTGTGTAATGTCCGATGGCTGATTCGCGAAGTGGCTTGTGTACCTAGGAGCCGCTCCCATTGGACAAATAACGCGATTTATCTGGCGAAGCGTAGTTCGCTCGAATTAAGCGATAATTCGCGATCGCGCCTGCCCGACGCTCGGAAGACGATGCGACATAAAACGCTCGGGCGACTCGCGCGTTACTTTAACTGGAGAACAAATCGAATCCGAGGAACATCTAGGTGAAGGCGAAAATAGCGTGAAATAAACAGCGTGAGACTCGATTCGGGGAATTACATCTCGCATTTTCCATCGCGCTGATAGCGACTGCCTCGCGAAGCGCGTTGCCCCAAGGATGATTCACGGAGAGCCGTCCTTGTGTGAAGCGCGTCATGCGAGCGTACCTTCGACCGGTTCGGGGCAATTATTTCGCGAAAGTCTCGCAACGACCTTCGCAACGGACGGACGATCGATCGATTTGCGATCCCTTAATACGGCTTTCCAAGCGGCCGTGCAACACGGCGACGTACGGTCGAATCGATTGCCTTGGGATTGTATGACATTGCGCAGAAATCAGATCATTTGTCGAGATATCGCGGTCGCGACACTCGAGTCGGAGAACGAAGCTGAGAACGTTCGTGTTCCCTCGTATCGGGCGGTGGAAGATTTGATTTGAGTTTATAAAACAAACTGCACGCGATTTTTAATTGTCATTGACGCTAACGAGGCAGCGCGATAAATGGACGAGATTCCAGAGATAAGCCGCGAATGTGATGAATGAAACTGAGAACGATTGATATCCCGACCGGCGAGTCAAGGATTCGGCGGTGTCAGAAACGGTATTCAGGTCTGGTGAGTCAAATAAATCATCAAAAAATTTTTACCCGCGATATCCTGCGGTCTTCCTATCGCAGCGCAGAATCCTTGATGTATCAATTGCAAAAATATTACCATACAAGACCAAACTATTTCCATATATAAATTACGTTAATTATGTTCGATTAATAGATGCCTGATCGAGAAGATAAATATAAATGTAACGAAAAGCAAAAACTGGACTGCGCAAACGTGTCTAATTCATACCGTTACGTCAGATTTATTTCCGTCACTCCGCGTGAAGTTTACCGAACCGATAATTATTGCGACGGCAACGGCGGTATAGAAGTCATGCGTATACCGGCGTGCAAATTGAAAGCGACGACGAAAGAAGAAGAAAAATACAAGTAATTACAGCACGTGTAATTGCAGCAGTCTTGAATAGTTAAGAAAGATTACGAGAGAACGCAATGGACACAAAGGCTTTAGCGAATGCGGGAAGAAAAGTTGACGTAGAAGATAGAAGAAAAGGCGCAAAGTACACCAATACTCACAGTGTATCGGACAGCCTCTTATGCACAAGTCCCGGAAGGAGCAGAGATGACTCTCTGTGCGCTCCTAATCGGGAAGCGTCGCGGTGACGAACACGACGCGAGGACGAAATCAGGCAGTGCACCTGCGCGCCCGAGCGAACTGTGCGCGCAATGAAGAGTTACCTGGACTCGCGCGCGGCGGCCGCGGCGGCGTCGATTCGTTCGAAAGTGTCAGAGCGTTGAGAAACACGAGACGGAGAGCGAGGGATAATAACCACAACGGGATTATACGGTGCGAGAGAGGAAAAAAGAAACGGAACGGAAAGAGTTCGCGAACGGGACAGAGATAGAGAGAGAGAGAGAGAGAGAGATAGCGAAAGAGAGAGGAAAGCCGGTTACCAATACCTAACTTGCCGCTGACTCACCGCTCCGTATTTTTTCTTGCACCCCCGCTATTGTAGTTTCTCGTCCCGAAAAATGAAAGATGACCCGAAAGATCGTCCACGGTCCACCACACGAGCGATATCGCGTGGTGGCTGGCGCACGGCTGGCGCCGTGATTATCGACGAGCGAAGAAACGTCGTCAGGGCGACACGAGTGGGTGGTCTGAGGCTATGTGTATGTACGTGTATGTACTTAGCCACGCGAATCGACTCTCGCAAAACTCATCTCTAGGATTCTAAAATAATGATATTTCTTCAGGATGCAAGTTTTTCGCTTTTTTTTGTAAAAATATTTATTACAGGAAACAATTTTTGGGATATATTTCGAAGATGAATTAGTAAGCGGAGATATGTGTATAAAATATTGTCTGAATGATCAATAGTTATCTTTTATACGTGTATGTGTGTGTAAAGATTTATACTTAGACTTATTCAAAATAATTTATATCTAAATTATTCATATATGCGTATATAATTCATTGTCAGATATTATATACCTAAATTATTTTGGAGAGGGACGCAGATTGTATGCGAATAATTCTGTATCACAAGATTATCTTAATTACTGAAATAATAATTACTGAAACGAATTTTCGAATCATATGCGAACAGTGATGACTGATGGATAAAAATAGGAGTCGATAAAGTATATTATTAAATATTGAATACAGAGACGACTTCTCTTCTTTTATGAAAAATAAATTCATGCGTTTCCGAATTCTTCCGAATTCGCTTATTCTACGTAGTGCATAAAATATTGCATGCGCATAAAAATTTGCATGCTGCATTCGTTGCAAAAATAACACGTCATTAGCAGCGTCCGATCGATCGGCAGGCGCGCAGAAAATTACCAGATGTCCATCGTGAAACATTCATCGCAGTACAATAGCGCGCGAAAAAGATAACAATGCACCGTGTCTCCGCTCCAGAAACGCAGAAGCTTGACGCTTTAGCTTTTCGCCATTCGCCAACTGTACGATGCGCGCATTCCTTTGCATATGTTATTCATTTGCATATGTTATTCCTTTGCGCACTAACGATACGCGTTGCGCAATGTGCAATGCAATGCGGATAAGGAGCGCAAAGTAGATTACGCCGCGTAACGCAAGCTAACGTTCTTAAATCTAAAACCGCTTCGCTATCGTGATACAAATATACTTTGCGCTTCATTCTTACACTGCTTTAATTGTATTCTCGACTAACAGTTGAACGATCACATCGTAATCCATGGCGTTAATCTAAATCTTTCAAGCAGATGAGTTTATATTAAAATTTTGCGCGCGCGCTTCTGTTAGTACACAAAATACATTCATGATTACCATCTCTCTTTTTTGAGTTTTGAAATAGCGAGTAAAGTAAAATTGTGTAATTCGATCAGGAATTTCATTAAAAATTAAACATGTTTCTCGCGCTGCTTCATGAGCAGCGCACGTAGTTATTATACATATCAAATAGTTTTTATATTCCCTTTTAAATCAAGCGACGCGGTCGCACCGTGACGCTAAACTGCATAAAAATGGTACAATTTTACGTGCGATTTTATTTATGCATTTAAAAATAAATTAATAAATATCATGCCTCTAGATTTTGAATTAGCGAACGTAAAATTGTAAAATTTCATTAGGAAGTTTATTAAAAATCAAGCATATTTCTCATTTTCGGAGTAAATCTGCATGCAAGTAATTTATCAAATGACGCGGTAGCGTTGCGACATCAAAGTACACAAAAAACAAATAATTTTGCGTGCGCTTCTCTTCATATACTTGAAAATAAATTAATAACTATCATCCAGATTGCTCAATTTGGAAATAGCGAAAATGCTGGCGTAAAATTGTGGAATTGGATTGAGAGAGGTACAAAAAATTAAGCATGTTTCTCGCGTTGCTTCAAAACTAAAGACTTCATTATTGGCGTCTATCTATAGGCACGCGATACGTACGTGGTATGTATTCAAGTATATGCATGACTCAACTTGTGCGCCAGTCGCCAGTTGCAAAATCTCGACTCTTCTCACAATCATCAGTATACCATCAAACCGCTTGTAGAGATATTATTGGGAAAATGTAAATAATGTAGAGTCCGCGTGTAATTATGTAAAATGTCGTAAACAGCAAGGCAAAAAGATGCATAAATATAATATAGATAAACGTAACGACCTTCCCGATAACTCTTGTCGGTTGATTTGGTAATTCCATACACGAGCCGAAGAGCGACAACTGTACTCGCAAAACATGAATAAAAACGGCTAGACAGAATTTTCCGGACTTCACCGAGGCATCTGCAGTGTAGCGATTTTGCAAACGTTCTTCTTCTGCGCGGAAGTCGTTCGGATTCTTTGTTCTGAAACCCGCTTTCGTATTCGTTCGTGCGACGCGTGACGGTGCAGTTGTATGTACATGCATATCACACGTCTGTGCGCGAGGAAGAAGTTGCGTAATGTATAACGGTAAAAACGCCGTATGGCAGCAATAAGGAGTTGACTGTTTCCTCCACTGGCGCATTCTACCATTCGTACATTACAAGTCTAATAATTAATATATAAAAAATCCTGCAATCTACGCAATCCATCATTTGAAACACTTAGACGGGATTTTATAAGATTGGATCATTTCAAAAATATTTAAAAAATACAAAAATTTTTTAAATTCAATTAAAAAGTTTAATTATAAATTGTTACATCATTAATAAAATGTAAGAAAATAAACGATATACACAATTACATTATTATTAACATTATTTACTAAATTTATTTATAAGTTATATTTATTAAATATATTATTAAGTAAAAAAGAATAGTAGATCTCTAAAAATTTTCTCCAATCTCTAAGGGGATTATTAGAACTCTTGCGAGAGAAAAAAATGTCAGTTATAAAAATAATTGAATATTTACTAAACAGAGAGAAATTATTACGTAAAGATTATTTTAAATTTTATCTGATATAAGTATTTTGAAAAAAAATTGTAAATGCATTGTAAAATCTGTCGAATTTGAATGTAAGCAAATCGAACAACATATATCATCTATATTGTAGCTTTAAGTATCTCTTTTTTCATATCTAATTGTAAATTAAGCATCCGAAATGCCAGAGGCAGTGCCAATATTCTGCGCCGCGTTTTGCACAAACCGCGTTATCGCCCTAAAGAGGGCCCTAAACGAAACCCGATAAAACGACAATATTACTCACGTAACTGGCACTATAAAGCCTGATAATGGGGGCCGATCGATTTCCGCGTCGGTTTACATCGCATCTAGTTACTCTTTATATGTATGTATGTTTCATATGAGTATCTGGCTTTACCACGAGTGATATTGCGTCTTAAAAAAAAACGTCTAGAAAAAAGGACAAATATCTAAAACAAGATCCTTTCATATGGCACAAGGTTTCCAGAACGAGCGTGTGCGAATGTGTATGAAAAGTTCTCGTAAAAAAAAAAACCGACAAACACGTCACTCTTATAATATGTATCTGCAAACCTCACACGGTATATTATTTCTTCCTTGCACGATAGATTCGCTAACCTTTTACAACATTACGGCTGTATACTTATACGTCTCCGTGCAGTGCACTTTCACCAATTGTGCTTGATTGCAACACGCCTAACCGCGCATTGCGATATAATGTAAATTTTATGACAGCATTATATTATAAAAATTTCCAGGAGTGCTAGTACAAATTTTATTATAGCTATACCAGATGGCAATTTCAAGCAGTTTCAGAATAAAAAGTTGTAACCTTGAATTACCGCCGACAAACGATGGCCAATGTCGGATGGTCCGAAAAAAACAGTCATTGAAATATTTACCGGAAGTATTGTGATACTTTGACGTTAATAATATCTGATATCAGAACCTAATAAGTAGCACATGTTAACATACGTTTTTTAAATGGCTTATAAAACATTAGACACGTTTAAGATCAAATTAAATACAAACAATTGTAAATTATAGAATTGTGCAATTATATTATTTATATAATATATATTCTACTCGTTGCGGAATAATTCCTTGCAATCTATCTATTGTTTAAGAAAATGTGAAACGTATATGAACCAACACGTGCTACCTGAGAAAAGTGTGACCAAATACAAAAATTGTAACTATATAAAGTAGTATAATACAGAGAAGTAAATATCAATTGTCAACTTTTATGCAGAAATTTTCGTATTTAATCACTCTTCTCTCTCTTTTAATTATATATATATATATATCTGTACATTTATATTTATACACACAAGACATACATATTTAATTGAAGTTCATGCAGCGGAAGGTCATCAAGATTATATCGATGAGACGAAAATCAACACAGCGAAACTTAACACACACTACAGATTCGTCAGAGAAACTTTCGCAAGACTTTCTCACTTCACATTACACGCTGTATAGTTCGTCAGAACGAGCAGGCGGTTTCGGTGGATCGTCAGGAGCACAGGAGAACCGGGAATCACCGCGGGAACGCGGTGCACGTTCGGTCGCGGAGATTGCTCGCGGCCCGGCGATTATTGCTGGCGCATCGCCGTCGGGAATTCCCGCGTCGCGTTCCGCGGATATGCCGCGCGTGCCGATTTAACCGCTATACGTGCGCGTCAACCGTCGAGGAAACGCCGCGCCGCTCGAAACGTCCGCCGCGAAAGCCGGCGCGATGCCCAGGTAGAAGGATTTTTCCCACCACCCGATCATCCCCGCCACTCTGGCTGGGCCACGTGACTTACCGCGACAAACTCAAGCTTTAGTATACAATTAGTTAGATGAGAAGTTTAGAATTAATTTTTCCTTTACTTCGGCCGTATCTTTTCTTACTATATCTGTCGTATTTTCTGTTAAACTTTTTAAGCTCTTTAAAGAAAATTAAATGAGAACAAGTGCAATTTATAGAATTGAGCAATTACACTTACATAATATTCTATTTGTTGTGGAATACTGGGATTGTTCTTGCAACAACAAATGCTATAGCTGCAGGTGTTTCCGCGATACATCAATATAGCAAGCGGAGTAATTTAATAAATTTCTTATCACAAGCATCTCTAAATTATTCAGTCAACTGAACTTGAAGATAATTTAAAAATATTCATATTACTTGTTTCATATTTCATTCTTTTTCAAAGTATTGATTGTCAGAATGATGACCTCTCCACCAACCTCTCGGTTGAATATGTCGCTACTGACAGTCACGTGACCGCTAGACGCACTACCACGCATGCGTGAAAAATCGAGTTTGGCATCAATGCCGGCGATTCGAAACGTCCAGAGGACGCGACACGGCCGGTCGACACGACTGAAAGTCGCCGCTCGATGAATACAATGACAGATTGACCGTGCTGGTTCAGGGCCGTGACTAGAACGAAGTCGGTTGTACGAATCAAAAGTAATTGCCTGTCCACGCGGCTTGGCGAATCAATAAAAGAGCATTATCGTCTTCAAACATTAACCGCGATTGCCATCTGTATTGTACTTACCTGTGTCAGTCACATGGAATTATGTTAATCCATGTAAAACACAGTCGTCAATTGAATAATTGTACGACAATTGAAATAAGCTATACGAAGCACTATAAAACTATAATAAACTATAATAATTGACGTAGGATTTGTAACATTAATCATTAATATAGGGCGTTGTATTATTCCGTGTAACTCGTTAAATCTTGATTCGTCTCTTATTTAGGATAAGCTTGTTTATTGTATACTCGCGATATTTTGGTATGTATCCTTAATAGCTGTTTAGTCTCTTTATAACCCCGCTGCATTTACTTTGTTATCCTTTATTACTCCTTTCCGTTTAACTAATATTAATCAATAATTTTTTAAATCGTTTGTAAGATGTTTTTGTAAATTCTGTTCACCAAGTTTTTCAAAAGTGATGGTTTCTCGGGAATAGAATTATCCTCTTTTAAAGAGATTTATTTATTCGTTTGATTTTATCACTTCGCAAAATTATTTAGATATCATAAAATTAAAATTGTCTTTTTTTGCGTTGTTTTGGAGAATTATAATTAATTAATTAAATGAAAAACAATGCAATGCTGTGGAAAAAACAACGAAGTTTTAAATTGCTTTTCTTTGAAAATACATATATTTCAATATTTCTCTTCTCTGTTAATAATGTCAGACTCTGTACTTTGTTGTATTTTGCCAAGAAACTTCATTGCCGACTAAGTATTTACTGTATATGTTTTAACATTATCGACTGTTTCAATAATACTTATATCTGACCGCGTTCAAGTTAAAACTGATGAAACTGCTACAGTCTGCTAGCCGAGCGATCGAATATGATTGTGATCGAATCTATACGTAAAAACCAATCAACGTATTCAATCATTCAGCGAACGGATTATAAATTCCTTTGTCGGTTTGGACGCGCCCAAAATGATTGCTATATGAATATTCAATCTACTAAGTCATCAAATTTTTTATTACGGATTATTTATACAGATTTCGGGATCTTTGTCTGTCTCTTTATCAAAGGATAAAAATTTAAAATTACGAAATAATGACGAAAAAATTCTTTAAAATTTTTCAAAATCTTATATTAAAAACTTTGTTAAATTAAGGTTTTTTTTATTTAAATGCGTTTTTACATTATACAAGATGTTCCCGGGTTATACCAACGCCAAATTTAAAATACGAATTTAGAATTTAGGACCTCAAAACAAAAATTTTGCTTTGAAGTTTACATACTCTCAAACGTTTTGAGATATTGACTTCTTAAGTTACAGAACTAATAGGAATGAATAAACTGAAATATCTCTTGATTTTTTTTTATATGGGATACACTGAAGCAAATAGTAGTATAAAGTGCTTGTTAATGATCTTCAATCATTAATCAACGGAGGATAAGCGTGCGAAGGGGGCGATGAAATTACAGACGCATCAGTCAGAGCCACTCGTTCTCTTATCGATAAATGCTTGTCTCAGGGCTGGAGGCTATCATTTTGAACAGTACATTTCATAATTACATTTTGATTGTAAGACAATAAAGAGAATAAATGTAGATTATTTCTACATTATTCATTCCTATGTAGTTTGACTTAAGAAATCAATATCTCTTAAACGAAGCAGTTGCAAGTAAACTTTCAGAGGAGAATTTTGTTTGTATTGAAGTCCTAAGTTTATATTTTAATTTTGGTAATTTAACCGAGAACACCCTATATAGTAAAAGTTTTAGAAAAAAAGGTATTTAAGAATGTAACAAAAATGTATAACAATTTTTTCTTCGCGGACATGTGGGATGTAAATTAAATACAGTAAAAATAAAAAGGTCAAAATAATCTTTAAAATGTATGAGATACGTTTAATTGTGAAAATTTATTCAGTTATCCAATTAATATTTTATGAGCCTACCGCGAGCGATATCAAAATCATCAGGCATATCGTTTCGAATAACTGAGAAAAAATATTATGAAATTTTACTCGTGGATAACTCGTATAATAAAATCCGAAAACACTTGGCTTTTGTATATTTATTTATATGCTATAATTATAGTATAGCGTACTGTCGAAACTTGAATCTTTTCTTTTAGATGCGTTTAATTTCAAATACTTATATTTGGCCACGTAATATTTTATAAACAAAATTTCTATGCAAAAACTAAAACTGTTCCACGTTCAAAGAAACTTATGGACAACATAGTAATTTAAACGGAATTTTTCGATTTCGACAGAGACGCGATCGAAAATTATACATATTACGCGTTTAATTTCAAATACTTATATTTGGCCACGTAATATTTTATAAACAAATATTATATTGGAAATTATTTATTTTCACAAATAGAAACAAAGCTTAAATTTGCAACAATTAACCATAAATTCTTCGACCCATTATACTTATACTCATTTGTTTAGAAAAACTAAATGCTTCTTTCTCTTATAATTAAGACATGCACATGGATAGTACATACTAAACTAATTAAACAATCTCTCACAAGATCATTACATTTCGATTGGTTTATAGTATTTTCGATACAGACACTTATATACATGTAAGTTATAATTCAATTTACATATATTTACATCTAATTCAATGTATTAGTGAGATGAAATTATAATTTATTTAAGATTTGACTGTATTATTTCTGATAAAGTCCGATGTGATAAGTCGATTACATATGGCCTTTACGCATAGATGACTATTTATATTTTATTTCTGGACAGCCTAAAATTATACAAAGCTAATTATCGATTGACTATGATTTTACTTCATATTTCTATGACATTATCACCAGAATTTTAACAAAATGTCTAAAATATATATATATATATATAATTTGACATATGTAATTGTTAGTTAAGTTAAAGTATCGAAAGTGTCCAAAAAGAAGAATCGAATTTGTTAGAGCCTAATAATTTTAATTTAATCCGTTCTTTATAGAAAAATACTATTGTATTAATGAAAAAACTATCAGAACGAATAGTGTATAATATTGAGGATTTGAATGATTTTCTAATTATTTTCAACAATTTTTTCGTAAGTTCGATAGTATTTATCCACAAAGAGTATTACATTTGCAAACATTTACTCTCTACTTAAATCATTGCATTTATGTTAATTTTTTATTTGAACATTTTTGCACGTAACTAGTGTTTCGATCTCGTCTCGACGAGACGAGACTACTTGGTCTCGGACTCGGTCTCGGTCTCGATCGAGAGTCTCGTTGGTCTCGACCATTTTTAAACATTTACATGTTTTGTTGCAAATTTTTACTACAGAACAAATAAACGATAAAACAACCAACGTTCGCGGACGACATGGTTGTCGGTATCGTTGCGCAGCTTTTTAATGAAAGAAAAAAGAACGCAACGACACCGACGACTCAGACGACTGTCGGTGATTTGTCAGTCATTTGTTCAATCACCACAGTGTCTTTCGTAAGAAGGCTCAGTTTGTGATCAGTGAATCAGTCCTTGGTCAGAAAACATTGCGTACGAATATCGCAATCTTGAATTCCAATTAAAAACAAGTAAGATGGAAAGTTTTGATCTCGAACCATCTACGAGTGCAGAACGTTGCAAAAGTTAAGAAACAAAATGTCCTTAAAAATCGAAAATCTCGACGAGACTGGCCGAAATTCTCGGTCTCGTCGAGACTCTCGGCGTAATAGTTTCGATTTGAACTCGGTCTCGATTTGAAAACAAAGTCTCGGTTACGGTCTCGATCTCGATCTCGATGTCGAGACGAGACCGAGACCGAGACCAGTCTCGATATCGTCCGAAACACTACACGTAACTTTGCATAAAAACATTTCTGAAATATATAAGAAGATCGAGCTTATCAATCATATAAATATATGTTTAAATGTTTTACAAACATCTATTTGATCAAAACTAATTGTAAATATACCGGGACTGATTATATAATATGCTCTACACTTTTTATTATACGGTTTCACTTTTATAGTATTTTATGTATTTTATATATTATATATATATAATAACTCATAAATATTATAACTTACTAGCTATAAATATTATAACTTGTAATTATTCATAGATAATAATTTATAAATATTCGTAGACGTAATAACTTATATAAATAGATATACTTACTTAGATAGCACACAGAGTTCAAAAACAATTCATTTGTATATTAGTCATATTTTAGTCATATGTACATATGACTAAATTGATGACAGAATTGATGACGTCATCATGAATTCTGAATTAATTTTTAGGTGTAATAATCTTCAGAATTTTTAGAAAAAGAATTCTTTTTGCATCTGAAAATGAACTTAAAATTGATGACATATGACTGAGATTTTTTTCAAATCGATGTGCTATCTGGGTATATATTGTGATATATAATAATTTATTATAATATCTATTATTATAAATATTTTCTCCCCGAAGATTATAGAAATATTTGTAAATAATTTACGGAGACTAACGAATCATCAAAGATTTTTCTTTATATTACGCAAAATTTCCACGCAGTATGATAAAAAAATCTTTCAGATTATATAGAATACTCAAATATTTTTTACTTTTCCTTGCAAAAATTTTTATCTCTTGCAAACAAGTATGCTGATTTATTTTTTTAAATACGCAAGTATAATCTATACGAGAGTCTTACAATTAGCGACTCTTATTCGTTAATTTCAGTTGCAAGTCATTATACTAATTGTAAACGGATTGTGCTCACACTTTCCAATACGATATTGTGCGATATCATGCAGTATGATGGAAAAATATCTGTTGTTTGTATCCGGGAGCAGAGATCCAGAGAATCATACAATCTGTGATATACTGACCTCTCATATCAAACGTACAAGAATTTTTTTACGACATGACTCTTATATCACATGTACAAAGATCTTTTTTTTAAAGATCATTATATCATATCACTCATTAAAATTGCAATAACTACTATTTTAAGACGGTCTTTAAAAGAAACGAATTCGTTTATTTGTGAATAACTAAATTATATTACATATTATAACTAATTGTTCGGTTACTTTTTCATTGATAATCGTGTGTGTGTGTGTGTGTGTGTATACACGATATATATATATATATATATATATATATATATATTTTAATAACACTTATTATTCCATACTACTTTTCGAATTTATCTTAATTCAAAAATTAGTATTTAGACATACAACGCTTGCGTGTAATTTATTAATATTATACTTATTTAATGAGTTATTTTATTTAAAATTGACCGAAAATTGGATGCTATAATTCAACATGTAAAGCCAAGATTATTATAATCTTTTTTGTGATATCGCACGCTTATACTTTTGGCAAATATAAAATCTTTTCCTTCTAAATAATTCAGATAATTCTTATATTTTTTTTCAATGGACAATTTAAACATTCAAAAATTATTTTCAAAGGACCTATTCTCTCTCTTTCTCTCTCTCTCTCTCTCTCTTCTCTTGTTTACTTTTTGTCCTTTTTTCTGATTTTTCATTTCGATTATTGTCTTTCAAAATTTGCTACAGTTAATATACTTTTTTGTAAGTTTTTATTTGTTTTAACTATAAAAAAAATACTTCTCAGTGCTCGACGATCTTTCAAAAATCATTCTTTTACATTCGCTAACGCCGCGTCTCGTGAATTTTTTCCGCTAGTGCGCGTCTGCGCTTCTCCCACCAAAGAAAGAAAGAAGATAACTCTCGTTAGCCTTGATAGAACTAAATCGTTAGAACGGCGAGCGCTATAGTTCCCGCGCTCAACAATCGTAATTCTCGTCGCGGCTGGTGCATTCGCGCATCGTCGATCGCGGTAAGCGCATCATCGTCTCGTCGCGATAACGCGAACGATAAAAATAATCGCGAAATGTTTAGCGCGACCCGGAGCTTAATCACAATCAGACGCAACTTTGCAACGTCATCCCATTGATAATAACTGTCTACGTATCGCATCGACGTTATCGAAGTTTTAATAGCGCCGGTTCAGTGCGGGCAGTCGGTCGGTGTTCGATTGTCAGTGCGCATCCGACAGCCGTGACTTGACACGCGCGTCGCCAGGGGAGTGGTCATTATCGCCGACGACGTAATAAGCGAGGTAAATGTAGATGCAATTATGTCTATAAGGAAACGCGTGCCACGTTTCTTATTGTTTCACGACAATGTCATTGAATATTTTACGAAATATCACTTATAGGAGAAATTCAGTACTGATTACATAAAACTTTTGCTGAGTCAACTTGCTTCTTATTATCTTTCTGTTTGTCTTGTATATCATTAGACTCTGTTGAAAATTAGAATATATAAATTACAATATTATATTTCAATAAAAAATAAGTAAGTGAAGTGACTCGTATTCAAGTAACAGATGCAAGGGGAAAAGGCCAATAGAATGAGCAAATAGGACGTCGAGAAATAAAAAGTGTAATATATTGATAACCAATTTAGTACTGGGAAACGTTTCGAGCCTCTTTTTCAGCCTTTTTGGACCTTATTTGAACTGCTTTACGTAGGTACAGAAAATGTACACAAAAATTAATAATAATTCAAGCACGAAAATATTTCGGAAAAACACGCAGCATAAATAATGTGAAGTCGTCGCTTTGCTTTAGAAATAACACTTTCATATAACATAATACTTTAAATAAAACATTTATATATTAATCATTTTTATTTCTCGACATCTATTTGCTTGCTCATTCTATTGATTTTTTTTTCCTTGTATTTAATAGATATTCCAAGTTTTATTAAGATACGACGCGCCTGTATATATATATATATATATATGTATATATATATATATGACTTCATTAATTTATTCATGTTTTCACATTGTTATACATATTAATGATTAATACGATCTATGTACAACGAGTGAGTTAATATCGTTTCTTTCTAAACTTCTTCTCGTCGTAAGAAATAATTCGATTGACATTTAAGTACGACGAGAATCGAGAACACAAAGCACTTGTCGTCTTATTATCATGAAGGGTTATTAAGTGTAATGAGTGCCTTTGACCGTCAAAGATCGTTTATATAACAGTCGGCAGAAATTGTTGGGTGTTCAAAAAATTTACTTATGATTATAATATCATATTGTTACAATCAAGGTTTTCCAATAGGAAAACCGTCGCCTCGTCACATCGTAGGCGTGCGCGCGTCTTCGGTATTGCATATAGAAAATTTCGTGTGGTTCAACAACCGATTTATTTCTCCAGTGAAAAATTCTCCCACGGCGAGAATATGATCACATCTGTGCGCATTTCGATGCAGCGGAGATTGAAGATATACGCGTGATTCCTCCTTGTCGTTGGAAGTCACGGAAGAGAGATACCGTTGAACTGAGAAGTTAAATAACTGCTCTGAGAAGCACTCGTCTGCATCATCTCGCACGCGAAAGACAGAGAATAGATTGCGAAACGTTATCTAAGAACCTAATTCTCTCGGTCTCAATAATACGTGACTTTAAGATGACGTTGAAGTAACGTCAGTGAATCTTACGTTTGGAAATCCTTCTTTGCAATTATATATGAATCTATATATAAACGATCCATCTGGCGATAATCGTCGCCAGATAACAAATAACACATTTGGCGACGAAATTGTCCCATAAGTAATATATGTACAGCTCTACTATATACGTCCATTGAGATTTCAAAAAACAATTGGATATAGGAAGCGATTCGTTCGTTTGCAGTTGACCTTCTTCGAATAAATTATATGGAAATTTTATGCTTATTTTATGTGTTATACGTGTTTACAGAATTACATAAATAAAAGTAATTCTACATAGATCGTATCTACGATCCGCCGGTATTGTCGCAATCATAAAACATATTACTTGGATCAAAATATTTTTCAAGGCTTAGTCTACGACTGTAGTTTTATAAAAAATTCAACATTTTGTATTGGTTATACGAAGTAATTTCAAATTAAACGGAGGCTTTAACAAAAACTCGATATCGTGAGAATAATGTTTTATAAAATGCTGTTTATTAAATAGATTGCCTACATTGAGTCTGTTACAGACGAGTATATACGAGCATATCTGGATATACTGGATATACGAGTATATCCAGTATAATTAACTTAATTGCTGTACGCATCAAGAAGTATGTAGATATTATATGTCAGTCTAATGTAAAAAAAAAAATTTTTTTAAACTTTGTATCAGTTTTAATATAAAAACAAGCAACGATTGTTTTTATGTAACGGTCTTTCCTGATACTTAATCCATATTTATTTAGTTGAAATATTATCTAAAATTATGCATTGTATAATTATGTGATAATATTAAATAATTCATACGTTGACATTAAATATTTATTAAATAATTAATGAATATTAAATATATAACGACACTAATAAATAAAGTAAAATAAAATTAACAATAAAAAAATAACAAATTTTATTATTGTTAATAATACTAAATGAATTGATTGAAGAACTCGATTTTATGCGTGTCACAAACAACAAATCCTATTTTCGCCTCAAGTTAAAAGATTATAAGTTTAATTTCAACTTTCAATTGTTTGAATGATGGCGACAATATCCTAATAATTAATTTATTGACGGGATATTACTTGGATAGACGATTAATAATTAATTTCAATTTTTGGATTCTCTCTTGATAAAAATTACGACCTAAAACTGCTACAATGAGTGATTTTTATTACATCGAATGCGAAGCGACATTGACAGAGAACGACGAGACGTTCATAATTAGTAATTATGATAATTGTTATACACAGAGAAAAAAATCGATTGTACGAACTAAATTTGTATAGTTGTTTGATCCAATGATTGATTCAACAATTCTTTAGTTGCATAAAGAAAAGTATAGTTTATTCATGTCAACCATCACAATTTTTCAATCAAGAATTAATTATACCAACTCAATTAAATCATTTTATTCGAAATACTAGTAGTA
>NW_012026905.1:1693187-1722642 GCF_000956235.1 Wasmannia auropunctata | reverse complement strand
ACGTGTGCTCTTCCGATCTAGTTTAGTTAAAAAATAGTATTTTGTTTATAATAGTAACAAATTATTTTGTGCCATCGTAGTAACGTTTAGTTGATCCTATCGGACTAAATATTTTGGTAAGATGAAACAAATTTTGCGTTTTTCAACAAATTTTTTTTCTCAGTGTAATTTCTGCTTCTGAGGATGGCTTAATGTCGAAACGTTTAGTCATTTCGAAATATACTGTTGAATATTTACATTAATATCTAGCTTTATTGCTCTTCATTGTACTAATGATTTCAATTTATTGTTGACTCTATACTGACATTTTTATTCATTGAATGAGTTAACACATACATTGTTAATAATGTTTTTTAAAATCCCTTTTTTTTAGATTATTTATGATTTGTGTCTTCGGACTTCATAATAGTAATTGTATTTATAATTTTATGTCATACGAAATGCATTTAAAAAATTTAAATACGCATAAATTTTAATATATAAAATAATATATATAATATAATATATATAATATATTTAATATATATAATATATAAAATAAATATTAGAATATGTATACATACATATATACACATAAGCATATACGCTCATATAAATAAAAAATAACTTCTAAAATCTGACGCAAATTAATATCACAAAAGTTTATTTATTTTGTATTTCTTTAAATACAAAACAACTTAGTTGGGATATATGTACGCCTGAATAAGAAATCGCAATCGAATTGCTGATCTAATTGTAAGCTATATTTTATATTCGAGCTGAACGAAGCAAATATCGATGCATCAAAAAGTAGAACGTCTTGAGTTGAAAGGTCAATAACATGCATGTATAAATATCAGTCGTGGAACAAATAAGTTGCGATAATTTTTTATAGATTTCTAATATATATCTTATAACAAATATTTTGTAAATATGAACCACGATTGGTGTACTATCTTTAGTCAAGAGACAGTAATCGTGGTTCGCATTTGCAAAATATTAGTGCGTTTCGAAACCTATTTGTCCACAACTGTATATGTAACTATGATTAAGAAAAATAAATTTTCCATGAAACTTTATTCCTCCTCACTTTATCTAAAAATATTTGTTTGTATTATTGATATGTCTTGACACATGATTTTGTACTATATGTATGTTACTATACTATTTCAGTATTTTATATTACCGCTCTAGTTGCTCCATCTAATGCATATATTCGTTGAATTTTTGACAGAATTCCATGAAGATGGCTCACGTTCTAAACACCTTGGTCCATCTGGTCAATCTAGTGGCTTACAGCTTCACACTGTATTACGCCTTCAATGTATTGCACATTCCTTTCCTCGAAAATAAGTTCAAGAAATTCGATCCTGGCCAATTTAAATACTTAACGATGTGGGATGTGGTAAGTATTTTAGTTCCAATCGTAAACTCCTTTCTTCTCTTTGGTTCCAATCGTAAACTCTCCTCTCTTCTCCTTTCATTAGATAAAATATATACAAGTTATTATTTATTATATACTATATACTACTATAAAGTATTATAAAATATGCAATGTTAAATATACATGTTAACTATCTAGTAACATAAATATGTCGCACGATAAGAACAGCAGACAGAACAATAAAAAGAGCAACTTATGCAAATATTTTTTAAGTAATTCACGTTATAACTTATAGCATAGATTTTTTTAGTGTTTGAAATAAATTAAATTTTTATTGATATTTTATGCGAAATGAAATAGTTTCCGCGGTTTTCTTGATACTTTATAAATCATAGACTATAATACATTGCAGTAACGCAATTAATATTATTAGATATATAAATTGAAATTTTCACTTAATTTTAATTAGCCTTAATATACAGAGCATTCCTGCGATAGAGATTTCTAAACTTTAAAAGCTTCTAAAGTTTTCTCGAAAAAACAATTTCTTTCACGTTATAAATACTTTTCATCTGTAGCGGAATTTTGTAAAAATAATTGGCAACGTTAGAGATATAGATATCATTGTCATTTCCTCAACCCAGATTGGTCGATCAGAGCTTGAAATGGAGATTGAACGATTCTTATATGGATGGATATATGAAGTTAGCTTCCATATATCAAATCTATCAAATTTTTTGTACAGTCAATTAATTCACGAATCGATTGTTTGAGTTCCTCCTCTGCTCGTGACGTACGTACGTACATACATATGTAACTTGGTGCTCTTTTTAACGTTTTTTAACGTTCGTTGTAAGTTATATAGCGATATATTGTAAATTGAAAAACTTTTTCACACGCAGCGAGATAACATAGTCTTTGTTAAATAACAACTCCTTTTATATGGCTGCAAGTTTAACATGAGTCAACGTGTAGACGCAAAATGTAAAACATTGAGTCAGTTAATAAATAAATGCTAAATACTTTTTTCATCATTGCCGTCATTATGATTAACATAGAAGATCATGTGAATTTGCATCATGCATATACTTAATCTGCATATAATTAAATATAATATCGAAATGAATTACTTAGTAAATTAACAAACATTTTGCATACAGCATACTAAATTATTTTATGTCGGGTTCAGACGTTCTGCATCGTAAAGTATAATTTACTCTCCTCTTGTATTTTACATTTCGAATGAAAAAAATGTATCTTGTGATCGAGATTTACATATATTTGTTAGTCTACGTGCTTTTCTAATCCAGGCAGAAATGTTTAATCGATCGACATTGATTCCATGCCGATTCAACGTCGATCGATATTGATTCGACGTCGATGTAATGTCGGTCGACTAATTTATGGCTGAGAACTTTATAAAGTATCAGCTACCAAGTTATATAACTGATAAAATATATATCAGCTTTATAAAGATAATATGATAGTTTATAGTTTTATAAAGTATTATATTATCTGTTAGTTTTTTTCTACAAAACAAACGTCACGTAAATCGAATTATTTCTTATAATATAACTTACAATGACTAACGTTAAAAAAACACCAAGTTGTACACATGTATGTACGTCATGAGCAAAGAAGAACTCAATCGATATTTGTTCTTGTTCAAGTTATTGAAAAAAAAATGTTGCGTTTTGCTGTTTTATTTGAATGTAAAAATGCTTTTTAAGAGTAAGTCGATTGAGCAAAATTAATAGCTAACTACATCTTTTTTTTTATTAAAGCAAATTAGCAGCTAATTAGCAGTTAATTTCCTGTAAAGTTGAAATATTCTACTATTTATATAAAGGTCAATACAAATACAAATTCTATATACAAATTATTATCGTTTGATAAACCGGTTAGCGACGAAAAAAACCTATTACTATTTCATTAGTCATCATTAACGCATTATATACATAGTATATTTAATTATATCTCTCGAGTTTCGCTGAATATACGAAGTTAGAAGCAGAAGGTAGAGCAGATTAGAAATAGTAAGTCTTGATTTGTAAGTCAACCGGATTATATTTGTATGGGGCACGTATTTCAGACTTAACAAAGGATGGAGAAACATCATTGTCCCTCCTTCACTATTGTGTCATCAACTTCACGTAATTCCAAGTTTCTAGAAAGTCTAGACCTTGCTCAGAGTGATAAATTGATCTCTCTCTCTCTCTCTGTCTCTCTCTCTCTCATTCTTTTTTCCTTCTTTCCTTTCTCCTGTGAATCGCTCCCCGGATACAGCTTTATTAAAAAATAAATTTTGCTATAACTTTTCATGGCAAGGAAATACACGCATAAACCTTGTATTTTTAAACATTAAAAATAGATCAAGAATACATAAAAAATACGATATAACAACTTGAAGTTAAACGTAAAATTAATCGTATTGCAAGCGTTTCTCAAGTTTGAAGTGTCGGAAGCTGAAAGGAGAGCGAAGCACGGGAGAGTTGCAGAGGAAGAAATCACGTAGCCCCTACAAACGGTAGCTTGAAGTAGATACGCCTACACATAAAGGCGGCATCTCAAGGTCTGTAAATATATAGCAGTGGTGAATAATACGTTAAAGATCGACGTCGTTCGATCGAGATTTGGCGATCGGGACCAAGCCGCGACCGCCGAATGCTGCGTCTCAATTTAAGGGATTATTCCGAATATTATTCGGACGTAAAGAACAGATCGGCTTTTCACGTCCTGTTAGCTCAGGTCGGACGGGGTCGCCCTAAGGGAAGACGGGGAGTGTAAAGAGCGCGAGCGCGGGGAGTAGGGCGCCCGGGATACCTGAATCCACCACTGCCGCGCGTTCTCCCTTCCATCCTTGCCTCGTGAACGGCGGCCGCATGAACCAGTGCCAAACGCACGCACGCTGCGGTCTTTTCTCCCTTCCCACACACCCGCCGTTTTACTCCATTATCCGTCAGAGTACTCAGTAAGTCGCGGTCCGCCGACACGAGTGCGCTCGACGTGTACCTTGTGCTCGACCACGTGAAACGCGCCGCTTCGAGTGTCTCGCGCTCCGGAAAGGGAGAAAAATAAGAGAAAGGGGGATAAAGAAAAGACAAGAAGGGCAGACGCCGCGCACAATACCGACCGCGCTTTAAGAATCGAGGCGCGCGTTTTCCGCCACCAAGTAAGGGTAGATCGATCGGTAGTACCCCCCGAGGTCGTGGAGAGAACGGCCGTGCGTGGTCCGCGATTAAAAATAGGGTTCTCTCTCTCTCTCCTCTCTCTCTCTCTTCGTCTCTTTCTCTCTCATCTGTCATTATCGTTCTCTCTCTCTCTCTCTTTCTCTCTCTCACGCACACAAACACGCTCGTTTTCGCGAGACGCGGGCGTGTCGACGGACGACGATAAAAGTAGAATCCGGTCTTCTCCCCCGCGCGTGCATACGCGGTAGGCAAAGTGTTGCGCGATCTCGGCAACGAGTTCGGATACCCGGTGCCGTTCACGCGCCGAGAGTACGTGTGCACACGCGACGGGAGCGTGCCTTAATTCCCATAGCCAACGGTGTCGAGCTGTCCGTCGCGTCGTTGGACCTCCTTGTCCACCCGGTGGACGAGCGTGTTTCACGACAACCCTCGCCTGCATCACGGACAAGTGGAGGTTAGGATGTCCGCGGACGCGTCGTGTTCCCGAAATCTCTACCGCCTGTACTCGGCGCGGCGTCAGGGCGATCGCGGATGATCGCTGGCCCGTCGAGCGGCGCGGCAGCAGGTAGATCGGGTGGCCCGGGTGCTGCCTGATTCAATTGCGATACGTGACGGGACACGTGGTTACGATTGCGATACCACTCTCTTATCAAAATTAAATTGCTTTGTTTATATTGCTTTACAAATATAAAGAAGGATCAACATTCATGTGGCAAAAACGTAGAGTGACAGGGTTTCAAAATCGCGGGTACTTAAAAAGAGCGAGGAAGGCGTAAACTTCGGAAATTTTTTTTACAGATCTCCAGTCTTCTTTCGTAAACTCGTATTGGCCGCGATTTAAACTTCTGCGGTTTATCCATAAAAGAGTCAATTATTTATTTACTTAATTTTTAACAATCAATTTTTGACCGTGGACAGTAGGATAGTAATATTGCGGGTTCTAAAAACAGCAGAAAAGACCGGTATAAACTTTTAATAATTTCTCATTGATCTATCTCTTTTGTAAATTCATATTGGTTGCGATTTGAATTTTCTGCATTTTATTCATAAAATAATCAATTATTACTTATTTAGTTAATTCTTAATGACAGATTTATGCACGGTAAGAAATCAAAATTGAGAAATTTAAAAAGATTGAAGCAAGAAAAAGCGATATAAACTTTTGAAAATCTCATTCATCAGCTTTTTATTGCAAATTCATATTGATTTTGATTGATTTCTACAGTTTATCTAATAATAAGTCAATTATTATCTATTCTTTCTACTTTTATCTGGTTTTCCATTCATATATTGATATATGTATCATATATGTATTAGGATATGGAAAACCACAATCTTTTTCCTGTTTCATTTAGAATATTTGATCGCACTGATATTTTTAATTTCGCGGAAATTGCCGAGATCGTTATTGCAATCATCTGAAGGAGCATGAAATCATAGCCGATACATCCGCAATTTATCTTCCGGCCTTTCTTTCGATCGAAAATCCAGTACCAATAGCTTGTTTAAAGGAAGAGATATATGGTAGGAAATTCACGTTGTAATAAATCATTACGATGCGCGCGAAAATAACGAAAGTAATTCCAATAAATCATCATATCACCATCACCCTCGTTCGAGTCGTTCGTAAATGCCAAAGCAATTTAATTTTTAACGTCAGAAGAAAAGGCTATCAATAACCGTCAATTTAGGAAGGTCTGCGCGTGTTAATTAATTTAAAATATTCGTATATTAACGGCAATTTTTTTAGAAGAAATTTAAAAACTCGTATGTCGCAATATGTCGCAAATTGTCTTTCGATTGCCCTGCAGCTTCGATTGAAAATAATGTTTTGAGAATATTGTAGTTGTTGATCCGCAATTTTATTGGAAAAAATATGTAACAGTTCGGATACAATACTATTTTATTTTTTTATGGAAATACAAAAGAACGACAGAAATATTGAATGATTTGTGAAAAATATATCCTCTTTGTACGACACGAAATATCGTTCTCTCCGTTAATCTGCCTTTTATTGCAATAAAAATTTAAAAATATAATATGTTAAGTTTTATGATTACCATAATTTTTTCTTTAAAGACATTTCATGGTCGTTGTGAATTTATTATACTTTCCGCATTATTAATCATTTTCTTGCCGCTTCTGTTTTATATTCAATTCTGGTTTTTTGCCGGTATATTTTTCTGATGTTTTTCCGAGTTCTTCTTTTTCAATTCTTGAAATTTTTCTCGTATTTGCGTCGTTCTGTTATTTTTTTTTACTACCCATAAATTTATTCATCTTCGCGCATTTAACTGCTTTTTTTTAAACTGACTCTTTTAAACTGTACAATCGACAGACAGCAACATCCACATAAATAAAGTTGACAGCTTCTGGTGACAGCACGCGTATTCGCAAAGATTTAACCGGGAACGAATATATCGGACGACCGGGGTGTGTATCGACAATCGTAGAATAAATAGCTACCCTCGGGTGGGTATAATCGCGTTTCAGATTCGCGAATTAAAAAGTCTCTGTCGCGCAAAGTGAGTTATGTAACGTAATAGCCCGGCAACGGGTCACCTAATATTTCTTTGAACGCTTCGCAGTCCATATTAAATCCGTGAAAGGGAAATGCCCTATATTAATTTTACGCTTCGGTAGCACGGCTGAAAAAAAAAAGGAAGAAAACGAGCTCACCCACGAACGGGCGAGCTCCGATGACCCAGTAAAAATATAAGGCGAAATATTAGAGCTGAAATTTGTTGGAAGATCATACGCCGGCGTGCATACGTTGTCTATATGCAAACGCTTGTGCATTATTCAAGCGTTAATTTACACAAGATGTAAACTAGTGTTTTTACGACTTGGAATAATTTTACTTCTTTTCATCCTTATAATTTCGACGAACGTTGTACCTGCTTTGATACTCGTTTTTTTCTTTTCTTTTTTTTTGCGTCATATTTCTCTTCGCAGATTTTTGTTCTCGCTTGATTATTCAATACCTTCAGTTCGAGTCTTTATTCAACCGTTCAGTGTCACGAGAAAGTGCGCCTTCTTTCATAATTATGACGTTAAGACGGCGATCCGTAAGAAAGTTTCGGTTAATTTAGGCTAACACCAGCTGTCCATCTCTTCCAGTCTGTCATAATATACTTTGCGCTTATACAAAGTGCTTTTTACATTGCGTAATGCGATTAACAGGATCGTTTAAGCGAACGATAAAAGTGCGAACGCACTTCTTCAGTCCTTGTCCGCGCTATTGTTCTACTACCTTTCGGTTTCTATACGTGACATAATATTTCGTTCCCGCTGCTACGTATCGAGAGTGAACGTAAATCACTTTTCCTCGCGAGAGAAGTAGTACAAGATAGAAATCAAGCGTGGAGATACGAAGAGGTAAATGAGTAGTAAGGTTACGGGAGGCATCGCACATTATCCCGATTTTATATTGAAAAGACAGGTTTATGTAACGGGCAATATAAATGAAAGACATGGTTATGTAAAATTTATGTATATTTTTATACGTAAAACGTATATATTAGATTTCCGATATCTATCTTAATATAATCAAGCGAATCCTATTTTCGAACGAGATCGCCGAAACATGCGTGTCCAAATTAAATTGGGAAGAAGAAATTTTGGCGACGGTCGATTTATGTGAATTTAAATGAAAAAGAGAGAGAAAAAGAAAAAGAGAGAGATCGCGCTGTATAATAATTATAAATAATAAATACATTTACGGTTATTAGCGTTTTGGATTATATTTAAATTAATTTAAATGCGATTCACATTCAATTTCACGAACGATTATTTCTTGCAAATTTTCTTTGATGATTCACTTCTTGTTACAATCATTAAAAAATGACATTACAATGATTTCTTTGGTTATATTATTTCTATTTCAATTTTATATATATATATATATATATATATATATAGCATGTCTATTGAAAATAAATGCAAATTAGTACAATAATAGATGTAAATTACAAAGGAGAGAAAAAAATTGAGATTTGTTATGCACGTGGAATCTTTTTTTTTAACTAAGTACTTTAGTTACGTATATAAATTATGTAACTCGGATATAATACACTCGCTTGCATAATGCAGTACGCACATGTTGAGAAATTATCAACTGAAACTTTCCATCTCCGTACTATCTTCCGTTTGCATATTTGTCACTCTTTCAACAATAATTCCCGATCTCGATGGTACTTGTACAATAACGAGTTAAAAATTTATACGACGATCAATCGAATAGTGAATGAATCGTTCATCGATCTCGGCACTGATCTCAATAAATCACGTACAAGAATAAGAATCCTTTAAAATTACACTGTTGCAAGCAAGAAGGAATTTTGTAAACATGAAGAGAAGATAAAACAATTTTTCTTTATTAAGATCGTCGATTTTTTGTACATATTCATATTTCTCTGAAATTTAAATTTGAAATATAAATCAAATAAAACCGTTATGTGAAAGCACACACGCGCGCGCACGCACGCATGCACTCACACACACACACGCACACTCAGATAAGATTTAAAATACAGAACAAATAAAACTTGTGAACACCATAAACTGTATAAATAGAATTCACATATGAAACACACATACATACACTTATATGTAGGTTGAGATTTATATTTATGTTTGAACATTTTAATAATTATGTTTTCAATATATATATATTATAATTACAATATATATATATATATATGTATTATTTTTGCAATCAAAATTATTGATAATAAAAGAAAAATAATTTTTATTTTTCTTCTACAACTGTCAGTGTAAGCAGAAAATTTCAAAATTTATCATTCTATTATTTCTATTGCTTAATCACAATTCTTGGATCAATGAATAAAAACAAATCGTAAAATGCTACTGTTTATCGCAATCTTAAATTTTTACATAATCATGTCCGGAATATCATGTTTAATAAATGACTGCCGTGATTGCGCTTAGATGTTTTTGCTCTCGCTCTTTCTCTATTTTCTATTTACTGATTTCTCTTGGTACCGTATCGTTTTTCTTCAAGAGAAGATTTGTTAATAATCCAGCGACTCCGAAGGATTTAAAAAAGTAATGTACGCCAAGAAATTGCTGCAATTAGATCTGAAACCGCGTCGGTTGCGGTAATGGAAAATGCGGTTTGAGAGAGTGACGATTTGCAAGCACAGTTTCGAGCAGCCGCCGTTTAGTAGACGGGCACTCTATCCCGGGCTCTCGATTATGTAAAATATTTTCCACCAGGTTTCACATGCGGCTTTAGTGCCACCGGGCACGAGAGTTCCCCAATGAGATCCTAACGATTCTGATATATCATAATTATTTAGGCGGGAAATAATTTAGTAGGAGAAAAGATTCCAAAGAGAGATATGAGACTCGTTTCGCGAATGAACTGTGGTACGCCGACGAGTGCGCGGGTCTTCCTGTTCTTGCTCGACGTCGCGCCGCGACGCCGACGGGGTGTCCGCGTGTGGTCCCCAAAAGAGATAATTACACGTTTTCAGACTCACTCGTGAAAAAAAAATACAGCCGTGCGAGAGACATGCGAGAGGGTCTAGCGATCGGATTCCATGCGGTCACTTCTCTGCAGTACGCTTTCGCGGTTTATTACGATTACACGTACACGGTCGTGCCGCACAATGTCACGAGCATGCACAACGCCTACGGTGGGAAGTTCAAGTTCCTAACGTTCTGGGATGCGGTTAGTATTGACGTACATACATAACGAGCGCCGAGCGCGCGCTCTGCTTCATTGATGAAGTCTTGCGAAGTCTTTGTCCCTTGGTGTCGGCATCCTCCATGCACGCTGCACACAAACACATCCCGCACTCCCTACGCATCGATCCTTTCGCGCTGTCACTGAGATACCGTTACGACAATCGCCGAAGGAATCGGAACGCAGGTTTTCCACGAGACTGTTATTACGCTCGCGATTTGATTGGGGAGTACAAACAAGCCAGTACGTAAATGACAATGCAACAAAGTCTCAACTCGCGGCGATTCACTTCAAAGATCCGACGGAAATCGTATAGTAACGAGAACCTTATTTATATCTTATTATAAAGCTTTTATCAATTATATTTTTCCTGTCTGCCTTGAGAGAAAAATATAGCTGGAATTACTATAATTTAAATATAATTTATATTTTATAGTAAATTTTGGGGACAACTATAGTTATAATTAATTTAACCATGCAAATTATATAGCTGCTTTAACAATACATTATGATTATGCATTATGATTGATATTATTTTTTCGATTACATATTTTTTAGTTATTATTACAATATAAACAGTAAGCAATTATTAAGAAAATAGTTATATTTATTATAATTGCATTTACTACATAAAAATATTTATTTTATTTGTCATATATGTCTCTTTGATATTTTACTATATTAATATTTGAAATCATTATAAATTATAATACATTTTGTTTATATTTTGTAGAACTATATATATAAGGTTATCATTACTAACATTATAGTAATAATAACTATAAAAATAGTGCTAACCATAATTTTTTTACCATGCAATTATAGTCACAAATACAAAATATTTTTCTCTCAGTGTGTATCCGCAAAGAACCGTTACTTCCGCGGGAACAATTTATACAATATGATGCGTAATAAGATATTAATTTTAGTTACATGAAAACGTGTACACACAGTTCCTGGTACAGCGATCATTAGTCAAGACATTCTTCCACTCCAAAATACACTCATCCTGCTTGTTCTTCCTGCTCTGCGCAAAAAAAAAGAATTACTTATTATATCTTCTATAGAATAATGTTACAGCGAGAAATTCTATAAGTATTCTTCGCAAAAACCGATTCTCTACGATCGCAGATCTAGTATACGCAATATATCCTTATTGCCGTGTTACATAATAGTGAAAACCGACACGTCCACCTAGTAGATACCGGGCGATCGCAAAAAATCACAAACGGTGATATAATATTCCTCGAATCAGCAACCTAGAAAACGGGATATATTTATCTATAATGATTATTATCGGTGCAATCGGTAATTGCAAAAGAATCCTTCCTTTCAATGTAGCGAGACGTATATAGGGCGATAATGGAGAAGCCAAATAACTGTTATTTTATAATGAATGGACAGAAAGAAATAGATCGAACATCGTGCTAAAAAGAAACCTGTTATAGAAGAAACCTGTTTTTATTAGCACATAGTGCAACAAAAATATAACATACAAACATATAAACTTGTAAACTTGCAAATATTAAAAAAACTAACAATTCAGCTAGGTTTAATGATATACATGTTTTCGAAATAATGATCATATAAACTTGCACAATCGCTCTTTTGAAAGTTATTAATTACACTTTCTAACGTTAATATGTATTTATTTTTCAAGATTTTCAAGCCAGTTTTTTTCATAGAAATCGCCACTCATGCCAACAATTTCTGAACTTGCGACATCATTGACAATGAATTGAATAACCAATCGAATTGTCGGTTTTTTTATAATGCTAATTTTTATATGTTTACAAATATATTTGTTTTGCACTATGTAGTTTAAAAATAATATTTTGTTTATTTATTTCATTTCTGTCCACTGTCATTTATTTAGAAATAGCAACTATTAGTTTTATTAACTTTTCGATCGTTATTTTTATTAAAACATTAATTTGAAGAAGTATGTAATAGTGTCACATTTATTGTAATACTAATCATAAATCGTCATAAAACAAAAAAAATATATTTGGCGAAAGCCGCTACCGCGTCTCCCGATAAATACTTATCTCGTGTAAGAAAAAGTCTATGTACACGGAGAGAATTTTCTTTTAAAATTTACCCTGAAAATCATGTTAATTGTGAGACAATATAGTATTTAGGTAAATTTTACTGCGAAATCTTATTGTAGTGCACAGTAAAATTTACCTAAATACTATATTGTCCCAATTAATTAACATGATTTGCAGGGTAAATTAAAAAAAATTCTTTCCGTGTATGCGTATAATAAAGAGAATTAAAAATTCAAAGAAATAATCGTTATCTAAAGAACTGTCAAAGGTTAAAAGCTCTAAGCTTCTAAATACATCATTCAAGCCACGTCTAAATGAATGAACGCGACACATTCAATACACTGTTACATTTTGATGTTGTTTATCTTTCAATTGACATTTATCTAGCACAAATAAAAAATACACTTGTTAAGAGACGAGTGCAGCTCTCAATTTATTCCGTGGCGTTGAACCAAAAGCGTGACTCTACATTCGACGAGATTACGTTCGAGCATTTTGTCACTTATTGTTGAACGATGACACACACTCGACCATTTCACGCTCGAATTGCCGCCAGCAGGCCGCTCGTAAAGAGCAAAATTCAATTGTTTAAGCACCACTTCATATTATGCAGCGAAACGGAGGCGGCACGGGTCACGCAAGACTGCACTCGTGTGCAATCGATAATTACGCTGAAACGTTCGTTTAACTCGAATTAATCAGTTTCATCTAACAAAATGAGGAATATTAGCATCTATAAGTTCTACAATTTCTAAATTAGCCTGAGTTTCACTCGCTCGCTTTTTAATTATTAAATAAGCGGGCAATCACTATAATATAATAGCGATAAACAAAGTATCGAATGAAGTCAATTATTTCTTAATGATCGAAATAGCTCTTTTGTAAGATTTTTATTTTCATTTTCAAGAAATTTCAAAGATCTTCAGATGTGCTATTTAATCTTGAATAGTATCGAGAGAGCAAATAATTAAATCGCTTCCTCTTGCGCTCGTCAACGTGTCGAAGTGTCATTCATGGTGACTTGCACGTGACACATATCATCGTTGGATTGACACGTGATAAGCTTAAAAGGACGGTGTAGATTAAGCGGTTTGATGGGTAAATACTTGAGCTTAAAATGTCAATATTAGATCTAAATGAAATCGTAAGTCGGACAATAGTTTGCGAAAAACACTTATCAATTATATACGATTATTACATTGCCAATTTGGAAATGTATGACATATTCGATTGTCGTGCATTATATGAATATTGTATATTAAAAAAAGGGTCGAAAAATCTCGACGATATGACTCAAAAGAATTCAAATGATAAGCTGAAAAAATTTTAATAACAAAGACTGATATATGTTTTTATAAAGTTATACTTTTAAATTTATACTTTATACTGGTACTTTTAAAACGTCTTTTTCTTCTTTCTTTTTAGAAGTTTAATCTTTCTGCATTTTGTGTTTTTGATATCGATGTTGAAATAAAATAAAATAAAATATTCTCGATTTTTACTTGCTAATCTTGTTATTCTTCTTTAATGTATGATACACGCAGTACAATAAATGTGCGTTTGAAACGATAAGCCATTCATTAAACAATGTTATCACTTACATTGTACAACGTTGTAACAATGTCTTTATCTAATCGATGTTGTACGGTAAATTAAATGTTAAATTATGCAAATAATAATTGCCGCGTTGAAAACGATGAAAATCGAAAGGCATAGTCCATCGACTTTTACTTGCCTGATGAAGAAAACAACGAAAAAAAAACATCAAGTAATGAAATATATGATTATATTATATATTTTTATATCACGTTACGATATATAGCAATTTACATACGTTGTTTAGGACTGAATAAATACTTGTCTCTTTTACACTAAATTTAAGTTTATAAAACAAACGAAACAAATAATAAAAATCGCTCTTTTCGCTTTATAAGTATTTGTCTAAAATTCGCCTGTTTAGTCACTTTCTCGTTGAAATTTCTCAACTTCTAATTATTATATAATATATTTTTTATCACGGCTGAGAAAATGACCGCTATCTAAAAAATTTAATTGCGTTATATTATTACTATTACTAATAAAAAATGTATTGTTATCAATTTGTTGCTAAAAAATAACTGTAACGACATTATGATTACTAACTATTATACAACTAAGATGTTAATTCCCAATGCTATTGATTTTTAAACATACGTGTGTTTAAAATAAACTTATTATATATTAAACATACATATGTACGTTGTATGTTTAGAAACAGTTCTAACAGTGGAATGCATGTAGCATATACATACAATAATACCACAGTTAATTTTAAACAACTATTTATAATTACTGCGGCAGCCATTAAAAATATTTATTGACTTGTTAATTAAAGCGCTTCGAAATGTCACTTGTGTTCTAGATTCTGCAAACGATATTCTTCTTGATATGTCTTCTGAACGATCTATTCGGCACGAACGCATTAAATCCCAAGAAGCCACCCTTCACGCGAAAGTTGAAGGATTACTTACATGCGAGTCTCGGGTTTCCCATCGCTATGGTGAGTAGTATAATTAATTTTTTTTTCATGGTATTGTCCATATTGAGTCGATGAAAAAAAGTCGGTAGTCGGTTTAAATATGAATCCTTATGACTTTTAATTATCTGATGTGCGTGTGTCAGAACGGCAAAAAGACTGTCATGCTCGAAACATTTTCGAAAAAAGAAAAATCGATTTTATTTTTACGAACCGTACAATGTATCCGCGCGCATTCGTAATTCAAATATATTGACGTACAAGTTTATCATTTAACATATCGCATGCTAAAAGCGAGTTTTTCCTTTCAAATACGTGTTTTCCTCATTTCTGTCTTATGAACGCGTTGCGCGAAAGCGCGAACGCGATGTGTGTTGTGCGTTCAATAAAAAATATTACTTGAATATACGAGGATTATCTGATAAATAAGATACGAATCAAAGTATAAAAAATTTTATTTTAAAAATTCAGATAAAAATACAATAAAACTATATATATATAAATTGTTCTTTTATATTTGCCGTTAAATTGAAGCATTTATCTCAGCTTATCACAAGTTTAAATGTTCCTTCACGAAATACTGTAGTTTTCATTGTCTCTTTGTCCTCGAATTTTTTTCCGATGAAAAATTCTTGTAAAAATAATTTAATTCAAAATAAATTAAACAAATTGGAACTAATGAGCCAAGCTAGATTAGTGTTAGTGTTAATGCTGTATAGTAATCTGTATTCAATAATGATATAAACAATTAATGATGTTAAAATATAAAAAATGAAGACAAGTCAAATATTCAAATGTTTCGACCTTAACAATAAATAATGCGTGAAATATTTCTTCACTTAAGAGGAATATATGGTCCGTCTGTTTAATTACTGTATTGTCATCAAAATGACAGAGCATGCAATCTGACAAGGTCGATTGTTGTTGCGTTCTTTTGCTTATCATTAACATCTGATTTCCTTAAGATTCTAGAAAAATGGAATAATTAAGATATTACATCTAGTCTAAAGGACGGTCACTAGTATTTATTTATAATGATGACAAGTATGGATTATTCTCTTACACACAATGTGGTTATGATATTTTCTGACTAACTTGGAGAAACGTATGCGAGTGACAATTTTATCACCTTTGTATTTGCGCTTAATTCTTCAGTAATGACAACCATTTATTGTAAAGTCGAATCGTTTAAATATTTGATTTGTATTTATTTATTTTTTGTATTTTAAAATTATTAGTTGTTTATATCATTATTAAATATATCAGATCATTAACGCTTAGCTTGGCTTATCAGCTCCTTTGTTTAAGTTATTTTGATTTTTATTCTTATGAGCCTTTTCTCTATTTTTTATTTAAATTTAAAAAGAATTTATCTGCATAATTTTCTACTTCTGTAACACGTATCGCACAGTCTCGCTTCATCAAATTTCTTCGCTAGGTTTAAAATCTCTTATCAGAAAAAAATTTGAGAACAAAGATTTATTGAATCTTTGAAAGAAAATTATCGCGAAGAAATATTTAGACTTGTAAAATGCTGGGATAAATGTTTCAACGTTTATGTGAAAAAATTAATATTTATATAATAGTATGTAATATTTTATGTAAATAGTATATAATATTTATATAATAGTTTTATTTTAGTTTCTCTTGATATTTAGAAATAAAAATGTTAACACTGACATAACTTTGATTCCTATCTGATTTATTGGTCAATCCTTGTACATACATTCTTCTCTAAAATTTAAACAACTCTATACTTTTACTTAAAAAAATTAAATAATTACATTAACTTAAACTGTAAATATTTGAAACATTTGAAATGAAGCGACATTTTCTCAAGGAGAGAATATTTTATTCTCGGTTTCTATACATACAAATATTGGCTTATCGCGTGCATGAAAAATTCGTGAATTCGTGAATCGTGAAACTTTACTATACATATCCTAGATCTTACGTAATCTTCAATTTGTGGGAATATTGTTTACAACGATAAACATAAAATCGTTTGAATGTACAATGCCCAATTCTGTTCCCTCGCAGTTCGTCGGCGTGACCTTCTGGGCGTTGATGTTCGTGGATCGTGAGCTGGTGTTGCCAAAAGCGCTGGACCCGTACTTCCCATGGTGGCTGAATCATTTAATGCACACGATGATCATGGTGACCACCGTGTTAGAAATGATCGTCGCGCCGCGGCAATACCCCAAGCGATCCCACAGTCTCGGAATACTCGCGAGCTTCATGCTCACGTACTTAGTCTGGTGAGTGAAACGAAATTAATCGCGTATCCGCTTTTCTTTGTTGTAATAATAATAACACGTTACGGAGATCAGTGTGTCAGTATGTAATCTTTATGTAATACAGAGTTTAGAGGGAGGGCACCTGAGAGGTATATACTTTAACGCGCGTAACGTAATTTTGTAATCTATCGAGGATATAGGAGTAGTTCTCTGGAGGTTCTTAATCGCCCCAGAAGAAAGTTGTAGAGAAACTCATAAGGCATATATAACGTGGAAGGAAGAAACTAAACGCCCCGCTTATGCCCAGGTGCACACGGAGCATTACGCTAGAATCTTACGATTTCAGGATACACGTAATCTACTATAAAAGCGGCATCTGGGTGTACCCCGTGATGGACGTGTTGACGCAGCCGCTACGGATCGTCTTCTTCGCCGTGCTGCTGACGTTCTGCACGATCCTATACTTCGTCGGGGAGACGCTGAACAACATCATCTGGGGTAACGAATACACAAAGCATAAAAAATCTCACGCCAAATCCAAGTAGCCTCGCCCAAGCGTTCCTAACGGGTGATATAAAAATAAAAAAAACCGCAATCTGCCTGCCGCCTGCGGTGTTGGTGAATAAACACACACACACACAACAAACAAACAAAAATGGATCTTTTCTACACCCTCCGTTGCAGCATGCACGATGTACCGGATGTAAATGTCATTTAGAATTATTAGTGCTGTGTATGTGCATGCGAGGCCGCAGTTTAGGGTATAACAGAGTGTTGAGGCTCGCGCGCGATCGTTAACCCGGCGCGGTGGAGATAACACGGAGTGAGCATAAAGGAGCAGCATGTAAGGTGCAACGCATTTCTACGCAATCACTACGGACCAAGGGGAGACTAATCCGTGGGTATATTAGCGTATTTATTTCTCTCACTTTTTTTTAATCCTCCTGCGCGCGCCGCGCCGAATAAAAAAGAAACGATGCGTACCTCATACATTAATTCCTCCCCTTTTTCCTCCTCCCTCTCCCTCGCCCACGATAATACTTATTTTTGTACTTTCGTAGCCGAACGACCTATTATATTATTATTTTTACCAATAAAGGCTACATTATAATACGGTGCACGTAGAATACGTGTGTAATATAATGCATATATAATGTGTATGTACGATGTAGCGTACGTGACAATTTGCCCCCGAAACTAAAGTCCAGATATATTTGTGTGATCGAGTGTAGGAAAAAAATACGTAGCGGTAACGGAGAGCGTGGAGCCGGATTTGAAAACGTAGAAAAAACGGCGGACGGAACGAGAGAGGGAATCTTAAATGTACCGATCGTAATGTACCGATCATCCCGGGATAACGTTGGCGCCGAAGACATTTTCTTGCTACAAGTGAGAAGTGCCTTGGCGAAAACCTCTAGTGCGTTTACGGAAAAGAAGATTTTTAACTCCGACGTTGGGAGGCGAAAGTATATGATTATACCCATGTATATGATTATATTACAGTTTAATTCAGCGAGTAATTTATAATAATACGTAATGGCCTAAGAATTGATATTGATTGTCGCAACATATATTTTCCTAGAAGTTTTATTAAATATGTTCAATGGATAGACACTTTTGACATCTGTCTCCTGCCAGAGATGTAGTTTAAATTGGAACGTGTATATGTATGTCATCGCATAAGAAATATGCATTGTTTACAGAAGTATGTCTCACTAATGGTTCGATATGCTATAATAAAAATGTAAATGACGATAATTTTATTTCTGATTTTTCTTGAGAGACGAAAAAGGAAAGATATCTAACTTAAATGCAATCAATGAACTTTAACACGTTGGAAGAGAAAGTAATATACATTTTCGTATTCCGCGTATACATATTGTAATAGTGAAATTTTAGAAATGTTTAAAAATACTGAGAGAATAATTAGGGTAATATGATAAATATTGGAAAGAAAAACGCGATACGTAAAAGTAGAGTACTCATAAATATATTAATAATTATTACAAAATATGTATAAAATGTAATGATACAAAGAGACAGTTTATAATTAGTACTTTTCAGTAGACATTTGTACTAGCCGTAAATATTTGACAAACCATACGATTTTACAGTTTCGTATTAGCGATATATACTTATATATGTATGTATGTATATATATATATATATATATATATATATATATATATATATATTACATATATAAAAGTAATTTGATTTGCTTGCCTGTAACTATAAAATGTGGCTATTACAAAAGTAAATCACCTATTAGTTATAATTGTAATTTGAATTACATTCATATTACAATTATATTTATTTACTAATTTAATATAATCGTAATTTGAAGATAATTCAAAATACAATTCAAATTATATAATTGTAATTCAAATTACAATTATATTAAATGAATAAACGAATTTTTTTTCCCTCAAAATAGCCATTAATTTATAGATCAGTAATGTAGAAAATTATAAAACGCGTTTTACTCAGGCACTTGTTAAAAAACTGAATGTATAAAAACGTATTCGCTCATACACACATATACACAAGCACATTCACATAGAATATCTTACTCTCATAGAATGTTCGATACATTCTTATAAAACATTGGAAAATATACAATATTAGAAATACAATAGTATTCACTCTTGCGGGAAAATATGTACAACGTGATATATTTAATATTCTAGTATCATCACAAGTTAAAAATTAATTACCTAGAGCACTCGATGCGAGTTGTCAGTTATGGATAGTGTACTAAGATTTGATTACTATTTTAGTGATAATAATAAAATGTGGAAAAATATTTATATGTATTGTTGTATCTACATATCTTCTCAAGCGGTATTATTTAACCCTTTTTTAGCACTTTCGTTATTGCATCATCATTTCATTATTGTATATCACTTAACGTCAAAAACAATCGATAAAAGTCAATGCTTGTCTCGTTTTTGTTCAAAAAATACTATAACGATGATAAAAGCGACGAGAGAAGAAATATAATTGGATCAGCGATGCAATAATTTTTACTAATTCGATAAATGATATCTATCTTGCACAGACATTTTTCAGTATACTTAAAAGAACAAAAAAAAAACAGTTCTCAGTCTTACGTCGTGATATTCTTATTTTTTTTCAATTGTGGTGATATTTGAGTTCCCTTAGAACTGCAGTGTCTGCTATTGATTATCTCGTCGATGCTCTGCTTCAACTCTTCCATCTCTAGTATATCGAGCGGCAGCGAAGTCTGCGTCGCCATCTCCCTGGCGTTGGTCTGTCCGTCGCCCTGCAGCAATCTCGTCAACTCTGGATAACACGAGGTGAGACTAGAATCCAAGTCGCTCATCACAGCTTTCCTGTACGCCTCTTTCTTCTCGTTTTCGTTCTTCGCCTTAATATCGCTAGCCTCCTGCAGCAGATGCTTGAACATAGCTTCGTCCTGCAAAACGTACTTGCCCCTGTGACCGCCCTCGCGACTTCTTCTATCGCCTTCATGATTGTAAGTCTTGCAATTCTTATTGCCACGCTCTTTATTCTTCTTGCGCTCGTGCGCGTTCTCCGGATCCAACATCGCCACCTCGTCCTCCGACTGACTGCCCTCGCTGTCACTGTC
Organism: Wasmannia auropunctata; assembly: GCF_000956235.1. Lineage (NCBI taxonomy): Eukaryota > Metazoa > Arthropoda > Insecta > Hymenoptera > Formicidae > Wasmannia > Wasmannia auropunctata. Next base: position 1,701,962 of record NW_012026905.1, on the reverse strand, counting down.
CTGCTCGTCCTCCTTCTCCATGTTGCCCATTTCTATATCGACGTTCTCCTTGTCGGCCAAATCTCGCCTCTTCTCCTCGCTGCTTAAATTTTCGTCACTGGCGCTCTGCCTTCTCAACAAAAAGGGCAAAAGCATGCCCGTGTTCTTAGTGTCGACAATTTTCAAGGCTCGCTCGTCCAGTCCGGCGTTTCCCAGTCTTCTGCCCATATTGGGCATCTGAATTGGAACTTGAGTCATCAGCTGACTGTCCTGAGACGTGGTGCTGCCTCTCCTGGAGAGCGGATCGACTTTGGCCGGTCGGGATTTCCCGAAATCCCTTCTGTTCTTCCCGCGGCGACCGCGCGACCGGCTCGCACCAACCTTCCGCGTTGTCTTCACCTGCGCGATCTGCACGGATATCTGCGAGTCCAGAGAGTTTCGTCGGGACTCCATGGAGACCCATTGGTAGCTACAGCTGATCTCGGAATCCCCCGAGTTCCGTCTGTTACTGGACACCGATCCCGCAGTGCCGCCGACTAGCGCGCCCCTTCGCGTCACTAATTTGGGCAAGGCAGCCGCCCAAGTGCTGCTGATGTCCTGCGACGCCGCGGAATTGAGATCGAAGTTCAGTCCAACCGGATCCGCGTGGGTGTTGTGGAAACTTATTGACAAACGGCCGGCCTTGTTGAACGTCTTTCGATTCGCGAACAAATGCGCGATGAGCTTGTGCTTGCTCAGTCTTATGGGAATCTCCTCAGATTCGCGATTGAAGATCCTGCAAACGAGGAGGAAACACATGCTACTCAGAGTCGCATTGATAGCAACAACGACGAGTCAACACAGTAAGTATCTAGTATAGTCTATTGAAATTTACCTTCTTAAAAATCTGCACCATATGTCGACCGTCGAGCTAGTCCATATCCACGAGGAATTAAGTATGCCAATGGAAAATAATGCAAGCAAATGCAATTGCAGTTTACCTGTGCTAGGCCTCATGCTCATTTTACATTCAGATACGTCCGCATATTTTGTCACAATCGTGCATCTTTAAACAAATGCAATTAGATTACATTTACATCACATTTAGATAATATAGCATTATATATAATAATTAATACGTCTGGAGGACGATTAGAGTTCAGATACTACATATTTATATAGGATTTACTATTATAAAATAAAATAAAAATTTACTGTTATATTATATGAAATATATATTTTGAAAAAAAAAAAATATATATATGTATTAAAGTTCCCTTACATCATGTAGCTTCTGAAGCTTTGTTGCCACTCCTGTAAATTCTCAATTTCGTAAATGTGGCAGTAAAATGTTACAACAACAGCTGCAAGAGTAGCTATTGAAAAGAGCCCTATTCTAACACAATTTTGATTTATCTTCGATTTATCTCTTTCAGACATGAACGCTTGATCGATTATTTCCGCGTGAATAAGCATGTAGAGCCCTAAAATAAAATAAAATACATGTGATATTGTATGTTCTAGATGCAAAAATAATTCTTCAATACATTATACAATAATACATTAATACTCACGATGTAGACTAATACAGAAAGCATTAAAAAAAAATGAGTAAAAATTTAATATCATCATATATCGATATAAATACACAAACAATAAGAAACGAAATCTACCTCTGCATATAAAATATCCTCCTATTAGTACAGCAAGTAACACGGGACCCAGCACGAAGATCTTCGCCACGTGATCGGCGTAACCCACGAAGCAAATTCCCATCATGCTGTTGCCGTCAATTCGGCCCAACGCCATGATCGCGACTGTCAAAACGAGTGGCACGCACCAAGCGATCAGATGAAAGTAAGCACTCTTTTTGTCCACCCGATCTTGCCAATCTATCTTGCCGAACGCTCGCAAGTTCACGTTGTGCCAAGCGTACGTGAATATAACGGACCACACCACGGCTGCCATTAGGGAATAATACACAAGGACGAAGACGACGACGCACGATAGATTCTCCCCGCTGTAAAAAATAATATCTTGTGAGATCAGATCTACGCGAAGACCACACGTACGGTGTATCTCGTGAAACGTACCTCGGTTCTTTCGTCCTTAACGTTCCATCTTTGCGGCATACAATTACGTCCCTGCTGCCAGGTGTGAATTGAACCAGCCAGCCAATGCAAGACACCATGAAACAGGCATTGATATAAAATATTACCACAGCCGGATACCTGTTTGCGCTTCTCCAATCTATCAAAAATGTTATCTGGGAAACGTGTAAATATAAAATATAAATACAAATATAATACAATATATAAAGTATAAATACAAAATATAAATGATACAATTATATTAGTATACAAGTATATTATTTAAAATTTTTTCATGCCACTCACAATGGTGAATAAATTGAAAGTGCAGCAGATGCTTGCGGCCCATATGATGAACGAGTGTATTTGATTGTGTTCATCGGGCGTGTATAACGGATCGTAGCACTGCGTTCCACAGCCCTCCACTCCGTCGAAGATCGAAAGAGCGTTGTCGGTAGGTACAAGAGGTTTCAGACATTTGCCCGATATATTGAATTTTAATTCCCTAATGTCATTCTGGCATGATCGCGGGAACAATTTCGTATTGTCGCACTTCGCGAAACTCGGCCATATCGTGTGGTTTATCAGCATCCTGCAGGGTCCCGACACCATCTTGCACATCTCTTGAGGCGGCAATTCGACTACGTCGTTGGTGCACTTCGGCATGAATAACGAGCACAAAAATGGTTGAACGACTGCCCAGCATTTTGGCACATGTTTCAAAGCTTGCAACAAGTACAATCTTTCCTGAAAGTAAAAAGATACGTATAGGTAGATGTAATGTTTTCTCAGTGCAGAAAAAAAAGAAGAATAATATATAGACGGGCAACTTGTTAAGAAATATGTTAAAAGCTAAAATGAAAATATATTCAAATGCAGCTGATATAACAAAATGTATTATTCTTATATCTTTTAACGTTGCGTATCATTGCATAGAAAGATATATAAGCTTATGCATAGTAAGAGAAAAGATATCTGAGACGATCTCAAATACAAATCCTGAGACTTCCAAGTTTATATAGGTAACAAAATAGTCTCATTCCTCAGAAAGCTTTGCAATGCTAAGTTTCTGACTTGCATGCATACGTTCTTGCAAAGGTCACGCTTTATCGCGAGGAGGAAAGAAAACAAGCGAACATTACTAATGCAAAGAATATATAAACATAATGTTATCTACCTCAATAATGTCTTGAGTTACGCGCTCTGGTATGAGGTCCAAAGTGGTAAAAGCGTAAGGTAATTTCGTACCCATACAAGTACTTTTAATCAGCGGGACACATTTGGCGGGTCTGCGGCAGGCCGAGGTGTCCGGTGACAGTTCGCCTATGGGATACCTGTCCAACAGATAGTTGGACTCCCCGACTTTCATTCTCCGACTCAGGTCCACAACCTTCCCCGTGCCGTTCTCGCCGCCGTCGTTGCCGGCCGCAAATCCATGCTCCAGTTCCAAAGGCGAGCCGTTGCAGAGCAGCAGGCAGCAGGCGAACAGCAGGAGTATCATCTGCGAGTTGGAAAACAAGTTTTTCACATTCGGAATTTAAGTGATTTGAGAAAATGTAAGCAAAAAAAAAAAAGCGCAAGCGATCTCTTTTCTCTCGTCCCTTTTACGAGAGGAGGGACAAAAAAAAGGAGGCTTCTCTCGATCTTTCATTTCTTTCTCTTTTGCACACAAGTTTCTTCACGCGACGCCTCCACCACGAGGTGGTGTTAGATCGAACGATGATTAATTACTCTCGAAAACGGAGTGTCACATGGAGGTAAACGCGCGGAATAAACAATGGGATTTCGCGGCGAGGGACGGCGTTGTACCTTCGTACGATCGGGCTGACGAATCTATCCCGGTTAACCACGCGACAGAGTCCTGTGCTTCGCTCGGGCGGAGCGTCTCGCATCTTCTACGCGACAGCCGCACCAAGCCGCACCACACTCGAATCAGCCGGACCACACAACGCGCGTCGCGTACCCGGGTCGGCGCACCACGGCGGACCACCCACGATGCCGCTTCTCCCCCTCGCCTTTCTGAAGTTTGAATGCACGCTACACAACCGGTCACGTGCATTGCTCACCGATGGCAGCACGCTACCCGCGTCGCTCGCTTTTAAGCAGTCGCCGCTACGCGCGAGGTAATCAAGGATCAAGGTCGAACCCGCCGAATTTGGAGAGGGTGGCAAAGAAGAAGGACCGTAACTATCTCCACGTTTCGGCGCGAGGGTCTTCTCCTACGTCGCTTGATTTATATTTCTTAAATCATGTAAGTATTAAAAATGTAATACTAAAAATTGTTAGCAAATTGTTAATTTAAAAAAAAAATTTGTTTACAATTCTATCGACGAGATACCTACTATTAATTTAAAGACCATCGATTCTGGTCGCAAATTTTTGAGACAAAGAGACCGAGGGAGGGGGGGCGGAAAAGTAATTGGAGTGTCAGTATTATCGATCACTGATATAAATTTATGATTAATATGTATAATGCATTATTAAAAGAATTATTTTTTTTATACATAAATGCTTTAAGTATACTCTATAATGCTATAATATATATTATATATAATGCTGCAAAATTACAATTTTTTCTTTTACTGTTATCATCTTTATGGTTCCTCAAACGTGGATGATGACAACTATAAAAATGCAATTTTAAACTAAAATTAACTATTAGCAAGTTGTAAATATATATTACATGTCTAAAAAATATTGGCTCAATAATAAATCATAAAATTAATATTATTATTATTGTTGGCTAATTGTTTAACAATCATTATTTTGAGTATATTCAAGATGTTCTAACTCATAAAAATGTCGATCTTTAATAATATTTCGTCGATGACAACACACACATTGATACACATTATCCAATGTTTCTATCAAAATATATAATAATGCTGTATATCGATTTATCGTGAAAAGAGCAAATAGACATAAAATGTGGTTCGGACAATCAAGTGGCAAAATTGTTAATATAAAAAAAAATTTAATTAAATTACTTAATTTATCACTTGATGTCGATGAGTTAAAATCAGAATGACAGAATAATAGAATGGCAGATTTGTATATATAACAAGTGCAAGGATCAAAAAATTGTAATATATATAGAATGTTTTTATTTATAATGCTCTTATTTTTTTACACTTCGCAAAGTTACATTATTAAGAATGGACTATGTACAGAAGATATTTGTAAAATGATTATGAAACCTATTTACATTTTTTCCTATAAAGACTATCGGAGACTATAAATCCAAAAAAAAGAGCAAAACTGTTTACATCATTTTCTTTCTCATTTATTTTCTCGGAAACATTTTATTTATCTATGTTTTATATCCAAAGTCTTAATTATGTAACTATAGATACACAATATTCAAATTACATTATAATTTGTCTTCCACTAGTCACGAGCACATGAGCAATTCAAAAGAAATTCAATATTTATTGCACAGGACCAGTCTATATACAGTCTTTTTTATATTTAAAAAAACCAATCGTACAAGAAAAATTTCTCTCTCTCGCTTTCTGTTAGAATTGTTTATCATGCATTCATCAATTACTAAATTTTAATCCAGAAATATTGAAAATGCTATATAATAATTTTCGTCCGCTCTATTAATGTAATTATGTAAAAAATTAAACGAGAATTAATCTTAATTATTTAAGCTTCTTTCTTTCTTAAATTACAAGTATTTTAAACCTTTAAGGCCTGGAGGTTAAAGAAGTCAGTTATGGAAATTCTAGATTTATAAAAGTTTTCGAGATCGCTGAATTGCCTGAATTCGAATCTGACCACAAAATTAAAAAATTCAAAAGAGCGGAATGTGCCGAATAGAAAAGGCAAAGAACAAGTATACTAATCATCTTCATATTGGATCCATTTTGATTTTCACATTCTTGATCTCAAACTCAATGATAGTACAATAATCATCCTAAATCAAGTTTCCTGAAAATCGTACAATTTTTTAATTTTTTATTATTTTATCTTTGCTTCGATTTTAGATCCGCCATTTTAAATTTCAAATTTTTTACTTCAAAATCGGAAAGGGCATTAAAAACACCCTCACATATCAAGTTTCGTGAAGATCGAACTGGTAGTTTCCGAAATAAACATAGAAATAAACTATAATTACTCCCGGGTGTCAAAAGATTAATATTTTTAAAATACACATTAAAATCAAACATGTTTTAGAGGTAGCCAAATTCTTCACAAACGACTTTTTATAAGTATGCCAATTAAAAAAAAAAATTCTTTGCAAAACATGGAAAATGATTACATTTTCGGATAAAGTCGCAGCGCAGTCGTTCGCGTGGACACACATAAAGACATAATACACACTTTTAAGTTTTTCTTTCTCAAATAAAAATGTCACTAAATTTTGATAAACAGTGTGTATAATATTACAATAGCATATCTTACTTATGATTAGCCAGTCCATGTTTTAGCCAGTTATACTGAGAGCATTTATGTTCGCCAGTAAATCCTTAACGTCACCTTGAACCTGATCCGTGGTATTGGACAAGGAAAGACGCGAGTAAAAGTTGCTCAACGTCTCCACCTGTTCTCGCATATTCTTCTGCTTCTGCAGATACGCCATTAACATGTGGATTACATTATGCATCTCCTCCTTGATCTTAAGCATATCCTCATTGTTGCAATTGAAACTTCGTTGCAGCATCCTCATTTTCGTTTTTGCCAACTGCAGTGGATTATAGCCGTACGAGTCTAGCGCGAGTACGTCAGTGCCGGCTGTCAAGAGTAGCGTCACTACCGACAGTTTGCTGTTAACCGTGGCCAGATGCAGCGGTGTGTTTCCTATGCAGTCACGCTGATTCGGGTCTGCGCCGTTTTCTAGCAATAAGCGGACTATTTCCGTATAACCCCTGTGACAAAGAAGGTTTAAACATTAACTTAATTTTGAGCCTTACTAAGCGTCGTCTACAATGAGACTTAAGATTTAAAAAAAATTGATCAATCATAGTCGATTATTTATCTCACGCGAGAAGAGTAATCGATGGTGATTGGCCAATTTTCTTAAATCTTAAGTCTTATTGTAGACGCCGCATTTTAAGAGCCGTCTACAATGGAAGTAGTAAGTCGTGGGGCGTCAAAAATTAACTAATCAATCGAAAATGAGAAGAATAATCCACTAGGATTGGTCAATTTTTTACGGCTTACGGCTTGCTATTCTCATTGTAGATGGACTCTTATTAAATATCTCAAGAAAAATACGTAATAACTTCATTAATAAATTGATTCGAGAAGCTCTACTTTCAAACGTACTGTTTATCTTATTTTATAGAAAAAAATGCATACACGGGTTTCTCGGATTATATTTTAAATACATAAATTACCTGCAAGCTGAAATGTGAAGGGGAGTTCGCCCGTGACTGTCGTGATTGTTAGGCGACACGCCGTACTCCAAGAGTCTCTTCATCCAACTTATATTATTCGTGGTAGCGGCCAACCGCATCCTTCGTTGATTACGTTCGGTTTGCCATTCGCTCAAGCCAAAGGTGTGATGCCATCTGCGCCATGAACGAAAGACACGTTCTCTTATCTTAGGGCGATAGAAATCAGCTGTGACATTAAAATTATTATTATTATATGGAATAACACTTAATACCTCTATCAGGAAATTATTTATATAAATTAACATTTGTTTGAAACAACTCAAAAAACTTTTTTAAAAGATTTAAAGAAATAATACGGAAAAAAACGTTATTTTCTTTGAAAATTAAAATAAAATATAAAGATAGAAAATAGCCAAAATGTAAATAGATGAAATTCTATAAGAATACTTACGGGTTGTCAATAACTCGCCAGTCTTTTGAGTATTACCAGCTGCCGCTGCTGTCCGTAATATTTTTATCATCTGAAACAACACAATAATCTTTCAATCCAGTATTTATAGTTTTTTTTAAATTATACTAACAGCTATATTCGACAGAAAATTTATATTGAAGGTAATTAACGACTTAATGAGGATTCTATTAAACAATCTTCCATTGTTATCTCTCATTTTCACTTGGCATTTCTACGTGGAAGAATCTTTCGGACGAGCTCTTTGCTCGTCGTTCTGCAACTCGCGGCAACGTTTGCCGACGTGTAGCAACGACAAAATAAACATACCTCGGCGTGATTGATCGCGTTCATCTTGAGCTTGTTTGCGCCCACGTTGTGCCTGTGTGACAGCACAGCGCTCTCGTCCTGGACGAAATGGAGTGGATCTATTAAAGTCGTACACGTCCAGTCGTACATGCCCAGTTTAGGAAATTCCCCGGAGGCGGAGTGATCCGTGTCGACGGACGCCGTGACGCCGTGACTGCCGACGACCTGGCTAGCGGCGACTTGCTGCTGCTGCTGCTGCTGCTGTTGGTGCTGCTGCCCGTCCTGCTGGACGGTCGAGCTGTCGTTCGAATCGTTCCCGGTCTCCACTCCCGAGTCTACCGACGTCATGTTTACATTGAAACACGCAACACTACCACCTTGGCTGCTGTGGCCGGACAGCGGCGTCGCCTCTCGCCCCCGCGAGTCCGCAACGTCGTCCATCGGTTTATACACGATCTGTGTCACGTTTGTGTCCCGGATAAGTCGGGAGACTCTACCAGAAAGTCGCGATTCACGTACGTATGCCACAAACGAGCACACCGAACCTCTCGCTCCACTTCCGACGTCCTGATCCCCCGGCCGACAACTTCCTCGATCACCCCTCCCGCCCCTCTCTCTCTCTCTCTCT
>NW_012026905.1:1661447-1693167 GCF_000956235.1 Wasmannia auropunctata | reverse complement strand
TCAGCAAGCAGCAACAGGTGTGTGTTTAAAAGATTCATCTAAAATTTTGTGTTTCTAAAATTGTCAGTCGGCTGGATAACATAACGAGCAAGAATTCAACAAGATTGGCTGATCTACTTTGCTAAGCCGGCCATTAAAATACTCTTTCTCCCTCTTTCTCGACTCTGTAAATATCTCCGATCGTTTCTAATAAAAATTGCATTTTATTCTTAACGTATTCCTCTCACCAAGGTAATATACGAGTAGTTTCGCGAGATTTGGCATAAAAATGATTATTGCCATCGGTTATAGCAGTTGGAACGTAATAAAGTATTACCTCTCTTTCTTCTTCCAGCTTTCATCTTCCAAGACTAAACTATTCATTTGTTGACAATAACGTCGTCGTTTAGATGTCGTATGGACAGGATGAAGTATCGTGTTACGTTACGACCTCGTCGTGAAAAAATAAATAGTCTCAGGTGCATCCTATTATAAGACGATCAAACCTATAGTGAGGAGAGGGCGCATAGAAGATGCGAAATGTGGTAGGAGATGGAGACGCTACGAAAGAGTGTGTCTGCATGAAACAGCGAGTAGATTGCATCGCGAGAGAAGTTTATGTTGAAAATCAAAACGATTTGACGCGGCTGCGGGACTGCTGACTTCTCGGCTGATTGCGCGGTGACGGTGCCGGTGTTAAGGTCGGCGTAGTTGTGCTAGTGGTGGCGGCGGTGCTTGCGCGCGATGAACGCGATGAATGTTTGCGACCGAATCGAAAGAATCGTCAGAAGAAGATCACCTCCTCCTCTGGCGGTTGCTGCTGCTGCTGCTGCTGTTGGTGCTGCTGCCCGTCCTGCTGGACGGTCGAGCTGTCGTTCGAATCGTTCCCGGTCTCCACTCCCGAGTCTACCGACGTCATGTTTACATTGAAACACGCAACACTACCACCTTGGCTGCTGTGGCCGGACAGCGGCGTCGCCTCTCGCCCCCGCGAGTCCGCAACGTCGTCCATCGGTTTATACACGATCTGTGTCACGTTTGTGTCCCGGATAAGTCGGGAGACTCTACCAGAAAGTCGCGATTCACGTACGTATGCCACAAACGAGCACACCGAACCTCTCGCTCCACTTCCGACGTCCTGATCCCCCGGCCGACAACTTCCTCGATCACCCCTCCCGCCCCTCTCTCTCTCTCTCTCTCTCTCTCTCTTTGTCGTGTTCGCTCGGTTCGCCACTTTCTGTGCCTCCAGCAGCTACTTTCCTTCCTCGCTTCGCAGCATCATCACAACCTCTTCACCGCACCTCACCGCACTTCACCCATAGCTTCACCAATGACCGCGCATGCGTGAAACGGCGTTATCCACGACAAGTATCGAAGTCGATAGGTTTTATACGAACTTCCGCGACGAGTCGAACGATCATTTTTTTTAATGAACTCAAGCTGAATTGGGCTAAATTGGCGATATCGATTAATGCACAATCAGCACGATACGTTTACGGTATTATTTGAGTATAATTTTATTACAACTCGAACTATGAAGATTCGACCACAAATAATTGAATTGTTGCCCGTGCACTTTTTGCACTCACCAGCGTCTTCACTTTCTCTTAATCGTCAACACGCGAGTATATATTTATCTCGTTTTAGGTGCAAAAGTTCTTGGCAGATTTCCAGCAACGATTCCAGCAATTTCAAGAACAATATCTATCGATGAAATTACAATAAAACAAATAGAACCACTAGTTTTAATCCTAACCTGATTTGCCTCGATTAATCGAATATCTCGATCTGATTCGCAGTCTGACCAATCTTCAACGTGTAAACCCGACACGAGCCTCGCTCCGGATCAGCTGCTGCTTCGTGACGTTATGGTTGTTATTTTCTCGAAATCCTCGAACGACGAGCTGCCAGTCAAGGACTCAAGACTTACCGAAAGAGAAGGCGACCGAAAGGAGAGAGACATTTAAAGAGAACCGATAAAGAAGGGAGGAGGAATTGTGCGAAGGCGAAGAAGTGAAGGACACGTCTCCTCTCACGAGAGAGAGCAGCCGCGGGGATATCTCTTGCGATCCGTCCGTCGAATTTCCGAAAATGGGAGTTCCGTCGTCCGCGAGTACGGAAATCAATATACTGAAGGAGATTCATTATTTAAAAAGTAAGTTTGCAACCTCTCGGGGATCGGGCTGGCCTGATCTTTTTCGTAAGTAAAGGCCAAGAGTGGACGCGTGTAGTTCAATCCGTTCAGACGTCGCGTATTTATTGCGAGAGAGTGGCTGCACTTCGTAAGCAAGATGTTAGCGGTACGCTGGCAGCTGGTCAGCGAATTCGAGCAAAATATTGCGACAGATTGGTGCAATATTCTGCTCGAATCAATTGCGTTCGCATTTCGCCACAGAGTAGAGTCTATTGATGTGATCCGACAGCAGATTGTTAAAAGTCGAATCTGTCATTTTCTAGCTATTTGAATGGAATATGTCATTCAAATGATTTACGAATGGTTTGTTTTTGTAGCAAGAGACGCGGTTGACGCAAGCACGTGACACGGTCATTACATCATTACGTCCTTGCTGTTTGACGATGTTTAACAATGATGAAATGATTCGTCGTGTGTTACACGTCCTGTGTCATCTGCGTCCTTTCGGTGCTGGGAATAAACGCAACTGTAATGTCCTGTTTGATTTTATTTATTTGACTTTATTTTTGCAATTTGCCACCATATTCTGTTGATAGATTTCTATACACAAATGTCGGACAAAATTTGTTGACGTAACAGCGCGATGCAAAGTTTCACCTCAGAAAACGTTTCAATGTCGAAAACAAAAATATAATTCTAAACCGCTCTCGAAAACAGTCTGCTAAGACGGTTGATGACGGTAGGATCAGTAGTTGACAGTTGCTGAATTGCGAACAGTTCGATAGTGCATTGATAGTGGTAAATCTTTTATACACAAAACATGCATTGGTCTCTTAAATTAGTTCGTGATATTCTTTACTCTTCAAACATCGGTAAGAATACACTCGTTCTAAACATTTATCGCAACAAGTTGTTCTATTAAGATTAAGATAATAAGCATTTCAAAATTTCTTGCTCTTTACGACAGGCCTTTTTCTCTGTACATTGTTAAGATTCTTATAAAGTAAGAAAAAAAAAGATAATTACAAGAGTTTAAAATAAGAATCTTAATTACCTTAAAATAAGTTAAAAATAAGAATATTAACTATCTTAACTATTTTCTTTTTTTCTTGCTCGATAATATTATTATGAGATTAACTATCTTATATATAATTACAGGTCAGATAGAGCAATACAGGCAAAAGACGCAAACAATTTTACAGTCCAGTGAAAGAACTAATTGTCCGAACAGAAAGTTTAAATTCGTAAAGCCGAAAGTTCAGTCAGATCTGATTTCCGATTCTCCTTTGAATTCTAAAATGTTACCTGAAAGTTCAGATAAAAGTGTACGTGTAGAATCTACATTGCGCGCCACAAATGTTCACGTTAATCCCAATTTTAAGCCACAAAAATCAACCGTACATATCAATCCGAATATCCACGCTAAGCCTTTAATACATGTTAATCCAAAAATAATGCACAACATTTCTAATTCGAATCAAAATCTATTAAACAATGTGAGCACAACAAACACGAATACAACAAAAACAAGCACGGATAACAGCACCGGGCAAGCGAATGTCAAGAGATCTATATATGTTAATCCGACATTACTGAAGAAATTATCCTCTTCGAAAGAAAAATTGACGAATTCTAAAGAATCAGTTACAATAGAACGACCAGTTTGTTCGCGATTGAAGCTTGTGAAAAATATTGATAATCGAAAGGCTTCTCCGAGAAAGACGAATAACTCTAGCATTATACTTTTATCACGTAGAAAGCTCGTGAGAGTATCTGCTACGAAAAGCACATCGAGAACGTCCCCGTTGTATCAACGTAGATCACCAAAATATGCGGAGTTAAAAGATAAAAAGTTCGAGACAACGCAAAAATCCGCGAAAATGAAACCGTTAATGATAAATAATACATTACAGTCCACAAGTATGATATCCAATTCATCAAAATCAAATATCAATAAATCTAATAGTAAATCTAAAGTGACCAAATATAAAATAGACAGAACTGCGTTACACGTATTGAAAGCTAAAGAAGCTGGTCTTTCAGAAATGACGAAAATTGTGTAAGTAACATGTAGCATTATATCTAATAAGTTGTAAAATAAGTAATTTATGAAGTTGGAAAGTTTGCATTGCAGAAACGGCACAAAGAAACTCGTTACTATTGGCGGTATCGTTTATAGGGCTTCCAAAAATAAGTTAATTCGAAGAAACTCTTTGTTGAAACGTATGTTCATCGTAGTCTCACGTTTTATTTCATTATATGCACACTAACACGTGCACTTTCATAATTAATTTATAAACGTGTATTCTCTGTTAATTTTTCCTATGAAAATTCAGGAAAGCGATCAGTCAGTGGGAAGAGTGATAAATTTGTTACTCTTAATAATAAGAAACAACGACTGGGCAAAGAAAGTTTAAGTCACACAACAGAAATGAATAATAGCAGCAAAACAAAATTTACTTACAACGCTGCTGCGAAGGCTACTTATAAAAATAGTATTAGGTACAGTAGTATACATATCATTTGAAACTGTGTACGAAATGGATTCATTCTTATTGATTTTTTATACAAACTTTTTGATTTCCTTTCTAGCAACAAAGCAAAACAACGAAGCATACGAATCCTACGAAATAAAATGCACAAGAACAATCAGCCTTGCTTGATTTTTCAACGATTCGGATCTTGTCCAAATTATAAAAAGGGGACATGTGTCAAACGACATGATAAAAAGCAGGTGTCGCTCTGCAAAAAGTAAGTTGACATTTGAAATATTGAATACATTTACTCTTGTATACTCGTTATATGTTATATAATGTATTGATGCTCTTACAATTAGTCTATTTATATAATCTAAATATTTAGACAGACTTCTGTCAAAGCTATATACAAGATGATTTATTTTAGTTTAATCGGATAATTTTTTGAAAAATAAAGTGACAATCTTTGTTTGTCCATAGAATTGTCAAGATCTTTATTTTTTTTTACTAAAAATCAAATGTTTATTATTAATATTAATATTTTATGAAATTTATTTTATAACTGACATCAAGATATTTTAAAAACACAAATTCTATTTTAATTTAGGTATTTTATAACTAGAAATTGGAAATTCTATTAACAATGAAATTTATTGGTTAATTGCCAGAGTTCTTGCCTCTCATGTTTGATTTTTCTCTTTAAATAACTTTACATTCTTTTCTCGAATATACTATTAGTATCAATACACATTGCATTCTGAAATTGTTATTCTAAAGTCTTCAAGCCCTAATACACAGTATAAGAAATTCTAAAATTCTTTATTTCTGATGAAAGCAAGAATATATTAAATATATGAACTCTCGTGCAATTTTGTTCAATATTTTCAGTTTTCTGCAAGGGAAGTGTTTCTTAAGCAAATGCTCCTTATCTCACGACGTTGGACCTGAGAAAATGCCTACATGCAAGTACTTCCTCGATGGCTGTTGCACAAGAGACGCCTGTCCTTATCTTCATGTTAAAGTCTCTTCGAATACTTCAATCTGCATAGATTTTCTACAAGGATATTGCGCTAAGGGAAATAAGGTAACTGAATTATTTTGTATTTTAACTGATTATTCGTATGGTAGATTATTCACATTTAATATATTATTTACATACATCAAATATAATTTTTTACTTAATTTGCATTATATAATTTAAATTCTCTTTAATAGAAGATTTCAGATATGTGGCTCGCGGGTCGTAAATGAAGTCAATTTTGATATCATATGAGATAGAGATTTTCATGGTAAAACTCAATAAAGGAGACTAATGATGTCCGATTTATTGACGTGTAGAAAGTATGTAGTCATATTAATACATAAAAAATATGTGTTAATTTGACTAGCTGTTTTCTTGCAGCTAATTGATAATTGACTTGTGCGGCTCGCGTGGACATAAGTCTGAACTCACTAATATTAAAAAAAAGGAGAAAAAGATGCTCTAATAAGATCTAAGATTAGATTTAAGATGATCTTTCAATTATAACAACCAGATGCCTTATGCAAATATAAAGGCTCATAATAATATTTTGTAAAACGTAGAGTACTGATTTGTTCTCCTATAGTGCCAACGTCGTCACGAGTATCTTTGTCCTGAATTTAACAAGTCGGGAAATTGCAGCAAAGGTGAGTGTTGTCCTTATCCTCATAAATCGTATTCCTCTAATTCTGAGAAAAACACTAAGTACTTGAGCAAAACGCATGATACGCAAAAATATCATGCTGCACCTGTCGCAGAGGGTAATTCCGAGATCTCAAACTCGGAGGGCAGATTAAGATATTACGAGATAACTGATCGTTTGTCTGAAGAACTTGAGAAAAAGAAAGAAATTCCAATTGTCGATCTTGCAAAGGAAATTAAAATTAACGAAATTAAGCAAGATAAATCCTTAGTCCGAGAAAACAAACGTGAATTAGAGATAACGGTTTATGATTGTAATAACGTAAAGAAAGAGGTTTCTTTTGGCGGTTATATCCCTATTGATCATCTTTAATTAATATTTATACTTATTATCTTTTTTTTTTGGTAAATCTTTTAAGTTGAGTTAATTTAAGATCGTCGAAATTAAATCAATGAAATTATTTTATTCTCACGTAATACATGTTTAGAGATCTCATTTTTAATGATTGTTATATATTCATTACAAAATTATAGATTTTTCATATAATATATTTAAGAACTAAATCATATTTGTTACTGTTTTCTATTTTATAATAAAATATATATTACATTCTATTATAAATAAGTAATTTTCATATATAATCCTAAATGTACGAGTATTCGATATGCTGCGATCAAGTACCAAGTATCGGAATATAGGATGCTTATTATCCCAACGGTCGATTATCTCGGATATATTATAAATACTAATTTAAAGTACAAATTATATTGTAAATATATATTACAAAAAAGTTACCCATAATAAAAAATGGTTTATCAGTTCACAAATTTTTCTTTTCAATGAATTATTTGTAGCAGCAAAATTTTTTATAATAATCTTGTCGTGTACTTAATTATTATCTTATATGAAGTCTTTGAGTCATATTTTCATTCTACATATGTATGAAAAATGTGAAATATCACAGAAAAACCTCTTACGGAATCTTCAGCTGGTAAGAATAAAATTTGATTGTATATTTTATGATTGATCAAGCACTTAATGACAAGAATGAAAAGATAACGGCTAGTATAATACTCACACAGGGTTTGGATTTTAAGAAAGATCATGAGTTATGCAAATTGCTAATTATGCAATTTAGTATCTTAATCTGATTCGTATTTTTTATTAGTATTTGTTAGATTTACATTGAATTGAGATTATTATTTACTTGGATTTGTGATTTGACGAGTTGAACAGCTAAAACGTCCGTCGATTAATATAATTTGCTTCTCTTTTGAAGGAGAGTTGGCATAGATCTGCTTGTGAATTTTTTTTTATCGAAATATTGTTGACTTCTCTCGTTTCATTGTTTCATTTTTTAGATTAGATTGGCACGTATTTTTTCATAATAACGAAACTTATGTTGTAACACCCAAATGTACATAAAGTAGAACTAGATTTTATACAATTTTATACGAATAAAATGTTATTACGTACACACACGCGCACACCCGACATGTATTTGTTTATATGTATATATAATCATAAACAAAATTTGTATATTTAGTGTATATTTGGATAAATAAAAATATAAATAGAGAGATTCAAATGTTTCGTATATTTCTTTAGCATAAATAGAATAACATTTATATTAAATATTATGTTAAATATTATCTTTGCATGGCCAGCAGCTATTAAACTATATAACTATAGGTTTTATTAAAAATAGGAAAGTTCAAATTTGCGTTTTTATTTTTATTTTCTGTATCAAATTTCTCTTATAAAGTAACAATTCATATGTATATAAATATACTCAAATTTATATTATTATATACAAAACAATATATATCGCAGCTGTCTTTCTGCAGTTATTACACAGAACTTAAAATTCAATTTGTTAATACTTGATGGCATATACAAGAAATAAATATGAAGGACTTGTATGTATAATATAAATAAATACTGTTTATTGATATTCACAAATAAAAAAAAAGAAGACAATGTTTTTTTTGAGAAACAAATTAAGATTAATTGGTTAACAATATAAATTTCTAACAAAAGAAAAATTGGATGTTAATTTCATAAAAAATCAAAGCAAACTTTTGTGAGAGAAAACTGATATTAAAATAAAATATTTTGCAAAACCTAAAAAATTCTAATACTGTCGGTTTTTCAACTATATACAAGAATCCAATTTGTTGAATGATTATAAGCTAATAAAATAGGGCTATGCAATAACAAGGATATATTACTTTGGTCAACAGATGCTGATACTAGTAACCATTGCTCAAGCCAGCTTCTCATATTTTCTGTAGACATATTTGCAGGATTTACGCCTCTAAAGGATAGTGCCTGAAAAATAAATTAATAATAAAATAAAGCTAATTTATCTTTTGTATACTATGTCAGTATATGCTGTATAAAACAAAATTTATCAAATTGTAAATTGTATAATTATATAAAATTCAATATTTATATATATATATATAAATCTTTTAAGACAAAGAAAGAAAAATAAATTATGTTATAAGAAGAACGAAGACGTCTCTTCTCTTTTGTTGCAATAAAATGAACAAAAATAAATTCTTTTATATCAAAAAATATACATATTTCGATATCCTGAAAGCCTGAAACTAACAAAAGGTATCTACCCATCGCAACGCTTCATTAGACATTTCTTTTACTCCTCCCTCTCGTACGATAGCACAATCCATTCGCAATATTAACATACCCCGTTCCATCAATCTTTTCCTCTTGAAAGGTCTCCACAATGACATACCATGTATTGCCAATAATTCTTTCTGGAGATCATACAACATATTTGCATTATGACAAGCTTTCGAAAGACTTCATTGAATTCAGTGAATTCATAGAAGTGACAACTGCAATTTGCGGGCTTACCAGATGTTTCCTTTTGAGACTCTGAAGGGAATACGGCGGGCCGGAAAAGAGCTTGGAGCAAGCTAGGATATTCTTGGTGGTCGGATGCGTGCCGCTCCCCAGGCAAGCTATCGCGTCGCGCCACTTAATCCTGAGCGCCTCGTCCCCGATGCCCTTCAGCTCGGCCTGCATGCACCTGAACAGCGGCCTGTTGTGCCTGAGTCGCGACCTGTGATCGGACAGCATGAACTCGAGCTTCTGCTGCAGCGTCCAGTAGTGCGACGTCAGCAGGTAGCGCGGGAAGTACAGGGCCAGGGGAAAGATGACGTAGTTCGTGAACGGCAGGGCCGTGAGCAGGAACAGCGGCGAGAGCTTCCGCAGATCCCGCGGCATCGTGTGCATCAGCTGCAGCTGCTCCCGCGTCAGGCTGCCCACGCCGTCCGTGCCCTGCCGCTTTATCGCGGCGACGAACCTCTTCAGGTCCGCGTACACGTCGCGGCTGCCGACGCTGAACACGCGGTACACGTGCATCGTACGCGGGAACCTCTGCTCCAGGGTGCGCTCGTAGTTCTTGATGTAATTTATGTACCTGTCGAACCAGTAGCGCTTCAGATTCGCCACTTTGCCCGACTTCTCCGACTCCCTCACCGCCGCTTCCTTCACGAGGCCCCGTCGCACCGTCGCGGGGTTGCGCTTCAAGGGGTGCGCCAACGTCAGGGTGCTCGTCACGCCCTCGCGAAACGCGCACGTCCTCGATATCATCTTGTACATTTTGCAGAGCCCCACTGGAAGAGCCGAGAAGAGACAAATGGATGGCCCCGCGCGGAAATTAGGTTAACCTAGAAACCTCCTTCTCGCGTTCCTGGAAAATCGTTTCTTATTTTGCACCTCTGAAGATTCTCAGCGCTCGGGAAAATTGTCTCGGAACCTCTCCTTTACGTCGACAAACCTCGGTTTATCGTAATCCATCGGAAATTACATTCCTTATACGATCGTAATACGTACGGTCATGCCTCTACGCGTGGACGAGTGTGAACAGCTCGAGATAGTCGAGTGTGGTATTTTTAGTGGTATTGTATTTCCGATATACTCTGTTTCTTTACTCACGTCGCCTAGAAAGTGATGTTTTATATTTACGTTCGCATGCCGTGTACACCACGTACACGCCACATTTGCTCTTTGCGGCTGCTGCACTCGTGTCGCGTTACGTCTGCACTCAAAATGAGATGACCACGTGATTGGATCGCTGCCGAAGGGAGCGAGAAGGAGGGTGGATGACAAGTACAAAAAGTTCAGCTACAAACAGACCTGGCAGCGCAGTGACGACCTGGTGGTTGCCAGTCGGTTTACTAACAACAAGAGAGAAATGTAAATACCGCGAATTTATCTGAATTGGAATTGATTGAGCCGCTGCTTACGAATCTCACAGCAAGCGCGACATTTCGACCGATTGGACCGACAGACGCACAGCTGGTGTCACAGCGCGGGAGAGGACGAGGTAATATGCCGAGCGAGCGAACTGTCAGCGAGCCAACTATGACATGGTATCAGGCGAAGATCCAGCGTCTGTGCGAATCGAACAATATCGAGGATAAGAAGAACATTCTCAAGGATGTCGAGATCAAATTCGCTGCGCTGAGGGACGGGGACGAGGAGCTCGTCGCCCGTAGCCTGGACCTCAGGCCGTTACTTGCGCAGCTAACCTCAAACGACGACAGGTACGATGACAGGTGAAATTTCTGCGGTTCTCTTATGGACGCTACATAGTTCCATCCACGTGTAATCCGCGAGCTCATCTGCGCCTTTATCATTTATTTCTAAATGCAGACACGTTTTTTTTTTGTCAATATTAATGCCGTATTAAGAATACGTAGGATGACAACCAGGAAATTGCTGGAACTAAGTAATTGTTATTTTAATTTTTTAATGGATATGAATTCATAGAATTTTCATAGGACATGTATGAATATAATTTCTACATTATAGGAGATCGATTGTGTAATAATTTGAGACAAAGAGAAAATTACAAAAATGAGCAAATCCACTAGATATACTTGGTCAATGAAATCAAAAATATTCAAGTGAATTTGCTCACTTTTGTAATTTTCACCCTATTCCAAGATTATACACTAATTGAGGGCTAGACTGATGAAAATAACGGATGTCTTACGCAGAGTAGCATTCAGTTTATCTCATTCTGTCTGCTTAATTATTATATATAAATATAATATATAAATAGGTTCTTTAAAGTGAGTTCGGTCGGACGCAATAGTGGCACTCGGTGGATATTAAAACCGTTGTACATACACAAATTGACGTAAAAACATATGTTTAATATAACATATGTTTAATATAACATATGTTTGTTATAAAAATATATAAACCGGTTAAACAGTGAAATTCTTAATAGTACTTTGTTGTATTATTTGGTAAAATTGTATTGAACATTTTATTACTCGAGATATTTTACTTTTACATTGAAATTAGAATAATGTACAACGGCATAACATGCTGTGCATTCAATGAAATTGCTATTAATTTCAGCAACTTTTTAATTGAAGGACTTGCTGTAACAATAGAGAAAAAAAAAATTCTGAAGTAAGGCGATGAACTTTAGATTCATTTTCTCCATTTTTATAAATTATGTTATAAAATGTGGATTAGCTCAGTGTTGCAGCAGGCCCTCCAGTTGTCACGTTGTAGCTAACATAGTCCTTTTTGTAACAGTAAAAAAATTTTTTTAATGATTAGACTGTTATCTCATATTTGTAACTATCTTTTTAGTAGAATAGTACAAAATCTTGCTTCTCGTGTTGGTCACATAATACAAATGATAATATAATACTTCCGAAATGTATATAATCTATAATATATAATGCTTCTGAAATTTGCCAGTAATTGTAAGAATAAAGAGAATTCCACTTTTCTATTTTGCAGAGAATTCGTAGAGCTGCTATGCCAGTTTCTGCTTGTCTTGTTCCAAAAGCTGGAACCTGGAGAATTTTATCAGAGATATCCAGTCGAAGTGTCCGCTTTAATAACCAATCCAAATGCTAGTGTGAGATATCTTGTGCTACATAATTTTGAGCGCACAGCTAAGGATCCAGTAAAGATACTTCAACTGATCGCCGACACCACGCTTCTGATATCAATTGTAAACAGAATCGGCGATAACGATTTGAATGTCGCCAAATGCGCGATGAGTGCGGTGAAGAAAATTGGAAAGAATCCGAGTGGCCTGCACATTTTGTATAAGGGCGAGCTCCTGAGAACGTTCGCCAAGCTGCTCCAGGACGACACCGTTAGCTTTCGCGTTTACGAAGTGATTGTCGACATAGCCACGACGTCTCAAGAGGCTCTGGAGGTAACAGCCCAATCGGGCTTTCTGAACAGCTTAATCAACATACTGGAGAACGACGACGTGCTGCTTCAGCTGAACGCCTTGGAGCTATTAACTCAATTAGCCGTGTCCGGGGAGGGCCTGAGTTATCTGGAGCAGCAAGAGGTGTTGGTCAAGTTGGTCCAAAAGATAGCGCAAGTCAACGAGAATCCCCTGTCGAATCTTGTGCTCCCGGGACTGATGAAGTTCTTCGGTAGCATCGCGTGTCACTGGCCCAACGAGATGTTCTCCAAGTATCCCGTGATAGTCATCGCGCTTTTCGACGTGATAGACAGCGGGGACGAGAGTCTCCTGGGCCCCGCGTTGGACACTCTGGGATTCGTGTCCGAGAGCGTCGAGGGCAAGTACGCGTTGGAAGCTGTAGGAGATGACGCGATGTTGGGCGCCCTGAAGAAAATCGCCGAGATAGTACAGAGGATGCCGACCGATTTGAGAATTCGCGGCTTGAGCAGCCTCTACCGGATACTCCGCGTCGAGAGGCACGAGCAGGACAATAGGATTTTGTCCCTGACGAAACTGTGGTTCGACTCGTTGTGCGACGATCCGTTGGGTATGATCGTGGCGATATGCAGACAACCGTTCGCCGATATCAGACAGGGCGGTTTGGCGGTGCTGGGGGCTATCAGTTCTCAAGTATGGGGGCAAGAATACATATCCACGTATCCCGGTTTGGTAGAGTTCCTATTAGATAGAAATGTCGAGTCGTTTAAGGAGTGTAAGCACGAGAAGTACCAAATCGTGAAATGTTTATCTCAAGCGGAGCGAGATATATTCGACGCGGACACTATGCAGAAATTCAAGCAGTTTGTCAATGAGGGCCCATACTTTGTCGATGTTAATGCGGAAGTCGCGATAGAAGGCGAATCGTAAAGGTAGGGGGAATTAATTTCTCGTTAATATTCAATGTTCATGTTAACGTTGTGTTCAATGTCGTGTTGCGCATAACATAAGCAACTTCAGTAAGAGCAACAGTAAGAGACAGAAATAAATATTTATTTTTTATTTGTGTAAATAAAAGATATTGATTATCATAAAGAGAGTAGTCTTCGTTCAGCGTTATTGCATTTAGTACAAACAAAAGCTGACATTATTGAAGTACGTACATTTAGTACTTTTTTTCCGGAGCAGTTCGTTTCATTCAGCGAAACGTTATTGGAATTTATATACAAAGGGAAATAATTTATTTTACATCTAGCGATACACAGAGAGGTCTACAACTGTTACATATTTCAAACAAATCGGATAAATGATATTAAAAGTACATGCGTATATGTAATAATTGTTCGCGATATTTTATCGTTGTTCCTCGTGGATCTTTAACGAAATTTATATATAATGTGTAGATATAAGATCATATAAATAATTACGTACGGGGTGTATGACATGTATTAAATATAATCTTCAATCTCTATTGTATACGTTTCCGCTTTTTCGGTGAAACAATCTTCAGCATACTGACCACCGGCGCTTCGAAGGCGATTGACACTACAAACGACAATACGTACGACAGCACTAGCTGCCCGAGAAATGTTATCATCTGAAAAAATAAAAGTGTTTTTATGTAAAGTCCGCCGTCCGTAAAAGCGTTAATCGTAAAACTTTTCCCCTTGCCCGCACGCTCACCATTATATCCTTCCCTAGATGAAACGGAGAGTCTAGGTTCATAGCGGTTAGACGGATCACAAGCGGATGAACTAGATAAGAGCAGTAAGTCACCCTGCTGAACGGGTACAGGAGCGGCCACGATAGGATCTTATTTACGTAGCCTGAAACAGCAACGATTTAACATCCTAGTAGTCCAATTGCGGACCGATCGATCAGTTTAACGCTTATTTAGAGTAAATCTAAATGATTTATCAAAATGTCAACGCATTTTATTTCTCACCGCCGTAGCCAGTACTACATGCTATTACGATCCACGCTAAACCCAGCGCCCACGCGCTATGACTCAAGGATGAATACGCGGCTGCGGTAACAGGTGTAAGCTCTGCCTCATACAGACCGTAAAGCAAACTCAAGAGACACGCGGAAGACAGGAGCCATCCCACGACGACGGTAGTCTAGAAATGACAGCGTCTAAAATGTCTCGCCAAGTAATAGGAATTAAGTAATAATTAAGTCTCTAATTTTTGTTTTGCATCGAAAAAGAATGTCCAGATAACATGCAGGTGTCGTAAGGGCTTAAGAGATGTCTCTTTTAAATTTTTTAAAAATTTGTCACTGTTAGTTAAATTTACTTTCTCATGAAATCGTACCTTAGACATTTTCACTTTACAATCAGTCTTAAAGAGGAAATAACCGACCGTCATGCCGATCAGATAAGGACCTAATCTCGTCCACGGCTTGTCGTAGATCTTGTCGAAGAGCGCCAACGGATCGTCCAGGCTCGGCATGTGATTATTAACTAGAGCGATGTAGCCGGTGGTTACCCATGAGCTTACTAGTAGACTGACTAACGCGCAAGCTGCGATTTTAAAGTGATTCGTAGCCAGTACCAAAATCACTCCGCCCACGATATAGAACTGCGTATCGTCCGCTAAATACCAGCTCCAAAGCATACACTGTAATGTCACGGTGTAAATTTACACCTTCGTTTGATCGGGGGTAGAATAAAATTTGCAAATCTCCAAAAAAAGGGCCGAATTGAAAGAAGATTAATACAGAAGAGTTTAATTTAGAGAGATTGATAGCACGAGAATTTAAATCTGTTATAATTATTTTTATAAAATACCGCATTATATTTTATATTACGAAAACATAATTATAACGTGCAACGTCTATAAAGGTCGGAAAAAATTATGAATTACGAGTTATTTTCATGTATATTACAATACAGGATATATAAATAAAATAAAACGCACCATCTGCTCGACCGGAAACCAAGTATTGATATAGAGCAAATTTCTCCACCAATAATTGGGGCAATTGTAGTGATCTGCCGTGGGAGGCTCGAAAACGGAATTCGTGTGGAAATGCTTCATCGAAACCTCGACCAGCCCCAGAACGAACATGTACGGCGTGGTGAGTCTACAGAATCGATACAAAAGGAGCCCGATGAATTTCAGGGTGCCTGCGGCGAAGCCTCGCGTGCCCTGCGTTAGTCTCTTCAGGTCTCCCTTGGCATTGGTTCTGAAATACAGAAAGCTCACGAGCAAACCGCCCATGAAGAAAAACGTATCGACGCTGAAGGCCCCGTTCGTGATGGTCTGGAAGAGGAATCGCTTCTCCACCACTTTACGATATTCCATGTTGTCCGAGTACTTAAAGACGATAATGCACGTATGCCCGAGGATGACCCAAGCCATCGATATCGCTCTAAGTCCGTGCACGGTGCTAATTGTGTCTCTGCCTACGTTACGGTCGCAGATAATCTTCACATTAGCGGTAACGGAGAAAGAAAGTAGAAGTTCCTCGAAAATACCTGCAAAAGTAATAGAAAGGGTGAAAGGCTCGTTGTATTGTAACGAATATACTAATTAAAAAAAAAAACAAATGGGAATTTATTTTGTAATCATAAAATTTTAATCTAATTCAGAAAGGGAGTAATTATCTTTTAATTGTTAATTTTCGTTCTATCCTTTCTGCTTTCACCTGATCATTTAATTTTTACACGAGATCATTTAATTTGTATAATTAGAAGCTAGAAAAGAAAATAATATATATATATATATATATACGTGGATATGTGTTATAAATACTTAGTTTTAGTCAATACGAATTGAAAGAAATTTGAAAACAGAAGAAAAGTTAATCTCACTTAATTCTTAATACAGAATATATGTTAAATTTTTTTAACATTTATTATTTATTTAATATTTAAGTTTACAAACTAGATTTCTTGCAATTCATTTTAATTCGTCTATTTTTTACGGAGATGATATTTCTACTTCGGGAATAACGGATAAGACATAAAAATTTAACGTACTAAGCTGCTCTTCTTTGGTAGACGTTTGTAAACCATTTTCGTGACTGTTGTTATTATTAATCGACTGCACACCATTGCTATTAGAATCTGCCACTGGAACAGGAAGGTAGACCTCACCTTGAACAGCTACGGAAATATAATAATAAATCGTGTGACTACTTTTTTGATACTGTCCTTGTCTTGTCTTGATAGTCTGTAAGTGATGGTCGTGCATTATATTAGTCTGTACTTTATCGTGTGATATACCCACGATACGCTATGTTAATTGCTTTTTAACAGCATTCTTCAGAATTACTGTAGTACAAGTTAGTACCGATATAATGAATTAACAGTGATTTTCCTCGCGTAAAGCAGTTATTACATTGCTGAAAGCACATTGCTGAAAGCAACTAAGTTTTGCGTCTCGTTTAATTCTTATTTCTGTCATTTTCAATTTGCACAACGTTAGATTCCTCACACTTTTTTTCTACATGATCACTTATTTTACCGAAGTAGATTTTTCTTTTACAAAAATGTCAATATGATAATAAATGTCTATGTAGTCTCCAAGATTGAAATTTAATGATTTTCATATGCATGTATAATAATAACAAAATATTATTTTTTATTTAACTTCAAATGCATCTTACTTTAACAAACTTTAATTTTAACTGTATGAAGAGTCACAAGAAATGTACAATGTTTAATATAAAAAAAACTGAAAATAAAGAACAAATTTTTATTTTAGAACAATTTAATTTAAATTGACTGAAGGATCTATGCATAAAAATATATATAAACACTGTATAATATTTTTTTCATAAAAAGTAAAAGGTAATCTTTATATTTTAATATATTAATATTCTCGTCTCTAGTAGTAGCAAGTGATAGCAGATTAACACATGATTAAAAAATTCTTGGACAACGTGAATATTAATTCCTTTACCATTTATGACCTTCCGATCGCCATTAGTAAGACGATCGAGTTTTCCATGTTTCTCCAAATCATAGATTACATTTCTCTTGCGAGCTGCCTGTTTCGTCAGATAATAATCGTACCCAGTTCCGAGGATCATCAGTATCAGGACCACCACGCTGACACCGCTGAAACAAATTGAATTCTGATTTTTGCTTACTCACGCACATAATTTAATCCGCAATTACAATATATCGATTCTTGTCTTTTATGCATAACAATTAATATGCTAATAACAAAGCAATATATGTATAAAATTGTGTATATAAATTTCATATATTGTTTGTCTTTGCAAAATATGATTCATCTTTTATGTTAATATGCTAATAACAAAGCAATATATGTATAAAATTGTGTATATAATATATAAATTTCATATATTGTTTGTCTTTGCAAAATATGATTCATCTTTTATGATAATCAACTAGTCATGTACTTGGCAAATAGCCAATAAGAGTCTGTTTTCATGAACTTACGATAAAACCCAAAAGACTGGATCTGTATACATGTCGTATAAGTTGTGCTGATCTCTGACTTTTTCAATTGTCGAATGCTTTGCTGCAAATTCGTTCGCGGCGAGTTTCCCGATCACGGCGACGTCAGAGGCAGTGCATGAGAATGGAAGGCAAACGCCGAGATGAATCAGTTTTGTCTGAAACAAGAACAATGTATATTTTTGTATTATAAACTTTTGCGTAACATAATATGCAATGTAAAAAACCCTCTTTTCACAAGCGCAAAATCGTTCTTCTTGAATCGAGATATTTCTTTAAAAATGTGCAACTCGAGAATTTGTTAAAAAATACGTCTTAATTTCTTTATAAAACTACATGTTATATTTATATGACAAAAATTTTGACTTTGATATGTATATTTAAAAAAATTATCAAAATATTTAGAATATATATGAACATTTTTTATTATAATCAATTTCTTTTTTTTGTCAAATTTTTTGAAAATGTTACGTTTATAAACAAGGGAATTTTACATATTATATTTTGATCAGAATAGATCATTAATTATTTCTTTATAAATATTTAAATGTCTAGAATTAATATATTATTTATAAATTTTAAATATTTTAATATAAAAATATTATGTAAACAGTGATGAATTTCATAAAAACAAACATAAATTTTCTTTTTATTAAATAGAATAAAAAATAAATGTAAAATAAATTAAAATAGAGAATATTTAAGATATTTTTATTCAGTTTATTCGCAAGTTTATACACATAAATTTGTAACACATTAATAATACTTACTGGTGTATAAGATACGTTTATAGAAAGTTTTAGCATGTAAAATCCCAATTGAAAAGGCGTTTCGACGAAGTCTGTTTCAGACCAGGAATTAGCTCCACTAAAACCCATATTGATTTTTTTGTGTGACTCTGTATGAAATTCATGATTTTTCTCAAATGTAGTAACTTTTGAATCTTCTACATGTTTTTTCGAATACGTATGATGTGATGGGGTTTTCCCGATGTAGTCGCATTCGGTGGCCGATCCCGTAAAATAAGAATTACCCCAGAAATATCCGTTAGTGAATCTACCAGATGCATCATCAACTGAAACAAGAAGAAATTTGTCATCAGTAAATTATAGAGTCTTTTATATCATATCTCTTTCTTTTGAATAAGAAATTATAAATTTGTTATTATAGAGATAATGTTTTATCAAGTCGTTTTTTTAATCAGTTCTGTATTAAATAAAATAGGAATCTTACCGAAGTTCATCGAAAAAATTCTTTTTTCTTTATGCCGTTTGAATAAAAAAAAAAGAATTTTTATTGGTGTATTTGACATATCAAAACTAACAGTGTAAATCTCGCTTTGATTTACTATAATTCTTGTAAGTTTTATTCGATAATTAAATATTAAATATAAAAAACTTTTTGTAAATGTAATACTAATTTAATTATTAATCATGAATTTTGAATAATAAATAAGGCGCTAATCTCGTTTGATTTTAATTGTCCGTTGGCGAGGTACTATAAAAACTATATTAAACAAGATAAATTACACTACAAGATAAATTTTTATGATTATCGAGTAAGTTTAACGATGATTATTGAAAAGTATGATATTATTGACTATCCGATATATAAATATCTAAACAATTAGCTAATAATACAATAATTAAGTTTATGTCGATTTATTATTGTACAGATGTTTGAATATATTATTTCATTATCATCCGCTTGGACAACAACGAACGGAAGTGAAATTTTAAATAAAAATCTATAGGTATACTTACATAACATAAATAAAACTGCGAGGCTATCTCGCAAATTTTAATGCGTATTCCTTTTCTCGTGTCTTTATTTTAAAGATTTTCTGTCTTTTTCAATAAATAGCAGTAGAGTAGCGAATTTTTAATCTTACGAATGTCTAATATAGTAATAGTTGATCATCGCAATATTTCAAAAGGGATTTAAATTTAAAAGCTCCAGACTATTCAGGCAAGAATTCCGTTGAGGTGGCGATACTGTACTGCAGTAAAAATTAAAACCTTAATTATCCATCGTACTCGTAGCATCGAAAAGTGACGTGTTAATTAATTAATGAAGATGAAATTTTTTCTTACATGCCTTTTCGTTATTACATGCTTAATTGTGAAAATGTAATGTGTGTTGTCTCATACTTAGTAAATTCGTAAAAGTGGTTGGAAAGTAATGTTATCTTTCAATTTTATACGAAAGGATATTTTTTATGCCTTTCAACAAC
This sequence comes from Wasmannia auropunctata, assembly GCF_000956235.1. Lineage (NCBI taxonomy): Eukaryota > Metazoa > Arthropoda > Insecta > Hymenoptera > Formicidae > Wasmannia > Wasmannia auropunctata. The sequence goes on along the minus strand of NW_012026905.1, from coordinate 1,673,047 downwards.
AGTCAAACCGTGTGTTTTACTGCCTGAATAGGCTTCACTTTACGTGCCTTTTACGACTATTTACTGACTGTCAGGGAGAAAAAAGATAGTTTCCGTCCATTTTTACAAGTGTTTTAAAGCAATCTCATCTTTTTGTTTTATCCAATTTTTCTTTATTTACAAATGGCATGCAAGAAATTTTAACGCGCATTTCTCGCTTATGACATCACGATTTCAACATAGGTGCGGTAACTACAGTCATGCTTAAGAAATGAATTTTTGCTTATTGAGAATAACAACATTTTTCCAAAATAATAACTAACAAAATACACCAATTGTTTGTAAGAAAAAATTTTTATTTTACTTTCTTTCAGGAAAGATGATGAGCGAGAGTTAACGCAAAGATAAAGATTGGTATTAGTCTTTGATTGATACTATATACATTATATCGGATTAAACATTGTGTATTGCAATCGGAAATATTTTAAAGAAAGCTTTAGAAAACTTTAAAAGCTGTAACATGGCAAGACAATACAATCGTGTATTTTGCCGTTAGTTGAAGATTTTTGGAAGGCTTTGAAAGACATTATAAATTCCTGAGATGAAAGTTGCGGCGCGTGCAAGTTGTAACAAACACGTTGCGCTATAGATGATACAATATACATATAAATTATAAATAAAACAATGAGCAGCACGGTACAGAATGTTGCGGTAACACGGTTCATAAATTAGCCAGCACCATTGGTTGGTTATTATCTAATATGAAATTAGTAATCTCCTTACTTAAATGCCGGCGGGACGCGTAATTTCTACCATGATTAAATAACCAGGCTGCGTAATCGCCGCATACGCGTTCGCCGGCAAGCATGCAAGCTTTTTTTGCGAGTGATGTAATAAAGTATCCTTGTTATCGTGGACAACGTAACGGCGACGGCGATCGTCATTGGGAAGGCGCGAAGACGGCGGGGTCTATACGTTCGGAGTGGCTTCAACGAAAAGCATATACTTTCTATTCAGGAAGTAAAAGATATTATCTAATCGCCGACACGATGGCGGATTTACGGGAGTGCATTACATAGGTCTCTCAGCTTGATCGCGATCCTGTTACGTCACTTGCGGCTGCATGTTTGCGGCTGCAGCTGCGGTCGGCGTCATCGGCATGTTTTTAGTGGCGCGTCCGCGAGACTCATTCCGGATACCCCTTTCAGTATTTCTTTCGCTTATTCTCACATCCTTTGCTTTCGGTTCAGTAAAATTTTCATAATGCAGATAATGTCAAGAAATTGGTTCTTTCGAATTTCCAAAGATTGGACAATGCAAAATGATTTCAATCAAATTTATGATAAAATATAAAATAAGTAAATTGAGATCTAAAGAATTATTAATTTTAATTTAGTTTAATTTAATTTTAATTTTCTAATAGTTCATTAATTGTTCACTATTTGTTTCCCGGAATATTGTTTATAAAATTATCTTTTTTAACTGAAATTTAACATTAAAAATTAAATATGTGATACCTTTGTAATTTTGTTTATTCAATATTGAAATATAGCTTTTTTCCTATTTTGTAAATTAGTACAAAGTATTTTAATATAACATTTTATTATAGATTTAATTTAAAGGAAGAAAAATTAATTTTATTAATTAGAACGAAAATTACTTTAAACATGCGTAAAATTGAGCTGAAAAGCAATTATTAACTTGTTTAAATGTTTCCATGTTTGTTTCAAGTTTATTTGCAATTTAGCAAATAAACTTGATTTTGATCTTATAGATTCTTCCGGAAAACATTTGTTAAAAAATGTATATTTTAATCAAAATTATAATATATAATATTATTATAAAGACCTTTTATAAAAATTTTTAAAGAAATAATAAAAATAAAAGGTAAATTGGAAAGGGAGCTTTCGTATCTCTTTCAATCTTCGATTTCAATAGACTTTCACTTAGCGATCATTAACATTCACATCATTTGATGAGTCGTGATACAATGTGAATTCATATTGTCATTAGCATGACAATAAATTTCGCGTCGTGACTCAGTTTCGTTACAGAACATTCTAAAGTCAAGTTCAGGCTCGCCCTTTCTGTACGAAAGACATAAATGTGCAATGTTACATTTAATCTCATTAAGCCTTGAAAAATACTATTCTATATTTTATTCGCATGCAATATGTACGTTAATTAGTCTTTTATTTCATTATCAGTCTTTGTATTAAACACGATCTTGAAAATATTATATATCTTTACTTATTATAGAATTGCATAAGCTTTGCAATAATTTTTTTATTAACTATTTCAAAAATTATGAATATTAACCTATTTAGAAATTCTTGGATTTTTATATGATATTTAATTGCATTTCTCTGAGAGTTTCAGACATGAGTTCACACATGAATTATTCGAGTTTACTGCTGAGTTTGCAGTAAATTTATAAACAGGAAGAAAAAGGCCAGCCAGTAAATGTTATATATACGTGCTCGAGTGTCGAAAGCTGCAAAAGAAAGTGAACGTGCGAAGATAATGACATTGCACTTTGCGTGTTTCTCTTAAGTGGAATTTTAAGAGATATTTTAAGAGCCAGAATTTTCATTGCCCAATTTAGCGTCCTCTCATTTGCTCAATTTAAGACGCTCCTACATTCTATATATATATTATATATTTTTGCAACATATTACAGCCGATACTATTAATAGATAATTGTGTAATAATTAAGAAATCAAAATCGTGATATAAAATCGAACAATTAGCGCTCGTGAATGTAGCAATAGAACTTATTTCAAGTAGAAAGATGCAATCAAACAATGACGTCTCTAGAATCATTAAGTTTTATGATGTGATTGCAATCCATGAACTTATATGGAATGCATATAGAATACTTAATTTGATTATTGAATTTGAATTATGCAAGTATTATTTGCACCAAATTAAAAAATCTTCTAAGAAGATTATTCTTGCTTGTATATATCTGAGATTATCTATCTCAATTTAAAACTAATTTTTTTATTATACATATATATAGATATATGTGTGTGTGCGTGTGTGTGCGTGTGTGTGTGTGTGTGTGTGTGTATCACGATTATATGTAACGGAGAAAGTGGTTTGAAAAGAGAAACGCGTTTGCATACTTGATTGGTACGATAATGTTGTAATATCTAACCGGATATTGACAATATTAATATCCGTTTGACATTGGATTATATTTTTATATTGCATGACGCGGATCGCAAGGATTTCAAAAGTAATCGTCCTTGATAATTTACTAATTTAAAAAGAAAGCACACAACTTTTTTGTTTCACGCAATGTTCTGGTGAAAGCGTCCAATCTGTTTCATCGCGCGGAATTCAGAAAGATTACAGACCTCTGGAATTTTAATTTTAAATAAAAATTTGTGTGTTAATTTAAAATTTTTTGACCTATCTGAGCACAGAACGTACCTCCTGCTTTTAATTATTATGCTTTATTTCATTAGACAGATTTATAATTACTTTAACTACTTGCGTAACAGGTTGTCCTCGCGATGAGTGCCAAATCTGTTTTGACCTATTCGTACGGAATGTTGCGGTGGATCTTATACGACCATGGTCCACATTTTAGAAACAGGTTTAACAGTTTATGATAATGTTCTCCTTCTAATCTTACAAGTCACAAGATAATACTGGCTGTTATTCGAGCACATTAATTCTTACTAGGAATATTGGTAAAATCGTAGGATAAAATATATAAAACACAAAGTAATCAAAAGATTAATATTCTCTTGACAGTATAATCAACTATTAAAAATTTATTAAATTTTGAATTTTTTCAAATAAGAAGCAGATTTATAATTTATCTATAACTTGTTGAAATTTTTGTTAGCTCATATAAAATGTATATACATTAATTTATTTATATTACAAATCCAATTCCTATCTAAAATCAGTGAATCAGTGGAATTACCACCGATTTGCAGTGTACATATATCATTCTAACTGGCATACCTAGAACTGTTATAATCAATGAGTATTTCAATGTTCTTTTAGTGATAATATACTGATACAAACAGTGAATATCACTGAAAGACAGTGAATTTTAGTTGTCAACTGTCTGACAGTGAAAATCACTCTCTTTCCGTGACATTCCCTGTTTGAATCAGTACGTATATTATCACAGAAAGAACATTGAAATACTCACTGATTATCGCAGTTCTAAGTATGCCACTGGAAAATGATACACACTGAAAATCAGTGGTAATTTCACTGATTCACTTTTAGAGAGTAAAAACTTAGAGAGGAAATTGAAGAAAAGTTGATAGAAAAGAGACTAAAATAGAATGTAAATCATTTCTAATCGCACAACTTCATTTTCTAAGATTATATTTTCTACAAAACGGGATATTGGATTGGCATTCGACGATTCGTGAGCGAGCGTGCATGATAGAAGCGAGGAGGACGTGGGTTGTAAAACATGCCGCGCCGAAGAGATGCGGTAACTTTCTTTTTCTGACATACGCAGAAATGTAATAACCTCGATACATGAAAGTGAAACGCAATCCGTTTCTAATGCAACGCCTTAGCTGTCATTTATGGTTGCTCTATTGCAACAATAGATTAGTACATTCCAAAGTGAACCCACAATTGACCGCTGGTGAAACAATCGATCGCGAACGATGAACTCTCTTGTTTGTCATCAATTGGGCAATTCGATCAAACGTATAAAATTATCTTTCTGATCAAAAAATTAGAATCGAGAAAATTCTCTTTCAGGAGATAGCATGGAAATCTTAACAAATTTATCCTAAATGAACAAAAAATATATCTTTTAGATCCCTAAACGATGTCTTGTCATGTCTTGAGATGTCATTAATATGTGTAATAAAATTTTACAGCAATGTGTAATAAAATTTTATTGCACATGTGCAATAAAATTTTTAATCCAAACAGATTTTTTATCCTTGCATCCGTTAATTCTTGTCCATAAACTTTCCTTGGAGAAAATAAAATAAAAATTTTTTATATGAAAAGATATTATATCTATTAAGAATCTAAAAGATGTCTTATGCAACAGAGATTTTAAGATATCTTTCAAATATTCTTAAAGATATCTTACAGATTTGAAAAGATGTCGTAAAGATATCTCGAAGATATCATTTTGACATCTAAAAAAATATCTTTTGTTTCAAGATGTCTAAAAGATTTCTTTTATAAGATGTCTTGAAAATATTTTTTAAGTGTCTTGAGATATCCGTACTAAAATCCATATTGAAAAAATAAATCCAATTAAAATCCATATTGGAAAAATGAATAGGAACATAGCATGACATGTTAAGTTTATTAGTTAAAAGTTGCTTTGGAGCTAATTGTAGCAAATAGAAACTTTTAATTAATAAACTTAACACCGTTATGCTATATTTAATAAATTTTTTGACATAACATCTTACATATTTGCCACGGCTTTTACAACTAAGGAAACCTCAAACTTTTGTAGACAGAAAATAGTTTTATAAATTATCACTATCACACACTTAACAAATATTATATAAATTATTTGTGGAAATATTTTTTTAACTTTGTGTAACAGTACGTTTGATACAGGTTTAATTTTAAAAAAAAGGATTAGCTTTGACAAAAATGGCAATTATGAAGACATCCTCCTTACAACACGTGTTGCCGTCAAAAAAAGATCGACAAAAAAAGAATCCGGAATAGTCGAAACGATCGAAACCGCAAAATATGCAAATACTGTTGATAGAGTTCAACGTTATTCAAATTATACACAAACAATATAATATAAACTTGACCAACAGTATATTACACTCGACAAAATTCACACTTATCCATTACTTATTTTATATTAATGTATTCAAAGAATTACGTTTTTTTTTAAATTATCTAACATTACATACATAGTGTTATCCATTTTTTAATTGACATCTAGTTACGCGATGACTTAATTTTTTCGTAATGCGTTACGAAGAAATTATAACTCGGCACGCAGCCCGTCTATTACGCCACATACTTACGTGCCTTATAATTAAATAAATTACACTTTTTCAGGAGAAATTATTGAAATATAAAAAAAAAATACCCTTTTTTGTTCTTAGCAGCTTCGTTGTTTTTTTTCGCACAATTATATTCAGCGATAATTATACTACGAAAATAATATAAATTGCTGGATGCATTTCCGCGGTTATGAAATAAAATAAGACTGTGATAAAATATACACGGGAGATACGAATGATTATCCCATTTAGCGATACTATATTAGAATCGATATCGTCTGATCGGTAGCAACTAATTTTGCTTAATTTTATCGTCAATCACTGTCGGCCTATAATCGTGGATCTATGATTAATGTTTTGCTGCATACATGCATGCAGTGTAATATTGTAACACAGAAGATTACTTAATCATCAGCTGTAACTATACGCGTAACGAGGACACATTTGCATACCTGAGAAGGATCCGTTCGCGGATGATAAACAAATTCTTTTTGTTGTTTTTTTCTTTCTATAGTTATAGCTCTAAGAAGAAAATATCAATTACGTTTCCAGTAAAACATTTAATTAATATCCGTGGATGTAACCGATCAGATATATCTTCATCGTTTTATATAATTTAACGTGCGCTCGATTTAAAGTAAATATAAATATTCACCGTCGGAAAAATGCGAGTCATCGCACATGGATAGATTTTATACGAATACTTGTGCACAACCGTGAGGATACGTGCAAATAAACAGGATGTTACGGGCAACAAGTCGTTTGGCCCGTAATAGAAACGTGTTTCCGCGAAAGCGAAAGCTCACGATTTCATCCCCAGCCGCCGCCGCCGTCGCCGCCCCCTCCGCCGCTGCCGCCACCGCCGTCATGTAATTCTTTCCCTTTTCAAATAGTATAATTTCGATAATTGCAATGCCGATTTCGGCTCGCCACTTTCTAATGGTCGAGTGGCATCTCCGTCTTTGCAACCCGATTGTAAAACGTGTATAGCACTCACGTGTATATACTTAGCATATATAATTTTGTTTATCTAATCACTTAGAGAGAGAGATCATTTACATAACTTGGATGAATCTTGTGATCGGCACTTTTCAAGGGCACGAGGGAAAACGTGGGATATAATCAAGATCCGATGACCGAAACTATAACTTTATACTGACCTTCACGATAGAATTAATCAAATTGATTGATCACTCTGTCAAACATTGTGCGACATTCAGAATCTTCCAATAAAAATCTCTCAAAATATACCTCGCAATTTTACATACAAACCATTAAACAATAACTCAATGATAATAAATTATACATTTTATAAGGTGCAAAATTTAATATATGTGTATTTGTCATAAAATAAAATTGTTTTGTCCTCGTAAGATATTAAAGAAATTTAAACTCTAAAAACAGATATTTGAGTTTTACAAAAAATATCTTTACGAATATTTTTGTCTTTACAAATAAACAGTCACAGAGAGAAATATTTTTTTAGATTTAATAAATTTCGAAGAAAATTATTTCAAACAATCGTGTTTTTTTTTATTTGGCTTACATTTACTTCATTAAAACAATATATTAATTCTAAATAAAACATTATTTTGTTGCATTAACTATATTGTTTGGCATGAAAAACACAATTGCTTGAAACAATTTTCTTCAAAATTTATTGAATCTGAAGAAATATTTCTGTCTGTGTATGTATAACTCGATGATAATAAATTATACATTTTAAGAGGAGCTGTAAAGCTTAATGTATATTGCTTCGTCGTAAAATAAAATTTTAGATTTTTTTCCCTTTATAATTAATTACAGAAACTTGAAGTAACTTTAAAAACAAAGTATTTTCACGGAATATTCTTGTCTCCAATAAACAGGATGTAACTCTTTTATCATCTTGGTGCCGCGACGCACTTTTGCTTAGCGACGCAATAATAAGCATCAATAATAGCATCTTTTATTTCAGCAGATTTTGAACTGTAATGATAGAAACTAGGAAGTGACATTTTCCAGACGGAAAACGGCGCAGCCAGCGCAGGCGGATGGCACGCGAGGAAATAACACGTCTGTGTATGTCGAAAGAGCGGCGTCGTTCGAGACAAATGGCCCTTCAGGCATCGATAATGCTTTCCTCGGACAATGTTCTCTCGGCGCCTTTCACCTTTTCTCGCGCATGAAGTTCGCGAAATTCACGAATACTACAACGGTGATACAGGTTGCGGGCTCGCGGAGGGTGAAAGTATATAGTAGCCGGTTAAGGGGAATGCCTTTCCGGATTCGTCGAGGAGCGTTGCTTCAAGGTGGACCCAGACCAGACTGGCAAGGACGAACGATCACGAGCAACCGTTCGCAATGAATATGAGCGAGCGTAATGAACTCTTCTCGCCAGATGTAGGGACCTCAGTCACGCTCAATGAAATTCATTTATTTTCGTATTCGTTCATTCTCTTCGCTTGGATTGGTTTATTCATTGTAAGTCCGATACTTTATAATACGATCATGCAAATGATCGCCGAGGGAAAGAGAGAAAAAACGCCGATTGAAGGATCGCGTGCCCATCAAATCGTGCGTGTGAAATGCTTGTACCTATATTGTTTTCTCTTCGCGAACTGTTGTCAATACTTTTACAATACTTTTACAATAACTTTCCCTGAAACCGTAACGGTATTTCAGTATCGCAAGAATAAAACGCGAGAAGGTAAACCCTGACCCACTTAAGATCTCTACCTGAACGGCAGATGACAGGTTTCTTCTTAAGTTCCTGTTCGTGAAGAAATTCGTACGGAGAAAGAAGAGGCGCGTTTACATTTAAACAATGAAACGATCTGAAACTGTTTTTCAAGTGCATACTTAATAATATTAAAACAATGCGCGTAAAAACAGGCGACACGATTTGAATATCTTGCCGCTTTAATAAAATAAACGAAATTTTTCTTTGACATAAATATAAACTTCAAACTGAAACTTATATACAATTAATTCATCTCATTTGCGTAAAAAATACTCAAATATTAATGACATGAAAATATGAAATTTAATAAATATTCAAATATTTAATATTAATGAATATGTATTATAATATCAACGTATTTATATTTGATGTAGGTAAATAATATCTTAAAAATATTTAAATACATATATCGTAATTTCTGAATATTAGAAATATCTTTGATATTTCTGCGAATTTTATTTTATTGTTTATAATGTGTGAAAAATTAAATTAATGTGGGTAATTAATAAATACTCGTATATATATTTTTGTATCGAATAATGTGAGTCTTAATTGGACTATCACTTTTTCACTTTCGCCGCAATATATACTTTTAGATGGCATAACGTTTCGAAAGGAAAAATACGTAACAACTGAGCGTAGCTTTCGTATCTCAAGATTCTAAAAATTCTACAATCAGATTATATATTTTAATATTAATTGAGTTTTTAAAGCCAGTATTTAAATCAGGTCTGCAAATTTCTTTTTAAATCTTGTTATACAGTCTAAAATCAAATTTTGGACATTAAAAAATATAAAAGATGTTTTTTTCAATAATGTTTTCTTATAGACAATAATAATGCTACGAGAAATACATGACTAATGTAAATGTAATATCCTTTGTGAAAAAAAATTCATTGATATTTAAGTAGATCAGATTGAAATGAAAAAAATCGAGCAATAAACGAGTAACACGTTCTTAGGATTTTTTGCTTATTAAAAAAAAACATAATCGTGATTTGCAATTTATATGCGTTCAACGAGCGTGTGAAAATGTCAATTGATCGAGGAAAATGAAGCGCCGAAGGCGTGACTCGCTAAACGGAGCCGCGTCGACTGTTTCTCGTGAAGCCCGTGACACGTTTGATCGGCTCTTTCTTGTGTCGCTAAAAGTGAAACCTCGCGACGAAAGTAGGCAAACCGGGAGGAAACCGGAAAGCAGACGTTGTTTAGTGAGAATGCTCCTGGCCGGGCCATCGACATGAACTTTGGCGTCGGTGTGTCCCATTTCTTCCGACATACGTGGACCGGATAGCTTCGAGCCGAACAGCGTGTTCTCGAAACTTTAACCGACTTTAATCTTAACGGTAAACTTTTAACGGTAAACAAATCCGAAATCGATATTTGCTCGGGGAAAGTTACGAAGCTACGTGCCGTAATCTGGGTACGCGCTCTTCGTCAAACATTTAAAAAAGTACCTTCCTCGCGATAAAGGAGCTCTCAAATTAGGATCCCGCGAAATTAAAATCGGGCAGACATTGTCATTACAATAAACGGTGGACAATTTCGAGATATCGCCGTGTATAAGCATTTCGTTCCCACAGTCGTGATGCAATTGGAAGGGGATCCGTTCGAATAACTCGCATCTCACCCGAATGATTTAGCACGATTATCTGCAGCGCAATGTAACGTAGAAAGCTGCATGAGGGAGAAAGTTGTAATGCATAGGAAGTTACATATACAGGCGGCACACGTACGAAGCCGTTCGATATGAGATACAGAGTGCGATGTAATCAGATCAAAAATTAAACATCTTACGCGCCTAGTCTAACGTAATTGATTATGTAAAGTAATAATGTAAGGTGTATTATTAAATACGTGTTATGACGCAAAAACGGCGATATAGATAATAATTATGTAACGCAACAAGGAGCATTGATTACGTTCGAATTATAAAATACAAATTTGTAATTCAAATTGTAACAATTAATTTCAAAGGAAAACAAGAAGTGAACGTACACGCGAACGGAATAAGATGCGTATCAACGACGTGTATATCCCTTATTTTCTTTAATGTACTTTTCATGTTGTGATGAAATTGCGTTGGAAACAATTTCATACACGCGGCAGACAACTTGTGTCAGGAACGAAAAGAATCTTGTTCTTGCCGTAAAAAAAGAATGAAGGTCATCCTCTTTGATCACAAGGTAAAACTATCTTGTAGTTTTAAAGCTTGATACAATAATCTACATGTCTACTAGTCTACTATAGTGTTTTAATATAGTGTTTGTACATTACAATTTAAATACTGACAATTTGTCAAAATTAATAATTTGGCCCCACAAATATAAAACTCATATACGTAATTTAATTGTCGATTAATAATATTGTAAACTATTATTTTCACGGAAATAATTAAGATAATTAGAATTATTTATCAATAAGCAATATTATTATATTTTTGCAATTATCAAATAAATCACACGTTAAATCACTCCATAAAAATTGTGTAAGTTTTAAATTGTACAAATCTCTTAATAATTCTTAAAAATTCTAAATAAGAATTTCCAAAAAGAATTACGATTCATTTTATTTACGAATATATTTACTTGTTATTACTGCAGTGTCTCTCTAAACTATATCTATAAGACTAATGAATTTTTATTTATTTATAACAGATATGTAAGTAATTTCACAATGTAAGAAGAAAAGCAAGAATGAATAACAATCAGCCTATGATTAATAAATAATATAAATAATATAAAAATATAAGTAAAAATAAAAATAAACAAATTTACTTGCTTATAAATACATACATGTATTATTTATAATACAAACAGTATATATATATATATATATATATATATATTCCTTAATTAGTTCTCGCTAATTATCTATAGTGATAAAAATCGTCGGCAGCACGCAAACGACGTCGACAT